>NC_133769.1:3486768-3628669 GCF_003597395.2 Chelonoidis abingdonii
AAGGTGAGTAACCGTCTTTTCTTCTTCGAGTGCTTGCTCATATCCATTCCAATTAGGTGAATCCCAAGCCTTACTTAGGCGGTGGGGTCGGAGTGACATACTGCAGAATGCAAAACCGCTGAGCCAAATGCTGCATCGTCTCTGGATTGTTGTACCAAGGCATAATGAGAAGTAAAGGTGTGCACTGAAGACCAAGTAGCTGCTCGACATATCTCCTGGATAGGTACTCGAGCTAAGAAGGTGGCCGACGAGGCCTGAGCCATGGTAGAATGTGTGGTAATATGTCCCGGAGAGACATGAGCTAGATCATAGCAAGTACGGATGCATGCCGTTACCCAGGACGAAATCCTCTGAGAAGAGACAGGTTGGCCTTTCATCCAGTCTGCTAGTGCAACGAAAAGTTGGGGCGTTTTGCGGAAGGGCTTCGTTCGGTCAATATAGAAGGAGAGCACCCTACGGACATCGAGGGAATGTAACTGCTGCTCCCGACGAGATGTATGTGGTTTGGGAAAGAAGACCGGGAGGAATATGTCCTGGTTGAGATGGAAGGCCGAGACTACTTTGGGGAGGAACGCCAGATGTGGATGTAACTGCACCTTGTCTTTGTGGAACACCGTGTACGGTGGGTCCAGCATCAGAGCTCGAAGCTCAGAGACTCTCCTAGCCGACGTGATGGCTACAAGGAAGGCTGTTTTATATGACAAATATAGGAGGGAGCAGGTTGCCAATGGCTCGAATGGAGGAGTCGTAAGTCTCGTCAGGACCAAGCTGAGGTCCCAGGAAGGGGCGGGGCATCGTACTACGGGGTATAGACGCTCCAAACCCTTGAGGAACCTTGAGACCATAGGGTGGGAGAAGACAGAGTGACTACCTTCTCCTAGGTGGAAAGTAGAAATAGCTGCCAAGTGCACTCGCAATGATGAGATAGCGAGGCCTTGCTGTTTAAGATACCAGAGGCAGTCCAATATAGTGGGGATGGGAACCTCCGTGGGTGTGGCATTCAGTGTTTGACACCAGCAGGAAAATCGCTTCCACTTGGCCAAGTATGTAGACCAAGTGGAAGGTTTTCTGCTACCCAGGAGTACTTCTTGCACTGGGGCAGAGCAGCATAACTCCGATTGGGTTAACCATGCAGGAGCCATGCTGTGAGATGGAGAGATTGCAGGTCTGGGTGGTGAAGCCTCCTGTGGTCCTGAGTTATAAGATCCTGATGAGGAGGCAGGGGGATCGGGTTGGCTATCGAGCGGCCAACGTGGTGTACCAGTGTTGTCGCAGCCACGCAGGGGCAATCAGGATCAGGCAAGCCCTGTCCCTGCGGACCTTTAAGAGAACACTGTGCACTAGTGGGAAGGGTGGAAAGGCATAAAGCAGCTGGCTCTTCCATGAGATCAGGAAGGCGTCCGATATCGAGCCCGGGGCGAGACCTTGGAAGGAGCAGAACCTCTGGCACTTCCTGTTCTTGTGGGAAGCGAAGAGGTCTATGTGGGGAAAGCCCCACTTCTGGAAGATGGAATGTATAATGACCGGGCGAAGCGACCACTCATGAGACAGAAAAGATCTGCTGAGATGGTCTGCCAGAGTGTTCCAGACCCCTGGGAGGAAGGATGCTACAAGGTCTATTGAGTGGGCTATGCAAAATTCCCACAGTTGGATCGCCTCCTGACAAAGGGGGGGAGGATCAAGTCCCTCCCTGCTTGTTTATGTAGTGCATGGCCATTGTGTTGTCCGTAAGCACTAAAACACAATGACCCTGCAGATGTTGCTGGAACGTCTGGCATGCCAGGCGGACTGCTCTCAGCTCTTGGACGTTTATGTGCAACGCTAGTTCTTGAGATGACCAGAGGCCTTGCGTGAGAAGATGGCCTAGGTGAGCCCCCCAGCCGAGAGATGATGCGTCCATCGTTAGGGATACTGAGGGCTGCCTCGGATGGAATGGCAGTCCTGCACACACCAGGGAGGGTATTAGCCACCAGTCGAGGGAACCTAAGATGCTTTGAGGAATGGTGACCACCATGTCTATGGTATTTCTGCCTGGGCGGTAAACTGAGGCGAGCCAGGTTTGAAGGGGACGCAGGCGTAGTTTGGCATGCTTGGTTACAAAGGTGCATGTGGCCATGTGACCGAGGAGGCTGAGACAGGTGTGAGCCGAGATCGTCGGAAAGCTTTAGAGACTTTTTATTATTGAAACTAGTGCCTGAAACTAGGGTAGTGGCAGGCAGGCTGTTGCGAGTTTGGAGTCTAGAATGACCCCAATGAATTCTATTCTTTGAGCGGGCTCTAGAGTAACTTCTCTAGATTGATCATCAGGCCCAGTCACTCGAATAGGTCCGTGATGATGGCCACGTGCCTGGTGACTTGGGCCTCGGAGGTCCCTCAAATAAGCCAGTCGTCTAGGTAAGGAAAAACATGTATTCGCCGATGACGGAGGAAGGCAGCCACTACAGCCATACACTTTGTAAACATGCGAGAGGCAGGAGAGAGGCCAAACGGAAGGACCGCAAATTGAAAATGTTGGCAGTGCACCATAAACCGTAGATATCATCTGTGCGGGGGATAAATGGCGATGTGGAAATATGTGTCCTTCATGTTGAGAGCAGCGTACCAGTCTCCGGGATCCAGGGAAGGGATGATGGTCCCCAGGGATACCATGCGGAACTTCAACTTCTTCAAGAACATGTTGAGTCCTCGCAGGTCCAGGATGGGTCGGATACCTCCTTTTGCCTTGGGGATTAGGAAATATCGGGAGTAAAATCCCTTGCCCCTTAATTCCTCTGGTACCTCCTCTATAGCCCCGATCGAGAGGAGCATACGAACCTCTTGCCAGAGGAACTGCTCGTGAGAGAGGTCCCTGACGAGGGACGGGGAAGGGGGGTGAGAGGGAGGGGGCGAAATAAATTAGGAGGTGGTATCCAAATTCTACAGTGCATAGGACCCAACGATCCGAGGTTAATTGGGTCCACGCAGGGAGGAAGGAGGAAAGGCGGTTGGAAAACTGAAGGGGATCCTGGGGAAGGACTGGTGCTCTGCTCTCGGATGCACCTTCAAAAGTTCGGTTTGGGACCCGTCTGTTTGGTGGGACCGTTATTGTGGCCCCCTTGGGTCCAAGATTGCTCTCTGCGGTTACTGCGACCGCACCTTCTGCCAAAGACTTGTTGTGGCCTGGGTGGGGGGTAAGGGCGCTGAGGCTGGCTACGGAAGGACCTTTGTTGTGTTTGCGGGGTATGGATCCCAAAGGAATGCATAATTACCCAATTGTCCTTGAGACTCTGCAGCCTAGGGTCTGTTTTCTGAGAGAAAAGGCCCTGGCCTTCAAATGGCAGGTCCTGGATGGTGTGTTGCAGTTCAGGAGGTAGGCCTGACACTTGCAGCCACGAGATCCTCCTCATCGTGATTCCAGAGGCCATGGTTCTGGCTGCCAAATCAACAGCATCAAGTGAGGCCTGGAGGGAAGTCCGTGCCACTTTCTTTCCTTCCTCCAGAAGGGCCTGGAATTCCTGGCGTGAGTCCTGTGGGACCAGTTCAGTGAATTTGCCCACCGACTCCCAGGTATTATAATTATATCTGCTAATCAGGGCCTGTTGGTTCGCCACTCTGAGTTGGAGGCCCCTGGCAGAGTCCCAACAGGTCCATCCGTCTAGCCTCCCTCGATTTTGGGGCGGGGGCTTGCTGGCCATGGTGCTCCCGCTCATTCACAGATTGAACCACCAGAGAGCATGGAGGAGGGTGGGTATATAAGTATTCGTACCCTTTGGAGGGTACCATGTACTTTCATTCCACTCTGGAGTATCGGTCTGGTGAGCGGGATCTCGAGCGGTGCTGTGAGTACGACTGGTACCGAGAAGGGGTTCGGTACCAGGACTGTGAGTGGCATCGAGATCAGGACCGATGACGAGATCAAGAATGCTGGCGGAATCTCGATCTTGAGTGATGCCTCCCGGCGGTGCCGACGGAGGATGGTCTTACCACGGCAGGCTTGCCTGTTGACTGAATAACCTGCACCGGCAGTGCCGCGGGTTGAGTCAGGGTGGGCTCCATTAATGCAATCAGTTCCCTCGCCGTAGAAAATGTCTCTGGTGTAGTGGGAATGATAAGCTCTACCCAGCCATGCGCCGGGGAGCTGTAATGCACCAGACTCGACGGCCCTTGTGTGGCCGGAATCAATGGTGCTGAGATTGTTGGTGCCGCAGCAGTTACTGGTGCCAGGAGGCTCGACTTAGGCTGCTGCTCAGACTGTGGTGTAGATAGTGGAGCCGCAGGAGCTTTGAGCTTCTTGGCACGTGGGGAGAGGGAGCGGTGTTGGGCAGGTTTCTGGGCCAGTGATGGCTGGTGCTGAGATGTCTTCGTGGTGCCGGTGCACTCCGGTGCCGACGAGGCACGTCTCCCTGGCGCGGACTGTCCGGCACCCAGTGCCGAAGGTGGAAGAGTGAGGGCTGTCTCCATTAGGAGCTGCTTGAGGCAAAAGTCCCGCTCCTTTTTCGTCCGTGTCTTGAAGGATTTGCAGATCCGGCACTTGTCTGCAAGGTGGGATTCCCCCAAGCATTTGAGGCAGGAGTCATGAGGGTCTCCCGTTGGTATCGGCCGCCGGCAGGCCGAGCACAGTTTGAAACCTGGTGAACCAGGCATGGGCCTGGGCACCGGGTGAGGGAAAGGGCTAATCCCCAATCCTTTGAACTATATACACTAACTACGTTTACGAAAAGGTATTAAAAGTATTAACTAGAACTATAGAGAATAAACTATATACACAATAAGTATTAGAACAAGTCAATAGCTCGGGAGGTGGAGATCAGCTAAGCCGCACTCCACTGTTCCAACGACCGACACGGGCAGTAAGAAGGAACTGAGGAGTGGACGGGTCGGCAGGGGTATATATTCAGTGCCATAGCGGCGCCACGCCAGGCGGCGCCCAGCCGACCTGCCAAGTGTTGCTAGGGTAAAAATCTTCCGATGAACGTGCACGCGGCACGTGCACACCTAATTGGAACAGATATGAGCAAGCACTCGAAGAAGAACTCTATAGAGTCTTTCTGGCCACAGAACGATGTGTTTAGTTTAAGTGTAGTTTATTAGCATTTGCCTTTGTAGTTATTTGTAAGTGAATGCTAAGGGCATTCTGAATGCAGCAGATACGGACATCCATCATAGAAACAGCCCCAGCTAAATTGAAACATCAGATTAAAAGTGAAAAAGTATATAAGAAAAAAAAGGGAGCTGGAAAGATGGATATATGGTGGGGATTACCGATGCAGTTCTAACTAAAATCCCACATGCACTTTTCAAAAGCTCAGTGCTGGCACTGATGATCAGTTAACGAGAAAGTCTGATTTTCCACTGCACCCCAAACTGCAAGACTTTAATGGCAAGGCCCGTGTGTATTTAATGAGGTAACAAATAAAATGGACACTCTTCAAACAAATATGAGCACGGTCAAGCCAAATGGCTTTTACGATACACATAAGATGACGGTAGCCATTGCTGACACCAACCATGTGGGCTCAGTGGAGGAGGCAAAATGAAGATTTATGAGTGCAATATTTATCCTGTGAAGGCAGGCTGTCTGTGCTGTTTTACTAATTAAAATAATCAATCAATGCCTATGTCTAAGGCTGGGGCAGATGAAAAGTTGGAGATAAACCAAATGTCAAAAGCAACTCCTAGAAAAGCCAGAATGTGACGAAAAATAAATAAATAAAACAACTTATGAGGATGTTTTAGTGCTTTTACCGGTCTGGTGATTGTTCAATGAATTGCCACTAAAAACAGCCACTCCATCTATGGTGAGGATGTATATTGTAACTCAGGGGTCGGCAACCTGTCAGCAGTGGTGTGCTGAGTCTTCATTTATTCACTCTAATTTAAGGTTTCACGTGCCAGTCATACATTTTAACGTTTTCAGAAGATCTCTTTCTATAAGTCTATAATATAGAACTAAACTATTGTATGTAAAGTATATAAGGTTTTTAAAATGTTTAAGAAGCTTCATTTAAAATTCAATTAAAATGCAGAGTCCCCCAGACCGGTGGCCAGGACCCAGGTAGTGTGAGTCCCACTGAAAATCAGCTCCCATGCCACCTTCAGCACGCGTGCCATAGGTTGCCTACGCCTGTTAACTGCTGCAGCAGGAAAGTTCTCATTAAGGGCTTAATCCTGCAATGTGCTGAGTCCTCGTCAAATCCCAATCAAGTCAGCGGGAGCTGGGGGTGCTCAGCATCTCGGGAACATTTCACACCTTACTGATTAAGATCAAAGTCTCCATCCTTAAGCTGTTGTGCATATTAAACTCCCACCAACTTCCAGTAAAGCCAAAGATAATTGCGTACATACACTAGCTACAGGATCACAAAGGCACAACCATATAAACAGACCTGGGAAGGATCCAGAGGAAAATGCATGTAGAGTTTCTCTAGCTGTTCTACAAGGGAATATCAACAGGATAGAGAAATGCTGGAGTATAACCCTCCCTCAATCCAGTGACACCCCTCTCCCCTTGGTGAACCTATGAAGCACAAAAAAAAAATAAGCAGGAGTCGGGGTTTGGGAGAGGATGGTAGTGACAGTTGATAGACTTGCTCTGCTATAACTGGCAACGAGGTGCTAAATTTGTAGGCCAAAGAAGACGGTGACAGCTTTTTTTTTTTTTCCAAAGCCATCTCTGATGTGCGACAAGTGGAATGAAACTCTTTCTGCTTTGGTGACTGTTTCCAGTTATCAGATGAATTATCAGAAAAAAAAAAAACCAAGAGAGCCTCAAAATTCACCCAGATGCAGTAGTCCTCCCTTCATGCGCATACTAGCTTCTAGGGTAACCTCACAGCACTTAGCACTTTTGCTACTCCCTAACCACAGCTGTTCCTGCTGGTTTCAGATTTGGAATCCAGTCATTTCCCCCTTCTTGACTGACTATTGCATATCCTGTGCAGCACTGAAAACTGAAGATGCCTTTGATAGCGAGTAAAGTCAAATATGTTTAAAAAAAGTCAGCTCTTGAAAGATCAGATTGACAGAGTGCTAATGAAGATCAGTCCCTGTCAGCAGATATGTCATAAACCATTACCTCTCTCCTGCTTATTCACCAAGCAGTCCTGCAGCAGAAAGATCAAAACAGACAGCAACCAATCAACACCCTAAAACATCCCCTGAAAATGCAAAGGTTGACCCTGTTCCAACCAAGGTTTGCAGAACACTAAAAGCCAAGGAAACTGTTCTTTTCCAAGTAGAGGAAGTCAAATCCAAACTATGTTTAAATTAATGATGAAGACCCGACCCAAACCCACAAAGTTAAGGTTGAGAATCTGGGCTGATACCATAAATTGTGCCATCATAAAAAAAAATGCAAACATACGTAATGTCATCAATTCATCTTAAAGTACTAGTATGAGGCACCTAGAAACAAAACTTGTTAGTGCACTACAAAATACACAAATTTAGAGAGAGAGAGAGAGAGAGAGAGAGAGAGAAATTATCTGTGGGGTTAGATAAGAAGCTACAAATAGCAAATTTTATAAATGCTAAGTTACATTTTCACTTTGTCACCTGAAAAATGGGGATAATGATACTGATTTTTTTTGTACCGTGTTTTGAGATCTATTGATGACAAGCTCTACAAAAGACCTACGTATGATTATATTATTATTATTAATACTGCTGGAATAATTTAAATCAGAAACCCAGACACCACAACGTCCTCTACATTGAGCAACATATTAATACCATTTGGAAACCTTACACTAGTGCAGAATGTGGTTACCTGCTTATTAAGTGCTGCTTCAAACACATTACACAGGTGCTACAAGTGCTACTCTTGTGGTAAGTTTTACAGTTCCACACATGCGCCTTGGGTTTAATTATGCACTTGATAAAAATTAAAATAAAATAAATATGTGAAATAAATTAAGAAGTTTCTTAAATGATAGGATATCATTTAGATTGGGTAAGCAAATATTTAGAGAATTCATAGAATCATAGGACTGGATGGGATGTCGAGCGGTTATCTAGTCCAGTCCCCTGCACTCAGGGTAGAACTAAGTAGTATCTAGACCAGTGGCGGGCAACCTGTGGCCTGTCAGGGTAATTCGCTGGCGGGCTGCGAGACAGTTTGTTTATATTAACCACCTGCAGGCACGACCGCCTGCAGCTGTCAGTGGCCGTGGTTCGCCGTTTCTGGCCAATGGGAGCTGTGGGAAGCGGCAGCCAGCACGTCCCTGCGGCACATTGACTGTTACTTATCTTCTAGGTGTTTGCAAATTGACTACTTAATTATTTGCTCCATTATCTTTCCACGTACTGGAGTTAAGCTGACTGGTCCGTGATTCCCCAGGTTGTCTTTATTTCCCTTTTTATAGGTAGGCACTATATTTGCCCTTTTCCAGTCCTCTGGAGTCTCTTCCGTCTTTCACGACTTTTAGAAGATAATCACTAATGGCTCAGACATCTCCTCAGTCAGTTCCTTGAGTATTCTAGGGTGTATTTCATTAGGCCATGGTGTCTTGAAGACATCTAACTTGTCTCAATAATTTGTAACTTGTTCTTTCCCTATTTTAGCCTCTAAACTACCTTATTTTCACTGCCATTCACAATGTTAGATGTCCAATTGCTACTAAACTTTTAGGAGAAAAAACAAACAAAAAAAGTCTTTTAGCACTTCTGCCATTTCCACATTTTCTGTTATTGCATTTCCCCCCTCATTGAGTAACGGGCCTATCCTGTCCTTGGTCTTCCTCTTGCTTCTACTGTATTTGTAGAATGTTTTCTTGTTACCCTTAATGTCTCTAGCTAGTTTAACCTTGTTTCCTGCCTTGGCCTTTTTATTTTTGTCCCTACACACTAGTGTTATTTGGTTATATTCATCCTTTGTAATTTGATCTAGTTTCCACTTTTTGTAGGACTCTTTTCTGAATTTCAGATCATTGAAGATTTCCTGGGTAAGCCAGAGTGGTCTCTTGCCATACTTCCTATCTTTCTTACGCAGTGGGATAGTTTGCTCTTAGGCCCTTAATAACGTCTCTCTAAAAAATTGCCAACTCTCTTAACTGTTTTTCCCCTTAGACTTGCTTCCCGCAGGATCTTACCTACCAACTTTGTGAGTTTGTTAAAGTCTGCATTCTTGAAAACCATTATCTTTATTGTGCTGTTTTCCCTCCTACCATTCTTTAGAATCATGAACTCTACTATTTCACAATCACTTGCATCTAAGCTGCCCTCCACTTCCAAATTCTCAACCAGTTCCTCTCTATTTGTCAAAAATCAAACCTAGAACAGCTGTCTCCTAGCACTTTCTGAAATAAAAAATTGTCTCCAGTACATTCCTGTTGGATAATGTGTAGCCTGGTTTATTATTTTCCCAACAGATATCTGGGTAGTTGAAGTTCCTCATCACCACCAAGTCCTGTGCTTTGGATGATTTTGTTATTAGAAATTATTAGAAATAAGACAGACACACTGGCAAACTCTTTGAGTCGTAAATTCAAATCCAGCTGGGGCTGGAATTGGCCAAAAGTTATTAGCATGTGACACACATTTGGTGGCCTAAACAAAATGAGATGGTGGTGTCACCTACGTAGCTAATCAAGTATCTCTAGACATTTCCTTAACTGGCAGTCTCATGAAGAGAGTCAGGACGGAACGGACATAAAGACTGACGTCTAGACTCATTCCTACTCCTGTCCCCTTTTGGTCAAGTTTGAAGCACATTAATGAGACGGTTTGAAGAAGTTGAGACTACTGTTATGATAGTGTGGAGGGAGGGAGCGGGATGTTCCTATACTGGGGATAAAGAAAATAATTCAGCCTGATGGCATGCCATGCCAGCATGTCCACATAAATCCTTATGAACTTGTCAACTCAATCTGTTTTCCCATCTATGTTTTACCAAATATGCATGTGAACTTGTTTTTTAAAATAAAACAAATCAATTGTAACATTTTGCCTTAAACTAGCAACAGCATTTAGACCATGCTGTGGTCACATGATCTGTCTCAATGCAGAGCGTAAATGCTTCCAGAAGAGACAGCAGTATGTTGAGGGAGCAAGAATCAATGTAAAGAAACACTCAAGTGAATAGGAAGATTCTCCAGTGAGAGGGAATTTTGTCTAGTGGTTCAAACAGAGGACTGGGAACCGGACTCCTGGGTTCTATTTAAAGCTCTGTCACTGCTTACAATGTGACCTTGAACTTATTTCAACTACTTGGTGTCTTAGTTCTCCCATCTGCAAAAATGGATATCATCTGCCACTAGGGTGTAACTATCTGTAAAGCACTTCGATATTCTTGACGCACAGTGTCATTGTATCAAGTATCAGAGGGGTAGCCGTGTTAGTCTGGATCTGTAAAAGCAGCAAAGAATCCTGTGGCACCTTATAGACTAACAGACGTTTTGGATGCATCTGACGAAGGGGGTATTCACCCACGAAAGCTTATGCTCCAAAACGTCTGTTAGTCTATAAGGTGCCACAGGATTCTTTGCTGCTTTTACAGTGTCATTGTAAAATATTATTAGAATTTATTGATTAGAATCACAGGTGCTTCCTCAAAGGTTATGTTCACCCTCGAAACCAAGAAATTCAATTGCTCAGCCACAATTGTAGCCTAATAGATTTTGATTACTGCTGCAAGTGGACCTTAAAGAAGACTAATGGGTTTCCTCTAACAACAAAGAAATCCACTTTGAACCAATGTGTGCAACATTCTCAACTGGTGGCCAGTTGAACGCCCCTCACTGTGATCATTCTTCTTACTAACATGCCGTAATTTGACAGGATAAAAACAATGTGCCATTGCTGTTGGTAATGTTTCCTCAGGAAAGTCACAAGTGATCCTGGCAGTGACTCAGCTTAGCGTGCGAGATAATCAGTCCAGGCAATGGGGTAATTATCTCAAGCAAGTCATTATCCGGCAAGCAGCTGTGCACTCAGATTTTTGAATGAGACTTTAACTAGATTTTCAGCAATCAGCCCTTTGTCGGAAACTTTTATGCCCTACCATATATGACAAAAGATGCTGCTATGATACATGGTAGTAAATGCATATGCCTTAAAGGCCAATTCCAGTCTGGTTTGCGCTGTATAGTCCAGGAGTTGCAAAGATCTAATAGCAAGAAAGACTTTTCACTGGGCATAAATCGTGAAACACGCATTTCCAAAGTCACTGTTGGTAGTGGCCACCTTGCTGAAAAGATCTATCATTTTTGATGTTGACAGCATGGGAACAGGATATAAGAAGTTCTCAAGCTGTTTTCAGCCTGATTGAATACTGGTTTAAACAACTGCAGCATAAACTTTAATGCAGAATATTTGACAACAATTTCATTTTTTGTTCATGATTGTTCAGGCAGCATTAAAAGGGGAGTGATTAAAAAAGCATTCCATTTGACTATAGAATAATGGCTTTAAAAGTACTTATGAGGTCTTACTCATAGTTAAGTGTTGATTTTTTTAATGGGCTACTACAATGTTTTTAGCTTCATCATTATAGAATTACATCACTAATTTGAGAGGGACATGATGGGTTAGGATGGCAGAGAACCTTTCCCCTATGATGGAGGTCTTTGCTTCAAACATGTCAAGGTGGACTATGCAAAGGGAGTGGATGGTTCTTAACCCAGTTCCTAGTGAATGTATGTCTACATCATAAAACTACCACCACGACTAGCCACTTTGCATACATCTTCTCAGCAACTAGACACCCCCATCTGGCCTGCATCGGCCAATTAGGGCTCATGGGGTTTGGGCTGTGGGGCTGTTTCACTCCTGTGCAGACTTCTGGCTCAAGCCAGAGTCCAAGCTCTGGGCCCCTCCCATCTTGTAGGGTCCTGTGTAGACATACCCTTTGTGGCAAACCTCACTAAAGGTACTAAGGATTGACAAATTATAGGGACTGAACGAGAAATCACAATCCAGTCCGTCTCTTCAACCTCAAATGGACCTTAAGCAAATTCACATGGCTACAGAGGAGGCAGGCATGTATCACATATATCACCTTGCTAAGAATCCATAACAAATTTGGAAGGTTAATAGCTTCAATGGCCTTGATCCAAAGCCTACACTCTGATATGACCAAATAGAATTATCAGCTCCTGCTAAGATCATCTGCTTGGGCAGACTGATTTGGGTTTCTTATCCATTCTAATTCTCACAAGCAAGTTACTGATGTAAAAGAAAAAGAGAAAAAAGCAAGATATCCAAGGAATGCCCACAACAATACTCTGCATTTTTTCCTATACAACTCTAATGGACTTGACTGGTTATGCTGTTTCAAGCCATCTAGTCTTGAATTAAAATCACTCTGCCTTATATTGCATCTTTTTATTTCAGTTTTAATACAGTTTTTCTGCCCTGGAAGCCAGAAGACCAGGCTTGAAATGTGATTTTCCACTACCTACTGAAAGTCAAGTCTCAAAGGATTTTACTGCTCACAACCGACCATGTCTATTTCCTCTTTCATTGGGAACTTGTGAAAGTGAGGAACTATTAGTACTGGAGACAGCCATGGGATGAGTAAGTATCATGCAAAACTTCCACCAGTGCAGACACACCTCACTCTTGAACTATACCACACTCTGGCCAATCCAGCTCTGCCAATGCTTTTTATGGATTCCAAGTTTCCAAGGCCAGGACGGACCATTGTGATCATCTAGTCTGACCGGCATAATACAAAAAAAGCTATAGAACTTCCCCAGAGTCATTCCTAAAGCAGATCTTTGGGAACAAAACCCAATCTTGATTTTAAAATTGTCTCTGTTGGAGAATCCACCACAACACTTGGTAAATTGTTCCAATGGTTCATTACTCTGAATGTTAAAAATTTACTTATTTCCAGTCTGAATTTGTCTAACACCAACTTTCAGCCACTGGATCATACGATACCATTCTCTCCTAGATTGAAGAGCCCGTTACTAAACATATGATCCCCATGTAGGTACTTACAGACTATAATAAAGTCACCTCTTAGCCTTCTCTGTGTTAAACTGAATAGATTCAGCTCCTTGAGTGTATCACTTTCAGGCAGGTTTTCTAATCCTTTAATCATTCTCATGGCTCTTCTCAGAGCCCTCTCCAATTTATTAACATCCTTCTTGAACTGTGCACACCAGCACTGGATACAGTGTTCCAGCAGTGGTTGCACCCATGCCAAATACAGAGGGAAATCTCTTACTCGAGATTCCCCGTTTATACATCCAAGGATCACATTAGCCCTTTTGGCCACAGCATTGCAGTAAGAGCTCATGTTTAAATGATTATCCACCATGACTCCCAAATCTTTTTCCACGTTGCTGCTTCCCTGGATAGATTCTCATATCCTCCAAGTCTGGTCGATGTTCTTTGTTCTTCTATGTATATATTAAGTATCAGGGAGTAGCTGTGTTAGTCTGTATCCACAAAAACAATGAGGAGTCCGGTAGCACCTTAAAGACTAACAGATTTGTTTGGGCATAAGCTTTCGTGGGTAAAAATCCACTTCTTCAGATGCATGGAGTGAAAATTACAGATACAGGTATAAATATACTGACACATGAAGAGAAGGGAGTTACCTCACAAGTGGAGAACCAGTGCTGACAAGGCCAATTCAGTCAGGGTGGATGTGGTCCACTCTCAATAATTGATGAGGAGGTGTCAATACCAAGAGAGAGAAAATTGCTTTTGTAGTGAGCCAGCCACTCCCAGTCCCTAGTCAAGCCCAAATTAATAGTGTTAAATTTGCGAACGAATTGTATACTTTTACATTTAGCCGTATTAAACCCCATATTGTTTGCCTGTTCCCAGCTTTCCAAGTGACCCAGATCGCTCTGCATCAGCTTTCTAGTTCTGATCTATAAGAACTCCTACTAGTCTAAAGGAAGGTTCTTCACACAACTCTGTTTATTTTTCATGATCCTGCCTTGCAGCTTGCCTGCTGCTGCAGTCCTGCTCTTACACCTCAGTTCTGATCTGGAACATTTCTGCTATTCCAAAGCTAGGATGAGTTATCTCCAGCTCATGTAAGCATCTGAACTCAGAAGTCCAGAGGTAAAAAGCTACTCCACGGGTGCCCCCGCTCCCCGTCATTTTCCATATGCTCGTTTAACAATCACGGCTGCTCTTCGGCTGGAACAATGCTATTTTGTGACATCATATATGAGGGACATGTTATTGACAATGTATTAGGTCCACTGGTCTTGCAAATGGAGGCTGGCAGGTGACTGTAAAAGATTCACATTGCAGAGAGGAGACATCCATGTTAAAAACCTAGTAGTTTGAAGGTGTTGTGCTGCCCCAAAATATTTTACTGTGAGGAGAAGAGTCTCCAAAGCAGCTAAGGCAATATTTCTGAACCTTTTTCAACCAGGGACCAGCTTGCTGCTTTCCTAAATTGCGTCAGGGAGATCTCAGGGACCCGGCTGCCTGCTGCCCTTCTAAACCGTGTCAAGGAAATCTCGGGGACTGGCAAGGAGGCTGCTGTGGACTAGCGCCGGTTCACAGACTGGTGGTTGAGAAACACTGATCTAAGGGACTTGCACTCCTAAATCCCTCTAGGCACTTTCAAAAATCTTTCCTCTGACTCTAGCTTTCATTTGTTTGTGATAGTTTAAATATATTCTAAACTTGCTGGAGAAACAGCAACTCAAATCCATTGTACCTCGATCAATTGACTGGTGGTTTTTGTCTTGAACAATAAAGCATGAAATACAGACTGCTACAGACTGTTTTCACAATTAATCTTTTCTAAACCAAAATGTAAGTTGCAAATACTGGACAGTGATACATATTCTGCAGGCTCTTGGACAGCACTTTTGATCTTCATAGAACAATTTCACTTGTTAATCCTCAAAATACCACTGTCACGTGACGGGGTGCTGGAACAATTGTACAGTGGGGATGCTGAGAGCCATCAAACCAAACTGTATACCTTGTATATAATGGAAACCACTTCAAGCCATGGAGTGCGGCAGCATCCGCCTCACTCGTAGTTCCAGCACCTATGGTCATGCGGACTAGTAATAATGTGTCCATTTTATAGATGGGATAAGAGAGGCAGAGAGGTTAAATTACTTGAAAAAAGCCATGAGAAGAGTCAATATCAGAGCCACGGTTAGAACTCAGTTCTGACCGCCCAGTCCTATGCTCTAGTCACCACACCAGTCCTCTCAATGGGCCTCCATAGTATTTCGTTATCACCCAAGTAAGGAGAAGAAATAGGTTTATTACTGTCATAAACAGATATGAAAAGTTAATAGCACAGAAGTACTTTATATCTCTTTGACTATAAAGGGTTAACAAGTTCAGTAGCCTGGCTGTCACCTGACCTAGGACCAATCAGGAGCCAGGATACTTTCAAATCTTGAGGGAGTTTCTGGTGGTGCTGCTGAGTGTTGGTTTTTGTTCACTCTGGAGGCCAGAGGGACCAGACGGCAACAGGTTTCTCTCCAATCTTCCTGATACGGGTTCTTAGAATTCCAAATGTGTACTAGATAGATAAAGCGAGTTAGGCTTATGTTTGTTTCTTTTATCTGCAAATGTGCATGGTTGGAGGAGTTCAAATTTGTATTTTGCTGAAAGGATTAATTGTACTTTATACTTAGGCTGGGAGAGTATCCAGTGCCTATAGCTAAAAAACCCTGTACTTAGTCCATCTAAAATTTACAAAGATAATTTTTACTGTTTTTTCTCTCTTTATTAAAAGCTTTTCTTGTTTAAGAATCTGATTATTTTTTTTATTCTGGTGAGACCCAGGGGACTGGGTCTGGATTCACAGGGAATTGGTGGGAGAAAGGAGGGAAGGGGAGAGAGGCGATTCTCTCTGTGCTAGATTACTTTCTCTCTCAGGGAGAGTCTGGGAGTGGAAAGAAAGAGGGAGGAAGGTGAATTGTCCTCCTGTTTTGTGATCAAGGAGTTGAATCACCGTGATCTTCCATGGGGTAACCAGGAGGAGTCCTGGGGAAGCAGCATGGGGAAAGGGTTTACTTTCCTTGGGTTAAGATCCAGAGGATCTGGGTCTTGGGGTTCCCCGGGCAAGGTTTTTTGGGGGGGGGGCAGAGTGTACCAGGCACTGGAATTCCTGGTTGGTGGCAGCGCTACAGGTTCTAAGCTGGTAATTAAGCTTAGAGGAGTTCATGCTGGCACCCCATCTCTTGGACGCTAAGGTTCAGGGTGGGGAATTGTACCATGACAATTACAATCGCTACTAGTCCTTATGAGACTGATAAAGAACTGTTCCAATGAAGCATGTCTCATTTAAATATTGTAACCTTTAAGCCAAATTTCTTAATAACAAAATACTGTTTAGTCAGCTTGAAATGTTCTAAGATTTGCAAGCATCCCCAGTTTCCAAATGTCAGACACAAGATAATACTGTATTAAAAAAAAACAAAACCCTTATAGCAAACATTTTAAGAAAGCTGGTAACAACACTTCATGATGGATTTACTGTTATTTATTGGATGATTACATCATCTGGACTCCTTGTCAAAGTGCCACACTAAGGCCCAAGAAGAAGAATAAGCCCTACCACCAAATTAGTGCACTATAATGGGTGAGATGCAGAGATGCCATTAACTGCAGGGTTAGCTGTGTGATTTACCCTTCTGCACAGGCAAAACACAGGTGTAACTTGCTGGGTGGGTGTTGGGGATCGTAGGAAAAATGCAAGGGGAGCAACACAGGAGTGAAAGCTGGTTTCAGAACGAAGGCGAGGTAAGGAATTCATTTAAATCAGAGCCAGGTGCGACAAGTACTAGTCCCTGAGAAAAAGAGCTAAGGACGAGGGAAAGATTGTTTCGTGTTTGGCAGCCTCCTCTCTCCACACACCAATGCAAAAATAGGTAAAAGCCATCAAATTAAGGGGACCCATATCGGAACGCATGTAACACATCTCTCTAAAAAAATTGCACACTGCTTCTGCTGCCAATACAGCCACAGGCATGTGACAACAGAAAAACGCTGGCGAGTCGCTCAGCTTGAGTACCTGCAGAAGAGGCCGTTGCACTCCCAGCATCTTCATGGTGTCTGCATTGGCCAATATCTTCAGGGGGTCAGATGCCTTGGTGACACCTTCTATCTCTTTGTTGATCTCTGCCAGGACTTGATTAAGGAAGATGTTCTTGATGTACATGGTGAGGAACTCCCGGAGCGGACATTGTTTGGTTGGGCCAAGGCCCAAGGCATGCTCAATCTCCTGAATAAATCTAAAATATAAAAAGGGAAATCATATTTAGTCACACAATACAATTACCATGACCTACACGTCCCATGCACACAGCTAGTGGAAGAACAGAGGGTCAATCATGGGAGCTGGCGGGGAAGAGCTGTAAGATTCAGAGGCAATGGAGTTCTAACAGAGTGCACTGGACACAGGCAGGACTCCTGAGTTTATCCCCAGCTATGCCCTTGACTGTACCCAATCTGAGATTCCTTAAAGGCTCCTGATCTTCAGAAAGGGCTGAGAATCCACTTAAAATGGAGGCACCCAAAATCGTTAGTCACTTTTGAAAATTCTGATCTGCATGTGAACTTGGGCAAATCATTTTACCTACCCATGACTCAGTTTCCCTTTCTGTAAAATGATGTTCCACTTTATTTCGAACAATAACAACCCCTCATTCTTAAAGGGCTCCTTTCATCAGCAGATCTCAAAGCACTTTACAAAAGAGTTTAGTGTCATTATCCCCATTTTTACAGACAGCATAGGTGAAACGCACGGAGGTTACATGACATGCCCAAAGTCACCCAGGCAGGTAGAGAACCAGGTATAGAACCCAGATCTTCTGCGTGCCAGTCCAGTGCTCTATCCACTTGGCCACAGTGTCTCTCCTCATGGACTGACTGATCCCTGGAAGACAAATGCTGTATATGTGCTATGTATTATTACTTTATTCCAGGAGAAGTGAGTGGATCACATTCACTTATATGCATGCAGAAGGCATGCTGCCTTTTTCCAGATATCAACCCACACTTAATGTCCCACTCTCTTCAAAAATTTCAGCATCATCTCCATTGACACATCTTATTTCACTGACATAATTTGCTTGGCCATGACAGCTGCTTTTTCCAGGAACCACCTCCTCTCACATCAATAAAGTGACACCCTCAAGGCAAAGATGGTTTCTTTGGTTTACATCTAAAATGACTGAAGTGAGTCATTTTTTTTCTTTATTTCCTGAAGTGATGAAGACGATAAGAGAAGTCACAATTAATTGATTTGTCAATCTATAGTACTTGTGTGGCTCCCATTACAGCTGTATTTGAGTACCTTGCAGACTTCAATGTATTTACGCTCACCACCATACCCTGGTGATGCAGGGCAGTGCTACTAACTCTGTTTATTTTTTATTTGTTTGTTTGTTTTTTGGGGGGGAAATTGAGGCATGGAGAGACTAAATGACAGGCCAAAGGTCATACAGGAAGCCTGTGGTGAAGCCGGGATTTGAACCTAAGTCTCCCAAGTCAGTTTCTTAACCACTGGGCCATCCCTCCTCTCCATGGGAAGAATTTTTTGAACGGAGGCATTTCTGACATTCCTGGCATTTATCAGCGATGTCTTAGCATTTACTATGCCCCCTCCGAACAGATCAATATGATTTTCTTAATTGTCGATATTTTGTACTTCCACGTGTAGTTCTCTAGATGAGGTAACTTCTCTTAGCAGGATTGATGGACTGTCCCCTGTCAATTTCAGCAGCATGATTTCTTTCAGCTATAAATCATTTGTTCCCTAATGCTTACACTCTGCTGACTTCATCAGTCTAAAATGACACATATGAGGTGAGGCAGCATCTGCATGGGGACCCATTCAGTCCAATAACTTTGAAAATTCACTCAACTGTCAGAGCTGCAGTGGGACTTCCCCAGCAAAAAGCACATGGAGAGAAACACAAAGGAAGGCAGTTTACTCCCTTGTTTGCACAGATCGATAAAGTGAGTAAAGTTATCCACCAGGGAAACTGCAGAGTCATGAAGCAGGAGAGAGGCAGAAGAGGCCTATCTCTGAAATAACACCCCTAGTGTCACCAACTTCTGTGGCCTGACATTTCCTGATGTCTTCAAGGGGATGGTTGTCATGATTAAGCTGTGACCTACTGCACTTTTATATTTGTTCCTATATCTATTTGCAATGTTTATATCACTCTTTATACGTATCAGAGGGGCAGCCGTGTTAGTCTGGATCTGTAAAAGCAGCAGAGAATCCTGTGGCACCTTATAGACTAACAGACGCTTTGGAGCGTGAGCTTTCGTGGGCGAATACCCACTTCGTAGGGCTTCTTACAGAGCATTTCTGATCTGGAACGTAATTTTAAAAATAAGAATTAACCTTCCCAATGCCCCTGGTAGTATCCTTGTTTTACAGATAAGGAATGCAAGGCAGAGTGCCTAGTTCCACAAATGCATACGCACATGCTAAGCTTTAAGCTGAGGAATACTGCTACTGAGGTCAAAGGGCCTACTCACATGTTCACAGTTTGAACATGTGCACAGCTGTCTGTAGGACTGGGGTGTAAACGACTTGCTGAAGGCCACAGGAAGAGTTGGTATCAAAAGACCCAGGATTAGATACAGAATTCTTAGCTCCCAGCCCCGTGACTTCATTTCTTTCCCAAAACTCTCCTAAGGCTCCCACTTCAATCACCATAGACCTTGTCTACATCAGGAAACTACACCAGGTTAGGTAACCAGGTGTTTTAATATTATGTAATTTCTTGGCACAGACAGGGCAACAGTGGCTCATTACCATTCAGTACGGACCAGAAGTGTGTCGGCAGTGCTTTAAGGGATTTGTATTTTACTTGACGTGAACCATAAAGTAATCACAGTGCATGTGAATGCTGATAGGCAGAGATGATTTAGGGAGTGTGAAACGTAAGACTGCTCAACAAAGCTTCCAAGAACAATGGTCTAAAGCTAAGGAAAGAAAATTCAAGCTAAATATTAGGGAAACGTTATTAAGAGCGAAAGCAAATACGCAGTGGAATGGATGACCGAAGGATATGGTCGAGGAACCATCGCTGCAAATATTCAAGAACAGTAGGATTAAATGACTGTGGTAATGACAGTGAAATACAGAAATTTTCACTGATTCAAAAGACTCCATTAAAGTAAGTGGGGATTTTGCATGAGAAAAGAACGAGTAAAAACCTAGTAAGGATGTCATCTCAAAGAGAACAGCTAAGCAGTGTGGGTGGATGCTATAAGTGATTTTCCCCTGCCCTCACCATTTATGATCTCACTAAAAAACTGATCTTATGGAAAATATATTGCACACAAAATTCCCTATATTAAAAGAACATTATTAAGGTTGCCGAGTCGGCACTCAAAGGGAGGAAATGCCAGAATTAAGGTTATTTTTACCACATTAGTTCGTCCCCCTTGCAAGTATGCATTATGATACGATCTTCAATTACATGATCGCATACAATTTTTTTCACAGGTTTCCTCCCTCCTTCAGTGAATGGCATGGACCTACTCTGGGAATGAATCAAGACGGTGTACTCAACAGCAGGGTTGAGACCTTTAGATCCATCACATCAAGCTCTGCCACTTGAGTTAATGGAATAACAGACAGCATTATTTGGTTGTCATCCTCTATGTGGATCAGCACTAGCGAGGGATGGGGCACTTTTCCAGTGCATTTCACGCATAACTGCTAACAGCAGAAGGATGATGAGACTCAGGATCCTTGGGTTCCCTTCCAGGCTCTAGAGGTGCATGTGATCTAATGGGAACAGACTCGTCTGCCCACTCCCTCCAATTGTGACCTCTTCTACCCCATTCCCACCAATCTATCTTTGTGTCCCAGTCTCGTCACTTTCACACTATGGCTTGTCCCAGCCCCATTGTCCTCATCTAATGAGCCCCGATCTCAGACTCCTTGCTCAACAAATTCTCCATCTCATTCTTCTGGACTCCCTGACCCAGTCTCCACCCATACCCAGTCTCCTTGCCCACCTACTCCCTGTTCCTGCCAGCTCCCCAGCTGCTTATCCTCAGTCTCCATGCCCGGCCAATCCCTGTTCCTCCTCATCCATGTCCTTAATTGATCTGTCTATCCCACAGCAAGAGGGTGGCCAGGTGACCAGTTTTTAACAGGAAAGTCTGGCCAAAAAGGGCACCTGACCAGACATCCAAAGTGTGGTTACTGCGAGCGGGGAGTTGGCAGGTCATCACACACACCTGCCCCAACTCAGCCAGGGCTGCCTCCTACCTTCATTGGGCAGCTGCAGCTCCCAGCCCTGGCTCCGCAGGTGAGTCCCTCCTGACTTGGTAGAGGGGAAAGTGGAAATGCAACGAGCAATGGGGGGAGGAGGGAAGAAGAGCGATGGGGGCGGGGTCTTGGGGGAAGAGGCAAGGCAGGAGTTGGTAACCCTACCCAGCAACCTGGCCACCAGTCACCTGTCCGTCCACACTCCCTGTCCCCACATCCTATTCTTCCTTCTGACCCTTATCCATTTGACTTAGGCAGCTTCTTCCCCCACAGACCTGGGCCCAGCAGGGGTAGGTCCCATTGAAAGCTCAGTTCAGATGGCTGGACCTGAACAGCTTGAAGCAGCCCAGAGCTGCAATTTCAGGGAAAGGTCCTACTCGGCTCCCAGCCTGACCCATAATATTTTATAAACAGGCACGTATATAAACTATTATTTATTTCAATTTATGACAAATACCTATCTGAACCCTAGGCACTTTCTGATCTTTACAACAGACATGAGACATTTGACTGAGTGACCATCATCATTAAATAAATATCTCCACAAGAACAGCTTCCAAAAATCCTCCTCACTCAGCTCACCCCCTCAGTCATCCCACCCACAGAATAGGATTAAAAAAATGTCATTTTGAGTGAAAAACTCACCAATATAAAATGTTTAAAAATTAAATAATTGAAAACTTTTGACTCTGGATTCAAACCCTCAAATGAGACACAGCTGAGTGTGTGCTGCACACATGACTGTGTGCCAATGGGCTCTGGAATCAGATGCCTTTCCATAAATCCAAATTAAAAAACCCCATATGAAATCATCATGATGGTGAAAATGGCTCAATGATCATTTCAACAGCTACTATTTTCATTTTATTCTCCAAAGAGTGAGATTTTAGATACACTTTGCTGCCAAACAGGACCATAAAGAAGGGATGAAGCCTCAGAGGAAGAGCTTTGATTCAAATGGTCTGCTTAGATTGTTTTACTAGAAAAAGAACCCTTCAGATGCAATTTTCAAGGGATTCAAGAAATAGTATCACCAGCCTCATTTAAAACCATCTCTCACTGGCACATGAAAATTGAAGAAAAACCCATAAAGGTTAATGCACTGTGGGGTGTATTCTCTCGATGGGTGAGAGTAAATCATATGGCACATCAAGAACATTCTCTTAACTTGGTAATAATAATCTTGGTAATTACACTTATTTAACATAACTGCATTCCTCCTTCTGCAAAATGCTCCAAAGCTTTCTCCATACAAAAATGCAAACCAAGCACATCATCAGATCCTGGACCACAGTCACTGCATATACTCTAGGGTAATTGTCCAAAATCCTAATGAAGCTAAGCGGGATTTAACTGATCAGATATACATTTTTGTGAAATGTCTGCATGGGATGGAGATCTTGAAAAGATGAGGAAAAAATGAAAATCTGCAACTCATATTCAATTCACAACCTGCGCTTGCAGTGATATACAAATTTAACTTGTTTTCTCTCTCTATGAAAGCATTTGAGGTGATTTGTGACTACAATTAACTGTTCCCTGTAGGCAGAAAAGCACTTTAGGTAAAATGAAGTGCCTTTTTGCAAATGACAGTCGTTTGAATTTTTTTAAAAAAGCACATAATTTCAGAATATTTAAGTCATTCTAACTCCCAACTTTGATGGCTGCCTTACCTATGCTGTATGTGTTTAAAAAAAGATTGATTCAGAAACTTATATCATCATTCGTCCCACATTTAGGTGTTTATTCCTTTTGTTATTAAATCTCTAATAAAAAGAAATGTCATTAAAAATATAAAAAATGCCTCACTGAATTCCAGTAACACCAGCAACTTCAGTTAAGCCTACCCTCACTTAACTAATGAAGCTATTACCCGAAAGTGCCCCCAAAATAAACAACTGGGTCGGATTTTCAAAAGCACCTAAATCATTTAGGAGCTCAAGTCCCACTGAAATTCAATGGGATTTGTACTCCTAAATTACTTAGATGCTTTTGAAAAACCTGCCTATTATATACTAGCTAATCCCCACTCACAACACAACTACTCCAGAATCATTTCATGTTTATTTCACAGTAGACTATTTTGTATTATCATAATAAATAATAATAATTTACTGTAGTTCCCATGATGTGGTAGGTGCTTTTCACACATTCAAGAAGGGACAGCATCAGCTAGGAGAAGATCACAATCTAAGGGTAGACACACAGACAGAACAATTGGCAGGACACACACAAATCAGCTCAATTCACTGTATGTAGCAGAGCAGAAGAGTGGCGTTTGAAAAGTTTTTCATTGTGAACGGCTTTTCCAAAATCATTTTTCAGCCTTTAAGGTAATTTTAGATTGATTAGCAGGAGGAATTAATAAACTGTGAAGTTTATGAGACTGTGAAATAGGCACCCCCAGGAAGTGATGGAAGCTTCATACTATTCAGAAAGAGACTGTACAATGCATTGGAAAAAACATTCCCTAGGGACCAATCTTACAACAGCATAGTGGATGGACTAGATGAGCCGGTAGAATTTTTGCATCCCTAATTTTCTATACTTTGATTTCTACTTCACAGGTCAACACTTAAACTACTTCCCTGTCGCCCTGTGTATATATTTATATAACAACAAAATAAGGAGTTGTTTTGAAGTTTAATCCTAAAAACAGAAATAAGAGATGATTAAAACTAACTGGGTAATGCAGTCAATTCCCTTGCTGATGCAGAACTGTTCCCTTTGTTACACTGTTGAATACTTTGTCTTGTCTACATTTTAATATCCCAAGTGGTGGATGTTTTCATCACTTCCCTTGATAAAATATTGCAAAACTTGATAGATCTCACTGTTGGGAAGTTTTTTGTGACATTAAACCTAAATTTCCTTCTCTTCGTTTTATCCCGTTATGCCCATGTGTCACCTTACACAATTTTTTCTTCCTCCTTGGTGATCACACTCTTCAGATACTTAATAAATCCCAGAACCCACACAGAAAACATCCTGCCAGACACTTTCTCTCCTTTATAACTAAGGGGATTCACATCAAATGTCCCTACTGACTGCAGCTATGAGAGTATGGCATGGGGAAAGAAGTGATTAAACAACATCCCATGAAACTGGTACTACGGAGCTGCTTATAACATACTCTGCTTACAATGAGATCATTGGCTTGCTTTCTTCCATCCCCCTAAATAGCTATTTCATGTACCAAGCCGGTTGACAAAACAATCTCGTTGGAATAGATCCCAATTCTTAACACAATCCTCATTCCATTTCATCCTCTCATTCCTTTCTTTGCTATTGAAGTGAAATCCTACTGAGATTCTTGAAGTGTCAAGTGATTCAGATCATTACATATGTACGTAGTACAATAAATATAAAATATCCGCCATTGTGGGTACACCAGAGATCATTTGCCATTGAAAACCCATCAGCTGAGTAGATAGTAAAATGATGGAATGCACAGTATTTTCACAGAAAAACTAGGCCGTTGGGAATTATTTTGTTTACAGTATTATCAGTTATCATGGAACTGATATATCTCTGAGGAAGGTGCTAATGATCAATACCTTAACAATATGAAAGATAAACCAGCTGTCTACACAAAAAGACTGTTTGAAGGGAATAGTATGTAGGAAACAGAAGCCCAAGCTCTCACCAAGGTGAGAGTGCACAAGCTAACGGAAGATGTAGGCACAACTCCTTACTGAGATCCGTCCATGGTGGTTGTATTTAAAAGCTTGCCAGCTTCCTCTCAGATAAATACTTAAGTTGATGTCAGTATCTGAAGGATTCCCTGTACCCAGGCAATGTGGCAAAATGCTGAGGTAACAGCGAAGAAAACTGGCAAGTGTTAAGGGGAGACCATTAAATCTTAGGCATCTGTCACTGAAGTAACTAGGTGTCAATTTAATGTAAGTTAGCTCATCTGTGGTCTAAAGTAGTAGAGAGTGCAGAGACCTGTCTTCAATCCTGGCTGATCTCACCAGCTTCTGCCTATATCACAAAAGCACTGCACATTTTGGCTGGGTGGCTAATCTCTGCTCAGTGCTTGGAAAATAGAGTTTGCCAGTCAAGACCGCAACATACTTGATAGAGAAGTGTGGGAGAGGCTTATATACAGCACTTGACCCTGTAATACATTGCGGTACCAGCTGGAACTGAAACTTATGTTCAGTGAAACATGATGGGGCTGAATTCTGTAGGGTACTTTAGGCAATAGATTACCGTAACAGTCCCTTCCCACCTGCAAATCTATCAAATCAGAAGTCCCTACACAGGAAAAACTGTCTCTGACTTCAACAAGCTTTCTGGATGAGTAAAGACTTCAGGATTTGTCCCTATAGCAGGATAAGAGAAGAAGGATGATAGTCTTATGACTAAGGCAGTAGGATCCAGGCAGTTTGGGTTCCATTGCTTGTTCTCTCACAGACTCCCTGTGTGACTCTTGGACAAGTTGTTCCACTCTCTGCCCCTGTTTACCATCTGTAAAATGGGGGTAATAAGACTTCCTATCTGCACAGGGTACTGTGAGGATAAATTTGTTAAGGGTTGTGAGGTACTCAGATATTATTGTTGATGGAGGCCATGTGAGTGCACAGAATAAAAGGTGTATTCACTGCTCTACAGCCAAAATGCTTCTGAAATAAATGTAGTCAAATTTTACTAATTCTGGGTCACTGAGAACAAAAATGATGCTTAAAATTGTTGATTGGCTCTAGTCTAGCTGCTGGGCTTCAGACTACAGCAGTGGAATCTCCTGGCAGTGATGTTAGGGTTTCCATGTTCCGTGACCATCAAAAGGATCTTGTCCCATTCTTCTTCATGGAAGGTGATCTTGTGCTGCAACAACTTCGATGGTGTGATGACAGCCCTCAACATCGTTCACGATCCAGATGAGTGGAGACTGTTCATTGATTCATCAAAGACGAGTCTTAAAGCTGTTTGCTGCATAATGGTAATGTTTTGCCATCAATTCCAGTTGGCGTGCAGTCCATATGAAGAAACCATGACAACATGAAACAACTTTGAGGTGCATAAACTATGACCAACATCAGTGAGCTTTGTGGCGATTTGAAGGTTGTTGCTCTCTTGCTTGGTCTGCAGACTGGATAACACAAGTAGTGCTGTCTTCTCTGCGAATGGGATAGTCGTGCAAGAGATTCCCACTACATTAAGAAAGATTGGCCATTCCGACAGTCATTGGCGCCTGGGAGGAAAAGTGTTCAGCATCCACCGCTTGTTGAATCAAGGAAGATTTGTTACCACTCCTACACATCAAGCTGGGTCTGATGAAGAACTTTGTCAAGGCCATTGACAAACCAAGCAGCTTTCAAGGATCTCCGTGGAAATTTCCAAGGTTAAGTGAAGGTAAGATAAAGGAAGGTGTCTTTGTTGGTTCTTCGGATTCGTGAATTTCTTCGAGATGACGCATTTGACCATGCACTGGTGGCAAGGAAAAGACAGCATGGAAAGCCTTCCAGTTAGTGGCAATAAATTTTCTCGGAAACAACAAGGCAGACAACTACAGGTTGTTGGTGGAAAACCTCTCAAGGCATACAAAAGCCTTGGTTGCAACATGTCACTAAAGATACATTTTTTGCCTCTCATCTACATTTTTTCGAGCAAACTGCGGAGCAGTGAGCGACGAGCACGGCGAGCGAGTTCACCAGGACATTGCAACAATGGAGAAACGCTACCAGGGCAAATGGAGCCCATCAATGCTTGCAGACTATTGCTGGACAGTGACAAGAGATGCTCATTTAATGAATACAAGAGACAGGCCAAGAAGTGCTGAGTAGACACTGAATAGGACAAACTATGTACATAATAGTTTTTGCCTTTTGTTTCATAATAATTTTATTTATATACCCTTTGCTGATTTTTAAGTTTACCATAAACAGGACAGGTGAAATATTATCATGTAAAGCAACCATAAACACATGAAAAGACCTAGGTTTACAATTTATGATTAAAACTCTACTATTCTCAATATACATAGACACAAATGTAAAAACTTAAATATCTTAGAAACAGTAGCCAATCAGTTGTTTAAGTGTCATATTTGAATTCAGCACATCAAATACATAATAGCACATTTTATCTCTGAAGCAGATGACTTCTCAAAATTGAACCAGTGTAATTTGTGCTGAAGCAGCTACTGTTTAGTAACTAGTGTGACTAAGTTCCTCCTCTGCCTTGGTGGGTCCTGCGCTTATTGGCGGATTTGCTCACCTCAGTGATCTTCCCTCTTGTGGAACCCACAGTCTGGGTCAGCTCCTCCTGTGTCTGATCAGGAGTTGGAAGGTTTGGGGGGGAGCCGGGCCCGCCCTCTACTCTGGGTTCCAGCCCAGGGCCCTGTGGATTGCAGCGGTCTATAGTGCCTCCTTTAACAGCTGCATGACAGCTACAACTCCCTAGGCTACTTCCCATGGCCTCCTCCAAACACCTTCTTTACCTCACCACAGGACCTTCCTCCTGGTGTCTGATAACGCTTGTCCTCCTCAATCCTCCAGCAGTACACGCTCTCACTCTCAGCCTTGCCCCCTTGCTCCCAGCTCTCACACATGCTCCTTCTTCCTCTGCCTCCTCCTGCCTGACTGGAGTGAGCTCCTTTTTTAAACCCAGGTGCCCTGATTAGCCTGCCTTGATTGGCTGCAGGTGTTCTAATTAAAGTAGCTATCTCCACTGCCTTCTAGAAAGATCTTAATTGGGCCACAGTGCCTTGATTAACCTGGAGCAACTGCCATTTGGTTACCAAGGTACTAGGGATTTGTTTTGCCTGGGGCTAACATACCTGTTTCTCAGTACTTTACTGTAGCCATCTGGCCTTGCCCCATCACACTAGCTAATTCCTGCAGATCACAAATTTCTAGATCAGTTGAAGTATCACTATGATAGAATGCTGTTTCTTACATTGAATCAAGGTGGGGAGTGTTGTTAATGGTTAGAGCACAGGATGATTAGCCAGAGCTCCTTGGACCTAGGAACTCTGGATGTAAAAAGTATGAGCATTTACTGCCTAAGCTAAAGACCTCATGTTCCATAGTTCAAAGGCTGTCGCAGATTCATAAATGCCTATATGTGGACTAGCCACTAGAGGGCTACAGAGAGTCACACTATGTAAGCATGAGTTATACTCTCAAAACCACAGTATACCTGTAAAACGCAACACTAAATAGGTTGAGCTGGCTTCTCCCAGTTATTTCTACAGAGCCACAGGCATGAGCTTCACTTTACTGACACAAAAAAAGGTCTCCGCTCCTAGGAGCTTACAATATAAGGACCTCACACAGACTCCCACTGAAGTCAATGAGAGTCTTTCCCATTGAGCCCTGAATTAGACATTGTAAATACATAGGAGAGGGGAAATGATGTGGAACAAGCATCTATTACCCTCCTCATTACTTGGCTAGCTCATTTTAACGGTAGTTCTGCACTACAACAAAGTCCATTTCCAGTGTTAATCCAGAGGGCCTAATTCTCATCTCTATGTAATCAAGCCAGTCCCATTAACTTTAATAGGAAGTAGGCATGTGCATCCAGGAGAGGAAAGATCCCACTAAAAAGCAGGGCTCTGCTATTGTAGACGTTAGTTTCTGGTCCACCTGGTCTGGATCTCAGCAGTCTCCTAACACAGGAAATCTTCATTAACAAGCTTAGGCATAAGTGAAAATATCTTTCTGCTCTGATTCAGCTGAGCAGTAGTTTAGATGCATTGCTCCAAAGCCTCTCTCCGTCTCCTTTTATTTTAATCATGTTGGAGGTGGATCTCATTACAGAAGTAATGATTTCCACAATAAAGCCTGCACAGTGTAATTAACGTATTGCAAACATTAGCATGATCCAGCCTGATAAAAAGTTTTTGGAAAGGTTATTTGACTATCGCTCAGATCACACATTATCTATCCTCTAATACCTTGTGAGGGCATGAGCAAGCTTTGGGAAGCTGCTGCATATCTCGGAGTTGTTTGGCAGCTGCCAGAACTTAGCTGATATTCAGAGGTGATTCTTCCTAAGGTGGTAAATTGAAGCAGTTTTCCGACCCTCCATAAGGAAGTCAGTTTTGTTTCAATAGCAGCAAGACAGAAGAACCGAAAATCATTATTGTGTAAGGAAAGCTGTGAAAAGGATATAAATGTCACAGTCAGGGCAAAGCATTGGGAAATATATCATGGAGAACACTGGTAGAAGAATGGATTTAAATGACCTAACCGGCACTTTTCTTTCTCTGATTTCTATTATTCAGATACTAGCAATGGAAATTTGAGAGAAACTCCAGGGTCATCTGTGCCAGATTCTGATCCCAGTTACAACCATGTAAAGCAACTGGCTTCACAGGAGTTCTTCCCTATTCCCACTGGTGTATCTGAGAGTGTGATATGGTCCTGTGAAGTTTATAGCATCCAAAGTCTAACTTTATTCCATTTCTATCTCTAGATACTATTACCACATTACTTCTCCCCACCCCTGGTGGAAGAATCAAAGCACCAATTGCCTGGTAAACATCCACCCCGACAGAACTAACAGTTGACTGGCCAACACTGAACTGTTTAGCCATAAATCTGTAATAAACCAGCAGGGCCATTTTTAGGATTTATGGGGCCCTATGCAGTATTAAACTGGTGCCCCTATGCCCGACAGCAGCCTGGGTCCGCATGTGTATTTTAGATAAGGGGGGTCTTTTGAAGGATTTATTTAAAAAACTCTATGTCTGAAGATCCAAGCATTTAAGGCTAAAGATGAATACTCAGATTGTGCATCTAAAAATCTGTGCAAGGATTTTTTAGAGATGTGATTTTATAATCTTCAGCAACATACTAATGAAATATGAGGGAGGTAACTCGAAGTTAGATCACTTGAGTAATTCTATAGTGCAGATGCACCCACAGTGAGAAATGACTGTATTTGCAAGCAATTACCAAAGCAATTCACGATGCCACTGGCCACTAGTGCTGGGTTGTGGATATACACAGCCTGCTTTGCATTTACTCTCCACCATATACGATTCACTGTCAGCTGGGCAACTTAACAACTTGCTGATGCTGGTGCTCCTTGTTCATCTCTTTCCATGTCACACTGCCACTGTGATGCCTCTCTGGGTGACTATTCAGAAATGACTCCCAGTATTGCTCTAATTCACTGGTGCTGGGCTTTTTGATCATTCATGACGACCAACGTACTTATTTACTGGCAAAGACGAGCCAGGGACACCAGTGAATTACGACACAGCTCCCAGCATCAAGTTTAAAATCATCCCAGTGGAGCATACTTTAAGAAATTTGCATTGGAAGGAGATGACTGCCCAGTTCTCCACAAATTCACCCAGCATTCAGCATCTTTATTCTCTTCTGAACTCCTGCTTCATAAAGATAGTGAAGGGAGCTGGGCCTTTTGAGGCACTTATTTATCCATCATGTAGTACATCTCATCAGATAAATCTACATACACACACAGAGAGGCCTTTTCCCTTATAGCACCTCAGTCTGAAGAGAAAATTCTGGCTCTGGTACATTTAGCGCAGTCTGAGATATGAAACCAATGCACCATGCTGCTCCCCCCACATAAATGTTCCCTTCGATTCATCCTTCCAAGCACTTCATCCTTCCAAGTATAAATTGAGTTCCATGCAGTTTACTGGCAGGGAGAAAGGGAGTGGTTTGGCATCTTTCACATTAGGCCTTAAAAGTCAGGTCCCCTCGGCACCTTGTGGACTCTGACTACACTGTGCCACATTCTATAAGAATGGGGTCTAGCTCTTGGACAAAATTTCTTCTTTTCCCACCACTGTGAAGCATGAGGTCTATTTATTACTCTCCACGCAGCGCTGGCTACATTGCACTGCACAGTATACATATCATACATAATATACAGTGCAGTCCAGGAGCTTTTGGAATGGAATGTGCTCCATCAATGTAAAAGATTTTTATATGGTGGCTTCTGTAACTGGTGCCATTTATATTTTAAACTCCCCCTATACAACAAATTGTGCTATGAACAATATAGTATCTGGATTCTGGGCACATAACATTTACTCTCAGAAATGTGCCTTGATTCCCTATATGCACTGTTCCTCCTTCTGGTGTTTTTAATAAGCAGGTAAAAGGTTCCCTGGAACATTAGCTAGAACATAGGGCTGGGTATCAGGAGATTTGCTGATTAGATCCTACCTCTACCAACAACTCCCTGGGAGATTTGGAAGGAGTCACTTCTTCTAGGTGAGCTTCAGTTTCCCCTTTAGTAAAATGGCATTAATGATATTTACTGCCTTTGCAGTGCTGTTGTGAGGCTTAAGTAATGTTTGCAAAGTGCTGTGAGCTCCTGAGAGAGAAGCCGCTGTAGAAAAGCAGAGTATAATTATTATCATCACTCACAGCAAGGTAAAAGAGCTTTCTGAAAAATGCACAGCACTCTGCTTCTCTGATTTTGATTCAGCAAGTACAATGCTTGGCTAATGAGGAGAGCAGAGAGCTATAATATGAACACTCAGAGCAATACATTCAGCCTTTAACCTGGTGCCTTACTTTGATTATCTGTATGTTTTCTGTGATAATGGAGTTGCTAATGAAAGACTTTTTGTTTTCATGCACTTTGAGGAGCCACAGAGCTGAAGCAAGGTGCAGAGAAAGCACACACGGGGCAAGCTTCTCCCCTGCACTAGATAGCAATGCTGCACTGCATCACATCCCACTGTAACTCATCTTCCAGTCTAAGCTTCCACCTCTCTCTGCCAAGGCACCACAAACCCTGACCTGCAGCTCTCCGAACTATTCCAATTCTAGACTGCACTTGAGCAAAGCCTGCCCGCTGTGCCAAACAGCCCTACGTTTCACTGTGGTTTTGTGATGTTGGTTATTATCCAAAGAGATGACTGAACTAAGTTACCTACTGCTGATCCAGGTACAATTTAAACCCAAGACTGCAGAAGCAAAAGATGAATGTACTAACCATGTCCAAAAGAGGCTTGGAGTATGTTTATTTACAAGAACCTAAGGCGGATGCAATGGCTGTGAGCATAGTCTGACAGTCAGAGCAGGGAGCTGTGGGTCAGGCCTCTTGAGTCCTATTGCAAGTTCTGCTACTGACTTGCTATGTGACTAGGGAAAATACTTCAGTTTTCCTGTCTATAAAATGGGTAGAATATTTTTCCACTAATCAGCAATATGTCTGGCACTTTAAAAGGCAGAAAATACACACAAAATGCAGGGAGCCCCTACTTCAAAGAGCTTACAATTTAAGCAAGCTTGAAAATCAATCTATATTAATCCATGGCTGATCTACGGAGGTGTTGTGATGCTTAATTAAATGGTGTGCGTAAAACACTTTGGAGACCAGATCTGTAAAGGTATTTAGGTGCCTTAAAATGATGAATCCCATGGGCGAAGGCGATGATTGTAAAAGGAGGTGAAGAGCTTGTACATTTCAGTGACAGTGGGGTTGGCCAAGTAAAGGCATGTGTGTGAGTTAACAAAGCATATTGGGGCACTGTTGCAAGCGGGCAAAGTTAAGGCTGAATAGACAACCTTAACTGCGCACTTGCTGGATTTCAGAAGTTAGAGTTTTGCTCTCAACATTCTACAAGTGTACGACATACCACCATGCAATCTTCACTCTACGTTAATGTAACTTTTTCCCATTGACTGGTAAATCCTCTCCCCCCTTCTTGAGGTTTGTTGATGACCGTCTCTAGAATGCATAACAGATCAATATTTCATGCTACTTTCTGAACAGAGTAGCTTTTAAAAATTAATTATTAGTAGTATTATTTTTAAATCTGATCTGGTGGCACATTCTTGCATGTTGAAATCCCACAACTCCTCAGTATGGACTCCTGTAAAAAGTAGCATATGCTGACTATAAATCTTTAAAATGGCTCTATTAATAGAGTGGCTGCGGTGACAGCTTTATAAATGGGCACCATCTTTATGCAAACTGTGTTTTATTAGATTGAATTATAATGATTTGTAATAAGAATGCAAAGATGAATTTAAAGAGGATGGAAATGCAGAAAAAACTCCATTCGGCTGGGGGTTTCAAAGCCTATGAATTTGGCGTGGCAGACTTCACGCCTGCAACAACAGACATTATCAGATTAGCTTTGCTACAGTTCTGTGCTCCGCTGCATGCTTTTTCCAATCAGATAACAACAGACTAATAACTGGCTTTATGTCTGTCAATCCAATTACTTCTTATTTGGTATGTTGCTGACACTCTATTAAATAAGCAGACAGATGGCACGATCTTTCATTATCATCCAACTGATTTATTAGCTTTAGTGCGCATAACCAGGGTGCAGCCAATCAATCATATCAGGCATTTTTAGTCCAAAAACTCACCAGGGCAAATAAAAGGTTTGCTACAAAGGAAAATAACCTCAGGCTCTGTCAGTGGGTGCCTCAGAGACCAATCTATGCATCCAGCCATCCAATGGCACCTAGATAATTATATTTTAATGTAGTTATCCTCCCAACAGCCCTGAAACAATAATATCCCCATTTTACAGATGTAGAACTAAGGCACAAATAGATTAAGGGCTTGCCCCTGGTCATACAACAAGTCTGTGGCAAATCAATGTCTCCCAGTTTTCCCAGGTAGTGCCCTAATCAATGAGCCATCCTTCTGCCTTTGCACAGGGCTATAATCCCACCTCCTCTACCTGCAAAAGTGTAGTTTCTTCAAGTGTATGGGGGGGGGGGGGAGGGAAGGAGAATGGCCACGTTTGACTCGTGTGACTGAGATTAACTATTGCACTGTGTCGCCATGCAAGGGACACAAGCTTCGTCAAGTGTACGATGGGTGACTCATGGAATGTTCCACTAATAAGCAAGGAAATGCACAGAAAGGAATTATAAACCTAGCAGAACCCTTTTACAGGGAACTCAGATAAAAAAGCAACTCTGTTTGTAAGTGATGTGGAAGGAAGACCCAGATTGTTTCAATGTACACAGTGCAAATCTGGATCTGATTAATCTTGGTTTACACGGAAGCTGTTTGTGCGGGGGGTGGAGGGAATCAAGTTTGTGACTGATGAACTTCTGCTGCTGGGGGAGCAAGCCTATTACTTTGGGAAGGAAACATGACAATGCTCCTTTTACAGATAGGGAAACTGAGGCACACAAAGTCATCGGATCTGATTTTCAGAGGTGCTGAACATCCAGCTGCTCAATAAAGTCAATGAGATACACAGGTACAACAGCATGTCTAAAAATGAGGTCCTCAGTGACTTGTCCATGGTCACAGAGAGACACAGTGACGAAGCCAAGAATGGAACGGAACCCAGGACCTTTTGCTCCGCGGGGATAGAGTCAGAGTGACAGAGTCAATGTTGGAGTGACTTAGGTGCCTCTTAGGCTCTCCTCATCACCAGGGATAACAACTGGTAGCTTGAAAGGGATCTAGAAACTCTCTGTCCTCTCATTATGAAATAATTATGCCCAGAGGGCAGCAAAACTCAGCCTCATAGTTGCAGAAAACAGAGGGGTCATCGCTAGGGTGCCAGATGTCCCAATTTTATAGTGACAATCCCAATATTTGGGTCTTTTTCTTATATACACTCCTATTACCCCCACCCCTGTCCCAATTGTTCACATTTCCTGTCTGATCACCCTAGTCATTGCACTAAAATGCACTAAAAGAAGTAAGCATCAGTGTGCTAAGCCACTCTAAGCAGGCAACTTTACAGCTCTTTAATGAGGATTATGCTTTTAAAGTCTTGGTTTGGGGAGAAAACATGGTCATTAACTGCAGTACCATCTTTCCTAAATTATTCCATTCCTTCCTGATTAAGAAGCATCTATATTCTGCAGCATGCCTATCTCTGCCTAGTCTGTCCATCTACAGAGAAGAGAAGAGATAAGCTTAGAGCCACGCCAAAATTATGGAAAATAAATAAGTTTTTATGAAGCCAGTATACTTTCCTTTGGAGGTTTATTGTCATTTATCTGCCAATTGTAATGACTGTCTATTACGCTGCAAAGTGAATTTAGAAGAAAGATGTCGTTTTGACGGCTCTGGAGAACGGAGTTTCTTTATTGCCACAAAAAAGTACAGTATGTATCAGGCAGGTGAGCCTTGCCAATGCAAATATGCCTCAGTTCTGACCCAGAGAGACTTCATCCAATGGTAGAGGGCAGTTCAGTCCGCATTGCTAATTAAGTTCTTGGTGTCTGCTGCAAACGGGGTCACAACTAGTGTCAAGAATAGGGGTGATGTTTCTGCGACGTGGACAGCTGACCACAAGGAACCAGGCTGAGATCACCAACTGATTTTGCAAAGGATGTGGAAAGTGATGAATTTCAGTCACTATCAACCTGAGTTTTAATGGGCAATCTGACCAGATAAAATCCTGCCCAAGTGAGTGGCCAAAATTCTTTACTGCCTGAAGTCACCTTCCTTTTCCTACGTGAAACACGGGGCACATGAAGAGAAGGGTGCAAAAAACCAATTCAGCCTCAAAATAAATGATCATTATTAATAATATACCACCACTGCCTAAGATATCATGACAACAGAACAGCAAGAAGCAGAAATGGAAAGAACTGGGCTCCTCTTACACTTTCCTCATCTGATCCTGCCAGCAGCTGAGCACCTGCAACTCCCACTCCCACTGAGTTCAGGTACCAAAACTGCCTAGGAGGCGCTCAGCACCTCACAGGATCTGGCTGTAAACGTAACCACGTGTGCTCTCTTGCTGGGCACTACTGAGTCACGGCTGTTTCATGTGGTTAGGAACAGAAAGAAGGCTATAGACAAATGCCAGGTGATGTAAACACAATGTATGTGTGCGATCCATAGTGCAAATCAAGCCAGCCTATTTTCAGCCATTTCAGCCTAATTAGATTCATTATTAGGCCGACAGAGAAACTCAGCTCAACGGGGCCAAGTGATGTTGCTCTTTAAGGTGAAAATAAAGTGATCGAAAGCGATCAGCTGTGCTCCAGACTGCAGCTATTCACAAACATGTGCCTTACCTAAGGAACTGAACACAAGGGGAAAATGGTATAATGTTTATCATAGGCCTTAGGAGGTATATGCAAGACCAATAGGTTTTAGAATTATTTCTATACTCACTCCTTTAAGTGTTGAGACAAGGCCCAGTGAGCTCATTTTATTATAAGAAGGAAGATTAATCAAGGTAATTTTCTTTTAACAGATTCTGAAAAACACAGGAGGAAAAACAGATCCATTACAGTATCAGAGCTGCCCCAGATCAAAACATTGTTCATCACGTTCAACCTCCAGCAGAAGTTAATACTGTAACTGATGCTTGAGAGGAAAGAGGACTCCCATGATAATGACCCATGAACCAATCATGCAGTGCTGCAGAAGCCATGGAGTTTCAAATGAGTTAATATAACCGAGGGTTAGGTCATTAAGGAAGTCTCTTCTCACAAGGAAGTTTGCCCTCATGTCTTAGCCAGTTCCAAACTTCAAGAACTACAATCTGCCTACTTCAATTCCCCCTTGCAGTTTCAATTATAGTCACTATTTTTCTCCACTTCCTGCTCTCACACTATTGCGTGTGTGTGTTGCTGAACAAGTGCTGAGTTCCACCCCAGAGGCAGCTGCTTTCCAGCTGTGGGTAGATTCATCCGTACAGGGTCTATAATTTGTTAGACTGGGAAAGCTCACGAGGCCGCCTCAGGATGCAAGGCACAGTATAAACGTAAGATGATTTTATCGCCTTGGGGAAAATTCTCTCTTATCCCTGGCACACATTCAGCTCATGTCCTGAAGTATGAGGTTTCATTACCCATGTAATTACCTTAGTTTGCACAGATATACACAATGCACTCAAGTATCACTTGGCTTTATAAACATCACATCTCATAAGACGCCACTGCTAGCACAGTCTCAGGGGCTGATATTTGAACACTGCTGACTTTGGAATATTCTACGACAGTCACCAAGATTTTAGGGACCCAGAGAATCACCTTCATGCACACCTGCAGTGCAGGAGAATGTAATGCAGCCGAATCCATCTGGGAATGCTTTATTCTGAGCTCAATAGTTCATGGGATGAATTCATTCCTGACGGTGCAGGGAAGTATGCACTGCACCTCTCTTTGCCAGTGAGACCCCTTGTGACACAGTGAGTTGAGGGGGATTCTCCTCCAGGGGTTGGCAGGCACTGTCTCAATCATTATTTTCCTTTTGGGGTTTCCCTAGGGAGGGGCACCGTTTGCGGATGCTTGTGGCTCTACAGGAACCACACTAGCTGAGGATACACAGGGGATGTGCTGAAGCAATGCATTCCCAGCTACTCCCCATCCCCAGCCAGTGCCACCCTCTCTTGGGGTACACTGGCTGCTGTAAGATTGTGGCAGCTTTCTGAAAATCCATCCTCCCCAGTTAGACTGTCCACTGCCAAGAGCCACGTGCAGCTATGGCTAACAGCTGTAAAGGCTGGAGTACACGGGGGTGAATTCAGCTTGCTGTCTGACTGTGCTTTGGAAATGCAAATCACTTCCCAAGTGCTATGCATATTATTGTGGTCTTTAAAGTACCATGTACATATTTTGCATTTCTGTATGGCACAATATATCTCAGCCCAAATTCAAACTGTGCTAGGTGAAGCAGAGTTTGAAGAAGTGAGTGCGTGGAGGTGAATGCTCAGAAACTAGTAGAGCTGTCATTCTTTATATGGGATATATTAATTTATTTCCCTGGTATAAAATACTGTCATCGTAACCATCTGTATTCTAAATGTGTGCTCATCTTGTTCACATGCTATTTCAAAAATTCCCTACGTTTTTTCCCAACTGCTTTGGGTAGATTTCTCTCAACTCTACTTCCATTTCTATCTAAGAATGTATATTCCATAATAGGCTCACTTACGGGATTACAGCAGTTTCAGTGCAGGCTCTTTGCCAACAATGAGTTTTTGGTTTTAGGGTTTTTTTTTTTTTTTTAACACTGCTGTAAGAACTGAGCTATCCAGTCAAAGTGAGTAACTTGCCCAGTGCTTAAAGCACAAGAGTTGGAGTTAGACAATGCGGGGTGTAAAGCCAGCTCTGGCACAGACTTCCTTTGTTTCCTTGTGCAAAATTATTTCCTCTCTCTGCATTTCAGTTTCCTCATCTATAAAATGGGGATAATACTGCTTACCAACCTTACGGGGGAGCTGATGAGCTCGATTCAGATATGTTTACAAAGGCCCAGATTTTCAAAAGAGCATGCTGATTTCGAGTGCTTCACTTTTTGAGGTGCCCACCTTGAGACACCTTAGAGGAGCCCTATCTCCAGAAAGTGCTGAGCACCTGCCCTCTATAATCAGGCCCCTTCTTAGGGTACCCATCACGAGAAACCATAAATTGAGGAATCCAACATTATTAGTCACTTTTGAAATTCTAGACCAAGGTGCCCTGAGAGCCTTAGATAAAAGGACAGATTGTTTGTTATTCTCATCGCAGTTAAAAGTCTCATCTCTGTATAAAAATGTCAAGGTATTTGCCCACTATGGCTTTGTCTACACTACCACTACCTCAGGGGTATGTGAAAAAACAGCCACCGACCAACGTAAGTTTCACCGACAGAAGTGCTGGTGTGGACAGCGCGATGTCAGCAGGAGAGGCTCTCCTGCCGACATAGCTAATGCCGCTAGTTGGGGGTGGTTTAATTATGCTGACAGGAGAACTCTCTTCTGCCAGCAAAGAGCAACTACTCGGGAGACCTTACAGCAGCATAGCTGTGCCACTATAAGGTCCATAGAGCAGACGTAGCCTTGGTGAAAACAGCCAGATTACAAATCTCCTATTATCCCAGTAGTGCCAGAGGAAGTGCAAGTTCCCCTACACAGCTGTGCCAATGGGCCTCAACTGTGAGCTGATAAACTGGTGAGAACACTTCTAGTGTCAGTGGGAAATTCAGTCTCCAGACCTATAAAGTCTGCGGCCTCTCTACTAAATGGTGATTTGGGGGGCGTTTCCAATCTCAGGGATGCCTTATCTGAGACTTTCCTTTGTGCCTCTCAAATATTGTGTTGATTGGATTCCTCTCCCTTGATATAAATGATGAATATCTTATTCCTAGAAGTCTTCATTTCCGCTCCAGTAGCGATAACTAAGCACAAGCAGCTGTCACGGCTTGACTTAGCACAAGAAAGAGCCTGAGGTGGGATTGCTCTTACTGCAGCAGAGCAATATCAGATTTCAGTGCTGTGTTAGTGAAATGCTCATAATTTACCCATGCAGCAGGCAGCCTCTGAACCTGTGTCTTTCAGGACGTACACTATCAGCTCTGATACACGACAGCCCTGCAGACAGAGCCCTGCTGCTGCTGGCCCTGTGGTTCAATCGTGAGCAGTGGGCTCTCCTGTAAGAGGCAGTCCTTTAGGTATGTTCTGACATGGTGCACACGGGAGACACGTTTTTGAAGAACCGGAGGAGGGGAGGGCGGAGGGGTGACAGGAGTAATGGAACCTGCTTTAATAGCTGTATGCTACACTATGGAAAGCTTCAAAGAGTCCTGTGGCACCTTATAGACTAACAAATGTATTGGAGCATAAGCTTTCGTAGGTGAATACTCACTTCATCAGATGTGTGCATTTGTTAGTCTATAAAGGGCCACAGGACTCTTTGTTGCTTTTTACAGATCCAGACTAACACAGCTACCCCTCTGATATGGAAAGCTTGAACATTTTTTACAGTGTGCACTAGGCACAAGATTCATGTAAACATTTGAAAACAAATGCCTTGGAGTGCTGCCCCTGCTAGGCTGCTGAACGACTGGTTGCCTCAAAGCCAAGTCTTGTTAGATGGGGAAGCCTTCTGAGCTAATTCCTTTCCGGAGCAGCATTGCCATGAAATATTGATTGCATGGAGCTTTGAGTTTTACAGTATTACGTTTCCTTATTAATACAGACTACTTCATCTGAAGAAAAACCTCAACATGCCCTTTTGCTCCCATGTGAGTTAATCAGGCCAATGAATGATCGACAGGGAAAGTGGAAGAATCATGGCGTGTGGCTTCACAGTTACGTTTTTGCCTATGGCATTCCCTGAGAAGCTGCTGGAAGTGAACTCAGCTGTGGTGAGAGGACTTGGTGACACAGTGCTCTAGCTCTTCATTTCTGGAGACCTGGATGATGGTCTTGAGTGAAAAAGTTGAATGATCTTATCTTGAAGTCCTTGTGGGTCACTCTGACCAGATCACAACCACCACTCGACAGCTGAGCTGCCTCTGCTCAGAAGATACAGAGAATCAGAACAGTGAGGGGAAGTTGCTAGCCAGGAATGAAGTCCACTAGCAGGGAAGAACTGTAACGCCCATAGTAATCATAAGTTGACTTAGTGTTACCAGTTGCCTTATTTTCATAGGGGAAGAATGTGGGGAATACACTTATCTAAGCTTCCACATCTTCCATGGTCTCTTGGACTTTATACTTCTCAAGATCATTTCCCTCTGACAATTTAGAGAACAACAATAACAACAATAGACGCACAGTATTGCCAACCACAAATGTTCAGGAATTATGGAGCTGGGTTCCAAAAATTCATGAGACTGGCTTAAAAATTAGGGTTTTTTTTTAAAAAAACAAAAAACATTTTGGATTATTTTTATTTGCCTTCTGGTGTCTGAACTTTTAGGGTTCACTTGGGACATATATTCAAGCTTCTCCCCATAACCACAAGGAAGAAAATTTTGTTAAATGAAAGATGAAGTTCTCACATAAAACTCCAGTTCCTGGAGAAAAGTGATTAAGTTCAACATCAAGTACTGTAAGACTCTCAGTTCAGAGGGATGTACTGGCTGGTACCCTCAGATCTAGTCTGATTCTTCAGCACTGACAGAACGGAGTTCCAGCCCACAGTATTCAAAGAACACAGACCCTAAACTAAAGCCAGTAGTTTGGAATTTCTCCAAAGTTCCCGAGACCATTTCTTCTTCAACAGCCATGCCCTGTCCCAGAGTTTTATTTTAGGAAGAAAACTGGAATGAGGGGGATAGTGATGGAGGATTCCCTCAACAGCCTTACAACGCTGGTACGCCCAATTACAGTGACAATATAAGATTTGTTTTCCTACCGTCTTGTTAGTTACTATTTTTTTTCATTTGCAGGAGACCATAATTTCACCAACACATCTGCACAGAACATACTGTTCTATTTCTGGGGATAAAGCAAATGCTGCACCTGGTAATCTTTACTAAGCACAAAATTTAACAAGATATAAAGCCCATTAAAATATCCTTTGATTTTGCAGCCTCTCTTTCTCATCATTGTTGATTACAGCCACAGTATTTGTGTATAAACAGAAGAAGTCTCCATTAGATTTACTCTGCCTCCAGCCCACTTCCTACAGTGATCAATTTAATGTCTGCAACATCCTAATCCATATGCACGGGAGCGATGGAGATGTCACAAAAATTGGATCGTGGCTTCATTTAATGAATCAGGCAGGAGGAGGAAGGCTGGTTATAGAAGAGAAACACATTGGGAATTGGCAGTGATGAGGAAGGAAAAGTATATGATTAAGTGTTGCGGAATACATTAGCTATATGTCGGCAGAATGCGTATCCTGTACTGCTGAACCTGTAGGTGCTATCCTGATGCTCCATTGACTTCAACAGCATGTCTTAGGGGCTGTTGATATAGGAGACATTAGAGCAGAAGATGGGCAGCAAAGAACTGAACTGGGATGAGATAAAATATTGAATGTTTCAGGGTTTGCAATTTTGTTTTAATGGAGTTATGGCAGGAAAACTGCCTGCATATAAAAAAATGGCACCTTCTTGTGCCATAGATCTGTTCCCTATTTGTTTTACAATTACATATACTTTCTTCACTTATGAAAACAAGCTTTCATCCCATTAGTCCGGCAGATCCAACACAGCTATGTGAGAGCTGGATTCTATTCTGTCTCACACTTGCTTAACCAACTTACTAGGTTAAGGTCCAACTACAGAATCTTTTATTGGTGATAACAGAAGAGGCAGAAAGAACTAAACTTGATTTTCAGATCTCAGGGAGAGACTGAGACATTGGGAGTTAGAAAATTCATTTTCTGACATGTAAATTGAATTGATTTGATTGGGAAGCTATGGAGAGGGCTAATTTGATCTGGCACCCGATGATTCCATTTTTACCGAATATATGTTACATGTATTTTCTCCACTTTAAAGAGACACTGTCAGATTTAAAACACTATACTTTGAAAACACAAGTTTCTTTAGTTACATTTCTGACACCAATATAGATGATTACGGATGAAAGAGCTATACAAATCTAGTCTTCTTATCACTACTTATGCTGTTTACTTTTTACAAATCTCTCAGCTATGTAATGAAAATACACTAGCCAGTTTCAACTTTCTTTATGTGCAGTTTCACCACTTGCCTCTCATACACTTGTAATGATTTGCTTGGGACCACTTCAGGGTAATAGATAATTCTTAAAAATTAAACACACTGCTTAAAATTAACACATAGAGAAGTGTGTGTGTATGTGTAATCTTATGGAAACATTCTTATTAAGGTTTATAAAAGGCTTTTTTAAAACTAAATACTGAGTCAAATTTGACCTGACGGCTTCACCTTAAGAGTTTATTTTGAACCATAACACTCTTATCAGCCTACTAATCTTCCTGCAATGTAACATGCTCAAGTGGGTTTAAAACATCTTTCCTAGAGGACTAGCTCCTTTACTACTGAGTAACACTTCCCTCCCTCTAATGGGATGTTTTAGCCTTCTGACTTTTACATCAGATGCATTTAAGACTCAGTGATGTCATTTAATTATAGACTTAGAAGAAATCTGAAAGCATTATTATAGCCAGCCTGTGCTGACAGCTCTCCAGATGGAGTGCACAAACTATGCCATATTGCTCTGGCATAAACCCTACTGAGGAAAGGGGGTAAATGGAAAGAGGAACCAAACACCTCAATTTTCCCAAACATTTACATTCAGTACTAAAACCTTCTGATGAAAGGATGGCTAAGGCCTTCCTCTTCTCAATCCCTCAACTATCTGTACATAGGTAATCAATTATAGATATACATAGAGAGAGCTAGCTACACAGAGACAGCCGTATGTTTCAGATTCTGCTAATTCTATATGCATTCAATGAATTTTTGTCTTTATATAAAAAACCCCACACGCTGATTAAGATATATAAAATGTAACTAAATAGCTACTGACTGGTCTGTGTTAAGAGCAAAACACACGATGCCAGACACTTGTAATTGTCACCAAGGGCAGTAAGAAAAGGCAAATCTGGAAGAGAGGGTCATGTGAGAAAGAAAGAGAACAGGAAGCAATTGGAAAGGAGGAGTAACGGAACTGTACTCTGAGATTCAATGTGCCAGTCACTTAATAGCAGAGGAGGAACTTGGGAAAGGAGAATTAGGACCTTGTGAATTATCCATCGAAAACAAACAGACCACTTCAAACTTCCTCCAGCAGCAAGAGAATGAAAAGACCTGTCAGCTCATCAAGTACATCCACCCTACAGCAAGAACAGGTTATAGTCCCCCAAGACAGCAGATGTCAATATACTAGTGGTGATATTAAACTGATATGATACTAGACCTCAGGGAAACAGGTCAAGGAGATGGAATGTGGTACACATGCCATCACCTTAAAGCAACAGAGAACAATACTGTGTGAAGCTGATTCTTTCCTCAACCTCCTTCTGGAAAATACATAACAATAAAATTTTATCTACAAAATCAACTAAAAGATTGTAAATTGGAGTCATGTGTGTTCATGGATGGTTTGGGAATTGGTCCCAGGTGAAAATGTTTGAAAACCACTACATGGAGGCTGTCCTGTAATCATGAACCGCTCAGGCATCTTTACATTCGGCCTCCTTACCTAATCTACAACAAGCTTCCAGAAAGGAACAGAGTATGAACTCGATCCCTTCTATCTGCAGTATTTATATGACTCCATTACCACAGAATCTGGGTGCCAGAGGGCAGAATCCACAAGGATTGGCGTATTATTACACCCCAACTTTGAGAGAGAGCAGCATGTAACATATGTTTAATACTCTCTGTAAGGATAGCTAGGTTTTCATGTATGATTTGCAGAGTTTCCTGTTTTACAGTCATAAGAACATAAAAATGGACATATTGTGTCAGATCTTTGGTCATCTAGCCCAGTGGTCAGTGCAGATGCTTCAAAGGAATGAACAGAATAGGGCAGTTATCGAGTGATCCATCTCTTGCCGTTCAGTCCCACCACCTGGCAGTCAGAGGCTTAGGGATACCCGAAGCTTAGGGTTGTAGCCTGACCATCTTGGCTAATAGCCATTGATGGACCTATCCTCCATGAACTTAACTAATTCTTTTTTGAACCCTGTTATACTTTTGGCCCTCACACCATGCTCCGACAACAAGTTCCACAAATTTGGGGAGCGGGGGGTGAAGAAGTACGGTACTTCCTTTTGTTTGCTTGTTTTAAACCTGCTGCCTATACATTTCATTGGGTGACCTCTGGTTCATGTGTTATATTGAGCCACTGTAAAACGTGCATTTTGGCATTTTCACAGCATCGTGTCATCTCCAATTCTTTGCTGAAAGCAGAGAGCAAGTGCAGATGCACGCACAAAATGATATTTAAACAAAAAAACTGCCCAATGTTTTTAAACACTTGCTCCTAAAAAAAGGATTAGTTTGGCTGTAATTTGAGTTTGAGGTACAGGTGAGCAGCAGGGGGAAATTTTGCTGTATTTTATCCATTTGGCTCACCCTTAATCTCAGGATCATAGTAAAGTGGGTAGATATGTAGAAGACCTAACAGATAATATGTCAGATATTAAATGGATGCTGACACTTGATCTTAGCCAAAAAGTCGTCTTCATCTCTTTCCCTATTAAACTCCATGTTAAAAGGTAGAGAGGTGTCTGGACGAAGCCTAAAAAAGTTAATATAAATTGTAACAACCCCCTCCCCTTCTTAAGTTAGTCCCTGAGCTGCTCTCTTCTTTCATCTTATTCTCCTTCTGTGACCTTAATGATTTGATTAGAGAAATTAAGTTAATGAGAAAAAGGTGATTAAAGACATATAAGAAATGCGCTCTTACAAAATGCTCTTCACTCCATTATTCTACCCCTTTGAGAACAAAAAGAATTACGTAAAAGCAGCAAAGAGTCCTGTGGCACCTTACAGACTAACAAACATATTGGAGCATGAGCTTTCGTGGGTGAATACCCACTTCGTTGGATGCAAAAATAATTATGTGCTTTATTCTCCCCAGCTGACGAGTGCTGAGGCATTAGAACCACCAACATTTTCTTCTCATCACTTGGCCAAACTTTAAGTAATATTTCTGAGCCTCATTCAAACAATGGAACCAAAATCTTTGCATCACACAGCTGCTTGTATAGCATTCTGCCTGGCTGTGCTGGAGACCCGAGTTCTATTCCTAATTCCTTGCTCTCATTCCCAGGTAAGCGATTGCACAGACATGTCAAGTTCCACCCCCTGGCTTGCAAAGCATGCAGTTGCGTGGTTACAGCTGCTATCCAGGGCCCACAGCCTTTCAAAGGTCAAGCTCCTGGCTAAGTGACCACACTCTTAACCTTTCCTGAACAGCAGGAACCAAAGAGGAGCAGCCCCCCACACGACCGGAGCTGTCATTCACTAAGTAGGAGCCTGTGTGGCCTCATTGCAAGACATACACTCTACCACCACAGCATGACAGCACTGTTAATTTAAAAAGACAGGACTAATAAAAGAATAAAAAAATAAATAATGCTACCAGCTTGCCATACTTCCTTTTAGTATTCTAGAACTTGTCTTCACCAGCTCTGCCCTTTCCCACATCACAAGCCAAACACAACATCCAAGATGGCTGCCAGATCATCTACCATCTGGTACATTCTACTAACCTTTACTCACACTGCTGAATAATCAACTTAACTCCAGTTTTGACAGGAAGAAACAGACATCAGAAACATCCACCAACAAGGGGAAACAACGAGATACCGACTAACTGCCCAAGGAATTCCATACACTTCTACCTTCATGGCTTGTCACAGTACGCTCATGGATCCAACTAAATTTGAGACCATCCTCAAAAGTATCATAACTATACACTGAGCACAGGAAGAAATGTCCTGGCATCTAAACATCACCTTCTCCTCTACCATCTCACATATCACCGTAGCTCTCTGATGACTTGGAATGAATGAACCTTAAAAGGAAGTAAACCTCAAATGCTGATGGCAAAAATCCATGAAAAAAACAAATTCCAACACAAGATTTTCCCAGATTCTTGCTCCATGATCATGATGGAAGTGAAGAGATGATTCTTCCCTTTGGTTATTGCAGCTGTTAAATCATGAATTTTCCAGGATGGTCAATCACATGTCATCTAAAACCCAGCACTGTGAAGAACTGCCGAACGTGTTCACAGAGATGACCTGAATCTAGGATTAAGTTATGCCACAGGAACCACATACCAACCCCACAATTTCCACCTTTCTCAGCCTTGTTCCCAGGCACACGAGAGAACCTTAAACAAGATATCTGAGCCATCATGCGCAATTCACAGCCATGGCCCTCATGCTTAGTAAAAGACCGAGACTCACCTGCAGCTAGTTCAGTCTCCATGGTTCATTAGATACTCAGTGTTTTCTACTGGAGCTGTTCCAAAAGGGGCCAAAAAGTGTTAAGTGCCATGTCAGGGATAGTGGTTTTTGTGATGTGAAACATTATTTATTGGGAGGTAGACTGAAAAATACAAGAACCATTTCAAATAGTTCTCTAAACCACTAAGCAGCCATGAAATGCTAATGATTTTTGGTTAAGAACAAAAGAACGGCCATACTGGGTCAGACCAAAAGTCCATCTAGCCCAGAATCCTGTCTTCCGACAGTGGCCAATGCCAGGTGCCGCAGAGGGAATGAACAGGGGATGGGTCATATCATTAAGTGACCCATCCCCTGTCGCCCATCACCCAAGGCTAGATCTGAGGAAGCCAAGTCCCTCAGCTATCCAAGTTCCTTAATCTCACCACTCTTGACAGCGTGTGGGATTTTCAACAGGACTTAGCATTGGTCTAACTCTGCTCTCCCTGACGTCAATGTGAACACGCCAATGGTAAGCCAAACACTGAATGGTTTTGAAGATCACTCTCCTGAGTTTAAACAATTTCCTGTAAACGTACATATTTATGCATTTATAATTTGCCCCATTATATACCTCTAGACTGAATTTCCCATGCACACTTGTAAAAGAGGATTTTTCCTTCTAAGGAGCTGATACCCCACCTCCCACTAAAAAAATCAAATACAAAAGGGTATGTGTAGTAACACAAAATGGCATGAATAATCTATAAAGAAGCAATTTAAAAATAGAGAAGACACCCTGAGAATGTTTCCTTCTCATTACAGCCCAGTGATAAGAGACCCAACTCCATGTGATGTGCTACTTTGGCACAGTTCAAAGGGTGTCAGATCCACACTTGTTCTAGATAAGTGGAGCTTCAGTCAAATTCAGCCTATACCTGTTCAAAGGCAGCTGCAGCGTTCATGCTGGGGTGATGCTGCCTTCCCTCAAAAGTTACATGAAAGTCACTGTGCTGGTCACAGCAACCCTCTCAAAACTGAGAGGGAGAAAAAAAATACCATTGTTTCCTGCTTAAACCATTAACAGTTCTATGATGCTGCTCCAGGAGTTGTAGTGTTCCAAATGAGGACCATTTGGGGTACTGTAATGCAACCCAATCCTAGCAACCAGATTTCCAGTGCTTCTCCTAACTAAGGCACAGAAAAAATGATTTCATGCATATCGTGATCAGGTTTAAGCCATTTAATTATGATTGAAGAAACAGAGATCCTATGTGGTTTGTTTTTTAAAAAAGACGTGTAAAGTGCCCAGATACTACATAGATTCTTTAGGGAGGTTCAACAGGAACCTCGGATACCTAGATTAAACATAAATCCTTGTTGCCTTTTGTCTGATCCAGTATGTAGTGTACTTGTAGTCATGTCAGTCCCAGGATATTGGAGAGACAGGGTGGGTGAGGTAATATCTTTTATTGGACCAACTTCTTTTGGTGAGGACTGATAGGTCAGAGTCAGACATCCTCAAATGAGACATCCTATGACCTGTGGGTGAATGCTTTTCACAAAACAATCACTCTACATCTGACCTACCAGTCTTCGAACTCACAGAAAAGATGAGCCTGGGAGCTTAATTTCACAATTCATAATTTCTGACAGAAAAGAAACACTGGATTTATGGCTTATTACAACAATCTGTAACACACTAATGCCCTCTTTTTTGTCCTATAACTGCAAAGGTGTTCACTGACCACTCTACTTTGAATGGTCCCTTACAATATGTGCTAACAACTTAGGCTATACAATCTGCTCCACCTTGCATTTAGCTGTGACACTCATGGTATGGCTACACTAGACACCTTTTAGTGACACAGCTGTGCTGTTAAAAGGTGCACAGTGCAGATGCTCTTTGTCCACGGGAAAGAGCTCTCCCACTGACAAAGCACTGTTCACACTGGCGCTTTTCGTTGATAAAACTTTTGTTGTTCGGGGGACAAGGGGGTTCACATCCCTGAATGACAAAAGTTTTACCGATGAAAGTGCAGCGTAGACAAAGCCTCAGCAAAACCTTTTTAAGACCTGAAGAACAGCTCTGTGTGGCTCAAAAGCTTGTCTCTTCCACTAGCAGAAGTTGGTCTAATAAAAGATATTAGCTCACCCACCATGCCTGATCCAGTATGGATTCCTCCCAAAATCCCCCAAGTCTACATGAAGCAGCATTTGCATGAACAGAGAAGGATACAGTTCCCCTAACTGGCATTCATTTGGCAGACTGGGTTCATTCTCCATAGAAGCACTGTATAGAACATGTTTTAAGTGACAGAGGAAGAGACTGTCAGCTATTGGGTTAGAGCAACGGGAACTGGGATCTAAGATTCCTGGGTTTTACTCCTGGCTCTGACACTGATCCATAGTGTAACCCTGAGTAAATCATTTACTCACTCTGTGCCTCAGTTTCCCTATTTGTAAAATAGCCAACATTTACTTACCTAAGCGTATTGTGTGGGTTAATATTTGTGAGATTGCTGTATGAAACTCAAAGGGCCTGATCCTGAACAACCCAGGCACTAAGTGTTGTGCAAATTGAGAATTGAGTAGCACAGATGGTGCAGGGGAACCAGATCCTGCATTCAAGAAACATGGCTGTGTGGTTGCCAAGTAACTCCTGCCACCAGCAGGAGAGAGACCTAAGAGGGAAGCAGACAGCTGAGTGCCTCACTAACATGAGGATTGCACTTGTGGCCATGTCTCTTCAGACACATACATTCTCCACACATGCCCCATTCCTTCATCACCTGTATTGCATGTAGTCTGCCCTGGTGATGGAGTGACTTGCAAAGCACAGTGCAAGAACTTTCGGAATCAAGATCAATACAAATACAGCACTATGTTTCAAAGAAAACAATACTACATGGTATGTAGGGGATTCACCACCAGTTCCTATTCCCATCAGTCAGAACTGCGCCTAGTAACAGTGGATGGAAATCACTGATCTTAATTCCATTTATACAATGTTGAATCAGCAGGCTACGAAGTTCCCCCTTTTATTTTTAAAATGAAATCCAGGCACAGCTGCATCCCAGAGAGAATGAACAGCTATTCCTTGTGTACAGTATACAGCACTGATTTCTGCATTCTGTGCTGTAAATTGTGCTGATGAGATTTCTCACATAAATCTTACCATTTGCTAAAATAAAACCCCAAATGGGCAGTAAGAAGAGACACAGAATTTGCTGATAGGTCTCCAAAAACAAATCCTTTGTGGGCTGCTTCTTCAGTTACGTATTTAGTTGATTTCTTTTTTTTCCCTCTTAAAAATGGTTGTACATTTGAGCCATTGGGAAACTCAAGGAAAAAGGTGAAAGTCAGCGCTATTGAGTAAGCCATTAAAAACCTCATTTTTATAGACAGGGACATTAGAAACTTTGTATTTAAGCTTTTCACCTGTACAATGAAAATACCAACTAGATATAAATTTCATGGCCTCTAAAAAGCAAAACCCTGTAGCCTACAAAAACAAAATTATCTTTGTAATGCAACTTTGGAATGGAAATTGAAATTCCAAAGGTAATTTTCCATTGAGAGTGCTCACTGATGCATGAATTATACTCGCAGGGATGTGTAAATAGGATTTGTTTGATTGCTTCATCATCTCTCCATTATATCAAATCTTCTAAAGCGGTAGGAGACATCACAGGGATGTTTGTAGATTCCTTGTTTGAAGACGCAGTGGGGGCAAAATCATATCATCCCTATTGAGGAACAGGGCCTGACCATGAAATCGAAATTAATGCCATAACAATCTACTTATAAGTCTCTGAAGCAGCCTGGATGAGGATGAATGAGAAGCAAAATATTGTTAGGATTTTATTGAAATTAAATAAAAAAGTCTGACATGACAGAAACAACATTACAGGCTAATAAAGGATTAAATGAAGCAATTATAGCATCATTGTTTTTGTGCCACAGAATGCAATAAGAGATGCAAGCTTTTGTCAGGATTGCTTGCCTTGAGGCAGCGACTCCCAACCTCTTCAAGTAACTGCCTACTTACCTGGTTTGGCTGAGATAGTCTTAGGCTTTGAAAGTTAACCCACTGAACCAACCTGGCCCAATGTCCTGCTGCTGGCAGACTCCCCTCCTAGCTGCTCAGTGGTCTCACCTCTCACAGGTACAGATCTCAGGCAGCTCTGCACAGATCTACAGGCAGCAGCAGATGTGTGGAGCCAGAGCATGGTTGCCTGCAGGTGAGAGAAATAACCAGGGGAGGGAGCCACTGAGCAGCTGCCTGTATGCTACTGTAGGAGGAGAGATTCCTGTATCCATGGTAATAAAAGGTGAATCACAGAGTGCGAGGGGCAGGGGAAGCTCTGGAAGAGAACCATTGAAGGCAGAAAAGGGGTAACATTCTCTGACTTTTCAAACAAGCCAAGGATCTGACAGGCCCTAGAGGATTTTAGGTGCCTACTAGTAAATTTTAGATTACTCTTCTAAATAGAACATAACCTCATAATCACTAGAATGAGCACAGAACTGTCTGGCAGCCACGAGACTCCCAGTCTATTTGGAGAAATATCCTGCAGGTTGGTTCACTAGACTAAGTTCCTAGCTGTATGTGTTTCCTGCCCTGCTGGTGTCTAAGCTCCTGTTCTCCATAGAGTTTATGCTATTTATCAGTCAGGAATGAAAACGTTGATGCTTCATACGGAGGTGCAATTAGTTGTCTCACCATACAGTCCACCCACTGGGCCACTGGGTTGAACTGCCATTTGTATAAATGGATGCTCAGGGATTCCACCAGTTCCACTCATCAGCACAGAAGGTGTGTCATGCTACAATTGCCTCATACAGTAGGCAGCAGTCAACAGGCTAAGTTTCTTGAGTCTGATTTTGAATTGGATTGTGAATGCTAAAGAAACACAATTGCCACATCGGGCAATATTCCCAGACAGGCCTGGACTGGAAGATTTTGAAGCTGATTACTCAATGGTAAGAAAAAACAATGAGACAAAAGTTACAACCGCAATATTAACAGTCTGCACTGTATATACCGATTTAAACAACATATGTGGAGGATACACTTGAAACTCCTATTTTCATGTACTTAACAACCAGGCAAGATGATCTGAGACATAAAGCAGCAGTGCTATGCAGTATTTCCCAATCTACTACCGGGTTACTGTAAGACATTACATGTCACATTATCTCACAGTAAAAGACAAAGAGTTTAATAATGTTGTCAAAGGCACCAGAACCAGATCAAAACCTTGAAATAATTTTGTAAAATGTAATATGTGTCTAGCTTATGCTATTATAACCAAAGTGCAAAGCTACATGATAGGGAGCGTGTGTGGTCTAGTGGTGAAAGCAGGGGACTAGAAGTCGGGACTCCTGAGTTGTATTCCCACTATCTATGCCCTATATGAAACAGGGCAAGTAACTTCATAGCTCTGTGCCTTATTTTCCCCAAGCTGTCAAATGGGAATAATATAACTTGCTTCACAGTATGAAGCTTAATTTGTTAATGGCTGCAAAATGCTTTGAGAGTCCTTTGATGAAAAGTGCAATAGAGATGCAAAACATTAAAGCCTGGCTTAAAACTGAAACCAATGAATGAGTGACAAGAATGTATCAGAGTTATTCTACTGATACACAAGAAGAAACCGCCTCCAACTCACTCACTCTCAGCTCTGCAAACCTACTGAGGACAATGAAACATCCAAGCTCCACTGAAGGTATCATTTGAAGTTAATGGGATCTCACAGATGTAACTGAATGAGAACATAATTTGTCTGAAAATTATTCATTTCTGGTGATGATGTGTAAGGAGGAAAGAACCCAGTTTAACTCTTAGTCCTTAGCTGGGAGATAATCCAAAATTGTTACTGATACCCAACATGGAAACCCATAATGATATTTTAACAATCGCTTTTCAGAGCAGAACTGTCTTTTAAGGTCAACATTTCTAAAGGAAATGGGTAGCTAAGCAAAAGCTTGGCTGGCAAATATAATATTAAGTAGTTGAACTATATGATAAACCATGAAGAGGATGATCTTGAGGGTCTAGCATAAGTCTGCCTGGCAGAAGGTCTCTCAGTGACTGAACCAATCTGGTAGGACATTGGTCTTGTTTGTAGAAACAGCTGAGAGGAAGAATGAGGTGCTCAGCAACTTGGCTTCCAGAATCGAATCATGTGGCTGCAAATAGTTCCTCCTGCTCTACTGGCATAAGCCACTGAATCACAATGGTCACAGAGGACTGGCATATGCTGTTTTATTAAGATGCCATATGGATGGCTCATAATTCCAGAGTGTTGATGCCTACTGTCCTTGTGCTTCAGCGAGAACAAAACAACTTTGGCTGAAGTTATGCTAAATGAGCACTCCAGCCTTTAAGAATGACATCAGCAGCAACGAATCTCCACCATGAGGTGTAGGCCAATGGTCCGAGCTTAGGGCCAGCAATCTACGAAACCAGAGTTCTAATCCAGACCTTGACCAGGTCTTGCTTTGTGGTCGTGGCAAGTCAAAACTTCCGTGTCTATTTCTCCATCAGTAAAATGTGAGTAGTACATCTAGCAACCAGACACAAGTGCTGTGAGGATTGACTAACAAATATAAAGAGGTATCTGTTCTATATCTATCTATAGACCCCATTACCTTAGTATTTGAACACCTCACAATCTTTAATGTTTTTATCCTCACATCATCCTGTGGGCTAGGGAAGTGCTATTATTTTACAGACAGCAAACTGAGGGACACAAAGACAATTCACAGAAGTGAATTGAACCTGGGGTCCAAAATCTCAATCTGCCCTAACCTATCCTCTCTTTATAATATCATTACTTTATAAATACCATTACTAAACCTGGGGCAGTGAATAGCACCCAGTTCTTAGGTTCCAAAGGACAAATACCCAATGAAGGTGAATCTGGCATGTTCTCAGTTATAGTGATCATAGCCGTTGCCCTTATTCTTCATTATATACAGGATCCGTTACTGCAGTCATGGTCCACAATGCATAGAAGAGAATCCAGAGGCTGCTGGAAGATCCTAGCACTTAACAGCAATTAATGGACTGCTTTCTTGATTGCCTCAGAGTTGGGCTATAAGTTACCAAGGGTCTAGAATCAGGCTGGATTTATTCTGAAGAGAGAGAATTTAATGCTGTGGTGGAGGGTGGTAACAGGGCAAGAAATGTAGCAGGGTAAAATGTAAAGTATTGTTAGAAATGTACTGTAGACCTATGACTTGCATATGCGACAATGCTCTGACGACCTGTACTTGGGATATCATCGGTTGTGACCTGCTAATGTGGTGTCTTAATGGAAACTGTTTAAATCCCAATTTATGGGACTCTGGAAAGCCTTGTCCATAACTCATGTATTGATGCTCCAGGTCTGTTCATGTGATGGAGATATTTCTTGACCTGCCTCTAAAAGCTGAGGGTTCAGCACCTCTCAGTATCAGGCCCAGTTTTTCTAACAGGAAGAAGGTGGTCTACTTTCATTGGGCAGTCTTTTGAGGGGGGAAAAGGCGAAAAGAGAGATGGGATCAGGCAAGAACCTCAGGGCATTTGGATCTACTAAGCAAGTAACAGAAGAATTACAGCCTCTCTTCTTTAAGTATGGTAGGAAGTACAAGAAATTGCTGGGACTTAGCAATTTCTGAGGTATATTTATATGAATGAATGATAACAAAATTTCATTCCCATTCTAATGGCTTGAGCAAAATCCCCTTAGGTAATAATGTCCTTGTCCTGCACTAGTGGAGCAGTGGAATGTGACTGGAAGTAATTTGTGGAACTAGATAGTTCTTAATGTTATGTAAGACTCCACAACAGGTAACATATATCCTGAGAAAGAATGAGGTTAGGAGGAGCAGTGTGACGCGGTGTGATGTTCCTAAATACTACTAGGGAATAATATCCCTCTCTGCCTGCCATGGAGTATATACAAAACAGCCTGAAATGTCAAGCACATAGAGAAAAGTGAGTTAAAAGGGGCCCACTTGCTGGCATGCAGGGAAAGGCTATATTAATTGCCAAATTAACACTTCATATATTCATAGTTAATTTTGGCAACTGATTTCAGTTGGGGGAGGAGGAGGGAAATTCTCCTGTCCTTCAAGTTACTAGACATGTATTAGGAATGACAGCCTATGATTGCTGCAGACAGCATCTAATTAACTGTCATTATAAAACACATGTCAAAGCCTGGGGCCTATGCTGGATCTGCTGCCCAATTTAGCTCCAGAATATTAAAGGCCTCTTTCAAACAAGATGGTGAATGAATTTTGTTGTCTTATTAAACAACCTGGTTCCCCCACAAGCCCCCTCTCCCTTTTGGTGTTCACATTTCAAACAAGTGATGGATTTAAAACCACTTCCTTGCTGGCGTCTTACTAGTGTTCCAGTCCTTCTCTAAGGCTGACAAGTATGACATGAAAGTGGAAGCTGTCTGCAAAACTATTAGCTGTCTAATGAAACAATTATATCTACATAACAATGACCCTTACAGGGCTTATTTTCTTAGTACTACATCACACAGATCTTAGCTCTCTTTTTTATTAATTAGAGCAAGGCATAAATTAATCTCTCTCTGTCTCGGTTAAAATTGAGGGGAGGAAGCAGTGTAAACTTTGGATAGGAACTGATCAGCATTCAATGATAGGTACCTTGTACCTCTTCAATCTGTGAAGTCTCCAAACATGTGACTGCTGGGGTCAGAATTCTGGGGAAGGGGAGATGAAAGGTTTTGCTAGAGCCCACTGCCACTATGACTTACTCAATCATATCGGCTTACTCTTTGCAGATAATCCAAGGAAGCAAAATATAAAAGCTCATAGCCATATCACCTTGGGCCACACACCTAGACAGATCTTGTGCTAGCACAGTTAGATTTAGCCAGAACTTGGATGGGAAGCCTACAAGCATAGCTCAGGTGCTGCAGTTGGCAGTGGTGATTCATTCAGTTGGTAGCATTCTTTCCTTGGGAGTCTGTTTTGAACCTCTGGGTCACCAGAGTGCTAGAGATCACTGTATTCTAGAAGAGCAATATTTTCGATAAGACATGGATGTTTTGTAAGAGTAAAGGATGTTTCCCTCAGGATCCCAGTCAAATTCTAATTTCTGGAATTGCATTCTGCTTACCTAAACTCCCCTGAAGATATTCTTCACTTTCCCTCCTAAAAGTTGTGTAGTGTAACTGATGTGGAACGATGCTTCCATTCAACCTTTGCCTCCCTTCCCAAGCCACAGGATCCTATTCTATAAGAGGAAATGGAAGTAACAGGTATTTTAGTGTGATGGTGGTAAAGGACAAACATCAGTAAAAGGACTAGAAAAATATCTTCATTCGATAGGAGGGTTGAGAATGTCCACATTTGGAATAGGTAACTGGGGCTCTTTCAATATGAATAATCTGACTATGGATTTCTCTTAATTGCTCCCTCCTCTCAGATGAAAGATCTACCAGAAGAGTAATATAACTCCAGTATGTTGTGGTAATTTGACAAATGCTGCACAGAAAACAGATCCTGGTAAGATTTTAATACCAGAATCCAAAGGTTCTCTATGATGGGGTGCTTTGAACATCTAGATTTTTCCTAATTCTTCATAAGTGGCTACATCATATGTCAACAGAAACAGAATAGGAAAAAGTGTGATTCTCCTAATCAGGAAATTAACCATCTTAACATATGTTTGCCTTGTGGAAAAATGAAGTCTTTGCCCTATGGAAATGTCTCTCCAAATGAGTTCTTTTTACATAAATGTTCAATACTCTTCTAGAGCCACAGGATGGTGTAATGTGTCCTCATCTGAGCTGCACATTTTAGGTGTCTGCAAACTGATTTCAGAAATTGAATGAAAATCAGATACAGCATCAGAATAGAAAGGAAGAGCTGATCTCTCAAAAACTACCTGTTCAGGGAATCTTTGAGAGGGTTCATTAATCATTAAGACTTGAAGTTCCCTTGGTCTACTCCTTTGATGGGTATTTATAAATAGAGTATCTTACTTCACTTAATTTTATAGGTTCAAAACAGGGGTTAGGGCTTTGAGGCTATCACTGAAGTCCAAGTCCTTGAATTTGCATTTTCTAGTTAGCCGTATATCACCAGTTTCTCTCCTAGACACCCCTGGATACTCTTTGTCACCTTTGTGACACTGATCCCTTTCACAGGTGTCCAGGGTTACATCATAGCAACAGCTCAAATGCCTTGGCTGATCACAAACTTAAGACAAGGAGACATTTTAGTTACCGGGGCTGTGATCTTCGAAGATTCAAACTTGATTCACTTCCTGTGTGGGAGTCAAGGGGCAAGACGCTTGGCCTCTTTATGTCTCAGTTTCCCATCTGTAAAATGGGGATAATAGCACTATGCTACCTCAGTGAGATGTTGGGAAGATAAATGCATTCAAATGATTGTAGGGCTCTCCGGCAGTATGGTAGTGGGGGCCTTGTAAGTACCTAAGATAACCAGGTCTGTCTGAAGTCTTCATACTTAAGTAATCTGAGCTGTGCTAAATGAACACCCTTAAATGTTGCAGTCAGAGTTATATAGAGTTTATTTCCACTATCTACAACACTAAAAACTAGAAAGAAAGCATGTCCAGTAAGGTGAAATTTACAGAAATCCCATTACTGAAAACAAGCTAGTAGGTTTTGACAATACCCCAGTAAGCTTAACTACAAAAAACAGGTCAAGAACTTAACACTTATATGTAATTCTGCCTGGACCTTGGGGTGCAGGAAAATGAAATAGGAAAAGAGGAGATAGTATAGATTTTACATAGGCTTTTACCTGCCTCCTCGGCCCCTGATCTCCTCTGGAAAAGTAAATTTTCATCACAACTACTTCCATTAAAACAAAAGGCTGATATAAATCACCTTGTTAATTTAATGAAGTGAATTACTCCCCATTATCTGCCATGTTCAGAGAGACTTTTGGCACTAAATTGGTGAAACTCTCCTTGAGTTTTAAACATTTTCACACCTTTGTTAACTACAAATATTCAGCCAAACTCTTCTTACTACAAATCTCAACATATGGAGTGTTTAAGTTCAAATGTAGAGACTGGGCATGAAATCTGTCCTTATTGAAGTCAATAGGCGTTTTGCCATGGACTTTGATGGGATCAGGATTTTACCCTGTGGGTCTCATTCTTCTTTACCCACCAGTGTCACAGCACTAATTTCATTACTCCTGATTTATGCTGTTGCAAGAAGAGAATAAAGCTCACAGTTTTCTAGAATGCACCACTGAATGTCACGGGAAGTGGGGGGCATATGCCTTAGTGCTTCAGTCAACCAGCTTAGACACTGATGATAGTTGTGGAAGAATTTTTGAACTTCCACTGTGTTAGGGGTTATGACATCTTCAATGAGTTTTAAAAGGTGTGCCAGACACCTGTATGCCAGACGCACAGAAGGACTGCCCCAGAAAAGCTCTCTTGTCATCTTCAGTTTAATGAAATGCCAAAAAGCACCCCTACCCCCTTTGTTATACTGTCCTTTGCATTCTGGAATGACAGCTTTGGTAACTTGGACACAATATCCAGTGCATTTGTTTTCAGGTGCAGAATCAACAGCAGTAAGTCAGAATGGATTTTCTACATACGGATGATTGCAGACATCACGAGATTATTTTTTATGATCTGACCAATCATCTTGAATTAATGTCAGAATTGATTCTTGTAGCTCTTTTATACCGCCCCACCCATTCTTTTCTTGCAACACACAGAAGTGGACCCGTGAGCTTAACTCTACCTGCACAAGCATAACAAACATTTCCTTACACTGCTAATTTTCTGATACACTGAAGGTGACGGTTGCTAACATAAAAGATTGTAGCAACTTTACCAAAGATTGGCCCTGATTCAGAAAATTAATCCTATTCAGCAAAGCACTTCAGGACATGCCATTGAAGTGCTTTGTGGAATACAGCTGGAATTATTATCATCATCTGTATTAGTGCCTGGGAGTCCCAGTCATGGATCAGAATCCAACTGAATGAATAGGGATGCTAAATATGGATGGACTTAAGCATCTACTTAAGTGCTTTTCTGAACTGGACCCTTTAAGACTTTGCCTTCCAGTTGGTTTTGTGGCACACTCACTAATTGTTCTTTTCCATTTTTAGGTGATGGAAAACAAATTCTGACACTGAAGAGGTACTGAAAGCTCCGGGAAACATACAAATTATCAGGTGGCTACATTTCAGTGACTACAGTGGCATCAAAATGTCTCACTTGTGGGGTCACCAAACTCATTAATAATCTGCTCTTCCACTGCAACAGACCAAAGTTTCATTCAGTGGCCCATTTGATCTTGAAAAATCCAAGAAAACAATTTCGTGCAGTCATTGGATGAGAACGAATCCTTTCTGTCTTGCTATTCAGACTCTTGACAACGTTTATGTTTTGCGTTAGAAGAATTATCTGTTACATCTGTTTCTATTGCATCAGTCCATTCACTTGCTTGCTTCCACCCACCTTCTTAAATGGGAGGCTCACTGAGTTAAATTCATATGCTTCTCCTTGATAATCACTGAACACTAAACACTAGTTAGCAGTACTGATCAGCAGCTCACACACTTACTACAGTTAAAATGAGAAACAATTACCTAGAAAACTCATAGCTGTGAGACTGAGCTTTGCCAGATTTATACAGAACCATATCATCAGCAATTGTAACATCATTCAGAAGTTATTGATTCTAGAGAACCAAGCATTCCTTAACGGTTTGCCGCTCCATAGGGTGACCAGACAGCAAATGTGAAAAAATCGGGACGGGGTGGGGGGTAACAGGAGCCTATATAAGAAAAAGACCCCAAAATCAGGGACTGTCTGGTCACACTACTGCTCCATTTCCTCTTCTCTCTTCAACCTCTAAAGTTAGTTTGTTCCACTCTATAGCTGTTCCACGCTCTCCAGTTACCAATGACTCTTCCCATTCTCCATATCATCCATGCTTAAAACAACCCTACAGCCTTATAGACTCCTTATAGGCATAATAAGAATCTTGATGTTTCTTCTCAATTCACTTTCACTTTTTAAAATAGCTATCAATTTTCATTCACAGATTGAAATCAGAGCCTAGTGGGTGTGGTAGGAAAAAGTTTTGAAATATTTACAATATTCTATAGTACTGTATGTTCAAAAAACATTGAAAACTTGATAAAATCCTCAAATCCCACTGGGTTTTTTGCATGTTTTTGTTTGTCTGGAACTGTTGCTCTGAAGCAACAACTAAAACCAAAATACTTTCTCTTGTGCATCTGGAAATAGATCCAATGGGGCTAAGAATAGAGTCTGATCTCATTTTTCAATCGACAAAGACAAAAACATCTTTGTGCCCAGGTAGCAAATGGAATGTGGAATTCTTCTTCTTGCTTAAAGACCAATTAAAAAAATATTACATTAAATTCCAGTTAGTCCAAATTGAATTTCAGTCATACTAAAACACAAAAACACACCATTTGACAAAAATGGTACAACTATTCTTTCAGAAAGCTCATGAAATCAGTAATTTAATTTGACAAGGAAGCGTGCCGCTTTTCTGAAAAGAATTACACTGCTGATTGTGTTAAGCAAATAATAATTACCGCAAGTACATACATTTCTAATTAGCAAGGAAATTTAATTAAACAAATATGGCAACATAACAAGATGCATGACAAAGTAATTGTGCTAGATCTTGCCAATGTATTCTTTACTACTTCAAAGTTTTACACGGAGATTATTTCAAGCAATTTCAAGAGTCTCAGGAACACAAGATCTAAAAAGTAGGCCCCTTGTAACCCAACTGAAATGAACAGAATCCAAACAAAGCCCAACCACGATGAGGCATGTTTGTTTGTTTTAATGGCTTGATTTCATTTGGAGCTTTTGGTTCAGCAGCCAAGTAAATGTACTGGTTGCTGAACTCCTTCAACAAACAACTAGAGCAGAACTCAGTACTGATTACCTAGGGGCAGGAGGGGCCACATGAATTTATTATCAGACCAGGCCTTCAGGAACTGCAAAGGAGAAACCCCGTTTTCTTTTTTAAGTAGCAAGCGTCTAGTCCTTTTTCTCACTGATACAGCCTTTAAAATGAAAAGTGATATCAAGCGATTACTAAGATTGAAAGGAATACGCAGCTGGGCTCTTCCACTCCTGCAAAAGGAAGCTGGGGAGAACCTACAGGACACCTCACTGCATGCACTATTACTGTAAAACAAGTCTAAGCTTGAGCTTTCTTCTGAAAAAAAAAAAAGCTCACTGACCATCCCCAACACCTGAGTGTAGCAGCGTGCTCAAAATAGATTGAAAGTGGTCTTGTTTGAAGGGCAGGGGCCATAAAACTGTTTCACAACCCACTTCTGCTTATTAAAAGCTTCGGTCCTCTCTGGGACCCTGATCCAAAGCTCATCGAGATCAAAGGTATTCATTCCATTGACTTCAGTGTGCTTCGGATCAAGCCCTGAGTGCATCTACTGTAACCACAAGACCGCTCTGCTCCTAAACTGCCTGAACATTTTCACAAACACCAGGATTTTTGACATAATAGCTGTTGCTTTTGTGAAGAACAGGATCTCTGTGAAACTGCCCAGATGATTCATGAGTGGAGCTCTTGAACCAATGGAACATTTTCATGAAGACCAGCATCCTCGACAGAGTAAAGAGTTGAAGATCCTGTTCTTTGCAAAACTGCTACACTTCTGAACAATTTCAAGGGATCCTGATTTTGGCCACAATTGCTACTCCTTTGTTGATGATCAAATTATTGGACACATCGTAAATGCCTCTGGACTAGCAAAATCCATTTCCTGTGCATCACGTTTAGCCCCCACTTTCAAATGCAGGAAAAAGAGCTGAAGGCATATGACAAAAAGCAACGTTACATTTCTCTCCTACACTGCTCACAAAGGGTTCCAAAAATCATGTCAGGGAAAGGAAGTAGCTGACATAAATCATGTGCCCCATCATCTAACTGCAGTGAATAAAGGATTAAGCTACGACAAACAACACTAATAATTTTTACTTTTAAGCTAACAAGATTGCTGCCTAGCCCCCAAACACTCTACATACACATTTTTGTCTTCCTATAAGTTTGTATTTTTTAACCTAAGGGGACTCAAAAAAATCAGAGACTCAGAATGCGAATATTTTTTAAGGCCAATTTTCAACTGGACACTAATTAACAAAATTGCTTGAAAATCCTCAGAAAATTCAAGCTTAAGTAAAAAATTATGTGCTGAAAATTTGAAGCAGATACATTGTATTTTTCATACAAAACAAAGAGGTTGAACTCTCACTTTAAGTGCAAAATGTAACTTGGTTTTAACTGATGTCACTATCTCTCCACCATAATATTAAATATATTTATAGTAGGGCTGTTGATTAATTGCAGTTAACTCACGCGATTAACTCAAAAAAATTACCTGTGATTAAAAAAATTAATTGGGATTAATCACACCGTTAAACAATAGAATACCAATTGAAATTTATTAAATATTTTTGGATGTGTTTCTACATTTTCAAATATATTGATTTTTATTACAAGACAGAATACAAAGTGTACAGTGCTCATTTCATATTATTTTTTATTACAAATACTTGCACTGTAAAAGTGATAAACAAAAGAAATATTTTTCAGTTCACCTCTTACAAGTGCTACAGTGCAATCTCTTTATCATGAAAATGTAACTTACAAATGGAGGTGGGTTTTTTCGTTACATAACTGCACTCAAAAAGAAAACAATGCAAAACTTTAGAGCCTATAAGTCCATTCAGTCCTACTTCTTGTTCAGCCAATTGCTAAGACAAACAAGTTTGTTTACATATATGGGAGATACTGCTGACTGCTTCTTATTTACAATGTCACCTGAAAGTGAGAACAGGCATTCGCATGGCACTTTTGAAGCCAGCATTGTGAGGTATTTACATGCCAGATATGCTAAATATTCATGTGCCGCTTCATGCTTCGGCCACCATTCCAGAGGACATGCTTCCATGCTGATGATGCTTGTTAAAAAAATAATGTGTTAATTAAATTTGTGACTGAACTCCTTGGATGAGAATTGTATGTCTCCTGCTCTGTTCTACCCACATTCAGCTATATATTTCATGTTATAGCAGTCTCGGATGATGACCCAGCATGTATTCATTTTAAGAACACTTTCACAACAGATCTGACAAAATGCAAAGAAGGTACCAATGTGAGAGATTTCTAAGGATATACACAGCACTCGAACCCAGGTTTAAGAATCTGAAGTGTCTTCCAAAATCTGAGAGGGATGAGGCGTGGAGAATGCTTTCAGATGTCTTAAAGGAGCAACACTCCGATGCGGAAACTACAGAACCCAAATCACCAAAAAAGAAAATCAACCTTCTGCTGGTGGCATCTGACTCAGATGATGAAAATGAATGTGTGTCAGTCCACTCTGCTTTGGATCTTTATTGAGGAGAATCCATCATCAGCATGAAGGCATGTCCTGTGGAATGGTGGCTGAAGCATGAAAGGACATATGAATCTTTAGTGCATCTGACACACAAATATCTTGCGATGCTGACTACAACAATGCCATGTGAATGCCTGTTCTCACTTCCAGGTAACTTTGTCAACAAGACACATGCAGCATTATCTCCTGTAAATTGTAACCAAACTTGTTTGTCTGAGTGATTGGCTGAAGTAGGACTGAGTGGACTTGCAGGTTCTATAGTTTTACATTGTTTTATTTTTGAATGCAGTTATTTTCTGTACATAATTGTACCTTTATAAGTTTAACTTTCATGATAAAGAGATTGCACTACAGCATTTATATCAGGCGAACTGAAATATACCATTTATTTTGCTTTTTACAGTGAAAATATTGGTCATAAAAATAAATATAAAGTGAGCACTGCACACTTTGTATTCTGTGTTGTAATTGAAATCAATATATTTGAAAATGTAGAAAACATCCAAAATATTTAAATAGATGTTATTATTGTTAACAGTGCGATTAATTACAATTATTTTTTTAATCGCTTGACAGTCCTAATTTATAGATATATTAACATGCATATGGACACCCAATGCACATCCCTCTACAAAGAAAATCAGAAAAATTAAAGAAAGAGAGAATGCATATAAACTATTAAACTACAACTCTGGAAGGGACTTCCCTGGCATGAACTGTGCAGAAGACTCATAGGCACCCTTGAAAGAGGTGTACAATACAGAAACTGCATCACATATTATCATCTCTTATGAGTGTTTCAGATGCTGTAGCAGAAATGATGTTATGCAGGCTAATTAAATCAATTCATCTGCGTAACTTTGCAATGGTTGGACTTTTTCCAGAAATGCGCCTTGGGGCATCTTTTGTTCACTCTTGGTCTCTTCCTAAATTTCAGTGGTAAACAACAACAAAACACTAATTTCTTGCATGACTCTCTGTAATCAGGGAAGGTCTGCACCTGAATGGATTCATTATTAACACTAAATTCTCTGTTCATCAGTTCATTGTTAGCCTAAGGCTGAAAACCAGTATTTTGCAGTATGTTCCCTATTATTATTTTATTATTTATGATTTTTATTACAGTGGTGCCTAGATGCCTTTGAGTGCAGAGTTTAATTTTTTGCTCTTGCCCCTAAAAGGAAGGATTGAGCTTGACTGCTTTATATATTGACATAGAACTGCATGAATCAGGGCTCTAGCAAGTCTACACAGAATTTGGCATCAGTGGCACTGTGCTTTGCTGGAGGTGCTACTAGTATTTCTCCCCTCAGGATGTTTTCTGTAACTGTGTGTCAAAATGTAAGCATTTGCTTGTCAACATCTGCAGCACTCAAACTGCTGCTACTCATTTTGCAAACTGTTCAAGTTTTGATTGTCACATTTTTGTCAGTTTCTTCTTTTTGTTATTCAAATAATCAGAGAGTCTGTAAGTAATTTAAACAAACAAATGCAACGGGGGAAGGATGGTCCAGTGGTTAGGCTGCTTTGTAACAGAGTCCATGGAACCTTGGGCAAGTCACTTACAGTACATCTGCATAGCGGTGGGAAGGTGTCGTTTCCAGCTTGGGGAGACATAAACATGCTAGCTCTGCTTGTGCTGATGTGCTAAAATTAGAAGTGTGGCTGTGGCTACATGGGCGACAGCACGTTAGCTGCCTGACCCTTTGGCTAGCACATGCTGTCATGGCCACACCCCAATTTTTGGATATTAGATCAAGTAGACTTAGTACACATATGACTACCCAAGCTGGAAATTACAGCTGCCATTTAGACCCACCCTAAGTCTCTCTGTGCCTCAGTTTTCCATTTGTAAAATGGGGATACTGACCTCATGGGAATGTTTGAGGATAAATACATTGTGCTATCGGCATGCCTGACAGCCTTTAGAGATGAGGGCCATATAAGTACGTAAAAGAGAAACAGAAAATGCTCATGACTTTAAGAGGGACTATACATGAAGAAGTCTTCCCAAAGGGATACTGAATTACAATATACTCAAGCAACAAAACTCATAAGAGAAGCATCATCTCCTCAGAACATGATCTTGACTCAACACTTCCAGGAGCACCTGGGAATAGTTATTGTTATTTATTTGTATGAAGGTAGGGCCTGTAGAATCCAATCAATACTGCAGCCCCACTGTGTTAGGCACTGTAATACATGCACATAGTAACAGACAGCCCCTGCACCAAAGAACTTCCAGCGTTTCTGTTTTACACTGTAAGAATGGATGTATTATCATCCCAATTAAGAGGTGGGGAATGTGATGAAACAGACAGATTAAGTCATTTGCCCAAAGATACACAGGGAGTCTGTGTCAGAGCTGAGAAATTAAGCTAGATCTCTTGAATCCCAATCCAGCACCTTAACCACCAGGCCATCCTTCTTCTGTATAGCTCCTATTGTGACAAATGGACCTTTCATGGCTGTGTCATACACCACATATTCCAGTTGGTATATACGTATTTTTTAAACCTTAGGTTAGACACAGTGACTTTCATCGCAAGGCAGTACTCTCACAATTTGACAAGGATGCACATTTCCAACTGGAAAGGCGAGCTATGGTGGGAAGCAACTGGTATAGGAAGCCTATAGGAACACGGTCTAGGCAGCAAGAAGGGGAAATGGGAACCCAAGTATTCAAAGGACACCAGAGTCTATAGAATCAAAGCTTTCACTCTGTTTTTTTTAAAGCAGGCATTCTTTTCAATGGCACAAATAGACATGAAAATGGAAATGCAAGCGCTGCTACCCCATTAACCCAGCCTTGCAGAAACGTGTCTCCAATTAAACCATAGCACCAGCAAAGGTAACAGTATAAGCACATTCACCCTATTTACCTCAATGAGCTGTGAAGTTAAAAGCTACATGAGACTGTTAGAGTTAACATTTCTGAGCAGTGGGAATCTAAGAAAAACTCTTTGATGGAATTGCTACACCTGGAAACATTGCCTTTGTGCTCTCCCTCCCAAACCTTCCAGTCCAGGCAACTTTGAAAAGGCGGCTCCTCGGAACTCGAGGTAGTGCACAGGACAAGAACTATCTGGGGAAATCCCATGGTACCAGCATTCAAAGCTGAGGAGCCAGGCCTGAGCACAGATTCAGCTGGTGCCTACAACTCTTCAACTGACGGAAAAGAGGTGGTGAGTAAAAGAGCAAACAAGACTCAGCAGCTTGCACCCCAGTGTCCCAGGACCCCGCTATGAGCACTCCAGGGCTCCTTATTATAAATGTGTCCCTGGAGGCCCTTGCAGTTAGTGGCACTGGCCCCAGCAAGGTACCAGAAGTGAGTGCCGGACTGGCCTATCCCCATCACCATTACCCACTGTACCAGCAGAAGCATGGAGCCCCAGTGACTTCAGATCCAGCTAGGATCATTCTTTGTGGTGTGCTATCAAAGGGGCTTCAAGAGACCCCTCCCAGCCCTCAGGGAGCCAGGGGTGAGTCACATGACCTACCAACGGCAGTCATGCAAATCTGAGCTTCTTTAGAATTCTAACCTCTGCTTCCATCAGTTTTCCTGACTCTTGCCTGCTGTGCTAGTCACTGCCCTCCAACCTGTAGTTAATCACTCCATGCTTCTCCCTCTTTTTCCTCCACCCTTCTCCTTCTCCTCTGCTCCCAACCTTTTCTCCTCCTCCATTTCACCCCGATCTCCTACATGTATTAAAAGAAATATGATTTCCATGCAATGTGAATAACTAACCAAAACGATCACCTAATCTTACTGATGTGACTCTCATCCTCCCATCCCCAGCTCTCCGCTCTGCTCACGTTTTGTGTATTTTTAGATTACATGCACCTCAAAGAAGAAACTGTGGCCAAAATGTTCAAAACTGGATGGTTAAGCACCTAACTCCATATTTAGGCACCTACAGTCAGGGGGGTTGATATTTTGAGGTGCTGAGCAGACTTAAGTGTTTAACTCAAATTTGAACACTCTGGAATGTCTCTTTTGTTCTGCAAAGTACTCTGCATGCTCTGGGTGATATATAAACAGTGATGACCCACTGAGTGAGGGGGCCCCCCTTCTACCCAATGGTTGGCTTTGCCTTCTCTAGTTTCAAAAGGCAGGGGAGCTGAAGCCATTTCACAAAAGCCTTTTTGCACAGAAATCTGAAAAAAGAGTACACTGGACTGTGATTAGGAAAGGAAGACGTGACCGTCTATCTTTATTTGCATCCCTGCCAATTTCAGAAAGTGCCTACACTAAAGAATTTTTTGTGGCACTCCTGTGAACTTCTAAATCACAAAGCAAACACAGCCTAAGTCACAGTGAAATGAGATGCCTCATCTTTCTAAAACCATTTTCTTCTCCCTCTTTCTTTCCCCCAATGAAAAAAAATTCTGAGCTGCTTAACCACAGCCATAAAATGATATTATGTTCAATGACTTACATTAAGTGTCAAATCCTTTCTCAGCCATAAGCTAGTTCTAAAGCCAGGATTCCACTATCTTTCCATGAAAGCAGCACACATTGGAAGAAAGGCAAGCCTCAGCCATACTAAGCCAGGATGTTAACACTTGCTTATCCTCACACTTACACAAAAAGAAATCTCTAACAGGCAATTTAACACAGATATGTTTTAAGAAAATGCAAAGATGTCTGCTTGGGAATACATTCAGTGCTTTATTTTACCTTTTGTAAGTAAACAGGCACATGCTTTAAGCACATGCTTAAAGAGGCCTTTTCCAGGCACAGTTCAGAGTCTTCCTAAAAAGACAGTGGATGTGATCAGGTGACATCTAGCCACAGGGATGGTTTAAGCTTTTAAATAATACATTAGTAACAATACTTAGCGCATGTACACACACCAGTTTAGCTCTTCAAAATGCACCATTGACATTAACTAAGTTATAGACAGAGACAATATCAAGTAGCTAAACCCACTACTAGGGTCATGGCTATTCAGCAAGTACCGAGATATTTTTAGACTTTGTACTCTTACTTTATCAGTAATCAAGCTAAGCAAAGTCTGGCTAGGTTATTGTTAGGGCCATTGGAAATTTTGCCTAACATTCATAGCGAGATCCAAAAACTATGCTAATATGTGGGGTTTCTGCAGCATGAAATTTCAGTGACGCTGGTCATTACATGGACGAGAGACCGCGAAGGAGACCCAGATCTTATTGGAAATGGTGCTGTGGTGCTTTTCTCTCTGAGAAAGTACTAATCCAACGCCCCCACATGACGTAACAGGGTGCTACACGCACTGCAGCAGAGGCATACCCATGTTCTGATTCAGTTTTAGAATCATGGAAGCCTAGGGTTAGAAGGGACCGCAATGGTCATCTAGTCCAACCTCCTACCATGATGCAGGATTTGTTCTGTCTAATCCAGGGATCGGCAACCTTTGGCATGCGGCTCACCAGGGTCTGCCCTCTGGCAGGCCGGGCTGGTTTGTTTACCTGCCGCATCCGCCTGGGCGCAGTTTGCCATTCCAGGCTAATGGGGGCTGCAGGAAGTGGCGGTCAGCACACCCCTCAGCCCGCGCTGCTTCCTGCAGCCCCCATTGGCCTGGAGCAGCAAACTGCACCCAGTGGGAGCAGCGATTGGCCGAACCTGTGGACGCGGCAGGTAAACAAACCAGCCCGGCCCACCAGGAGGCTTACCCTGGCGAGCCGCATGCCAAAGGTTGCCAATCCCTGGTCTAACCCATCCAAGACAGATGGTCATCCAGCCTCCTTTTGAAAACCTTCCACAACCTCCCTAGGGGAGAAAGAGCTTCCATAATCTTGCTAGGCAGTTTGTTCCATTGTCCTAATGTCCTACTTCCCAATAGGAAGTTTTCCTGAGATTTAATCTCAATCTGCTATGCTGTAGTTTGAACCCATTGCCTCTTGTCCTGCTCTCTGTGGCAAGAGAACAATTTTTCTCCATTTTTTTGGCAGCCTTTCAAGCATTTGAAGACTGTGATCATGTCCCCCTTAATCTCCTCTTTTCCAAACTAAACATGCGCAGTTCCTTCAGCTTTTGCTCATATGACTTGCATTCCATCCCTTTGATCATCTTTGCCACTTGCCTCTGGATTCTTTGCAGTTTCTCCACAGCCTTTCTATATACTGGTGACCAAAATCGGACACAGTTCTCCAGCTGAGGCCTAACCAGCACTGAGTAGAGCGGTACTATCACCTTCTGTGACTTACATGCTATGTCTCTAATGTAATTTTTAAAATTACAAGCCCCGAGGTAAACTTTCCTTTTCAAGTCCTTTGAGAACAAGCATGAAGCCACTTTGCAAGTTCCACATGATCCACCTATACTGAAAAACTAAAACGTGTTTCAACTGTGCTGGGAGGTAGCATACTGTGACGGGGCAGCCTGACAAACCTATATCTGTAACGGAGATTGCCCCATGCTGAGTGACCACAACGTGGAGAAAAAGCAAGCCTATGAGACCACTCCTAGGTGACATTATTCCATGACAACATTGATGTATTAAAATCACTGGCACGCCGTCTACACTATAGCTTAAAGCATTACTAATACTATTCCAGCACCACCCCAGATATCCACGCAGGGAAGAATAAACCAAGTTATATATTGTGCTCACACATGGTTATTTGCGAAGTGTGTAGAGGGCCCATCAAAGAAGGGGATGTAAACAGCACATACAATTGTTTGGAATTGAACCTACATACTTACTCCTCCTATTCTACATACACAGACTTGTCTACATCAAACTTTTCTTCTCAAAATTTTCCACATGTACTATTCATGCAGAAAGATGCATCTATTGAACGTACTTAAATGGTTTCCATTACTGTTGTACCCGAGCACCTTGTGATCGTTAATGCATTTACCCTCACAATTCCATTTGAGGCAGGATAGTGCTATTATCTCTGCATCACAGATAGAGAAATGAGGTACAGAGGGCTAAGTGACTCGTCCGAGGTCAAAGAGGAAGTCTGTGGCAGTTTCAGGAATAGAACCCAGGGTTCCAGAGTCCCAGGTTAACACACAAACCATTGGACCATCCTTCTTCCTATCCCTCTGGTAGAGGCGGTGGGAGCAAACAAGCCCACAGTGTTTATTTTTACCCACCAGACTTGCTCTTATCAGGGTTGACTCTGTGGTACTTCCACTGCTGCTCCCTCCAACAGTAGCAATGGTGGAAATTTGTAAGTAAAAGATAAACAAGGCCACAGACTTCTGTGTTACGCAATCCAGTCTAAGGAATCTGGGGTGATAATTCTAGAAGGAAAGAAGGACACCAGGATGCCTCCCTCACCACCCAGCTAGGTGAAGACTTTTGCAGATAGCATCCAGGCAAAGCATGGAAGAAAGGAAGCTGCAGCCTATTCTGGGCCTCTTGTTTTCTTGGGTTCTTTCACCCACACTGCACCCCAGATACTTAGCTAATTGGAACTGCATATTTTCAGCGTACATCTTCAGCTGTAATTTGGTGCAGCTGTTTCGCACTGTAACTAGGATCTGAAATGATTTAATTATAACATGCAGGCATCAGGAACAGCAATGCAATTACAAATAACAACCATAGAAATGCTAATAAACGTCACTTTATTGAGAAGGAGAAAGACAAGAGACTACTTCATGGGAGCAATTAAAGGCTCCTTTGTGAGCAGGAAAATGAACTGGCCTTCAAAACATTTTGATGGTTTTATTTGCAGATGAAACAAAGGTCTCTAAAGAGGTCTGCCAAACAATTTGAAAAAAAGTATGCCATGTGACCAACTTACAAGAGTCGTGTTTGGGAAAGTCAACTCCAAAGAGCCTTACTGTATGGCAGCCTTATGTTCAGTACAACTTTCATCAATTTCAAAACCACACAGGGCTCGCTGAAATCCAGACAGCTCAAGACACTCTATTTCTTCTATCCACTTTCAAGTGAAAGCGTTACAAATTACTGCCTGCTCTACTGGGTCCTCAAGGCCCCACTCTGTTTTCATTGCAGTCCAATGTCTTCAGTGGACTCACTCCTGGTTTACACGACTGAAAATTAGACCAGAAACAGGCGCTGAAAGCTGAAAAATGGCGCCTACTGAAGTTAGAACTGGGAAAAGGGATAAGGTGCCTATCAAAATTTGTACAGACCAGACTATGAAAAAAACGAGGCCTTGATCACTTGTAAGCATTATTATTATTCTATCATAGTGCCCGGGTCCCCTATGAAATCCTATGACACTTTTAGAAGTAGAGTAGAATTAATCCACATCCTGCCCCAATTCTAGGTAAGGTAATTATACTCCACCTAATTAAATTCCCCCTGCATATTCAACTATATAAAGTGTTCTTCATATATGCTCCAAACTGACAGTGAACCTATGCATTACCGAACAGGTGCAAGATTCCACCTTACAAGGTGCATTCTAGCAAACCTATCCCTGCAGGTTCACACTCAATCTAGTGTGTATATGCATTTATAGAGCACTTGCAGATCCTTCAGCATGAAAGGCAGTAAATAAATGTAAGATGTTCTAGCTTTTACTTTGATAAACCATGCTCATCTAGATATGCGATGGGTTTGGACTGTATTTACCATTATATTCTATGTGACTTTAATAAGTGATGCACTGATATCCTCTTTCTTGTGCTTATTTGGTAACCTCACATACCACTGTAGAAAGATAAGAGTGTCTCTCTCTGGACCACAGACTGTAGTATGTTCTGTGTCTCTAGTGCATGAATCTTTTGTTAATGGCAGAATAAATGCAGATTTATCTGATCTGAACTGTTTTGTTGGAAACCACCACTGGTGAGTTTGCTATATCAAAAATAATTGCACCCCGCCTATTATGAACCCAAGCCTTACAAATGTTCAGACACCATGGCTGTCATCAGGGATAGGGCGAAGAAACTTCCCCTGCTAATTCAATAATTTATAACCAATTTCCATTATCTGATAGCAGTAGGGCTTTTATCTTCTCCTCTGGTTCCGTCTCTAGGGGAGGACGTGATCACACACCCTTGAGCCACTGCACTACACTAAACGTTATGGTCAATCCCAATGCTAACTATCTCTGATATAAAGAGAGGAAGTGAGATGTATTTTCAGCGTTAGGATAAGGTGAACAATTTGATTTAGGACAAATATTGCCACCCGCACACATGACTTTTAAAGAAAACCCAGACAACTATTGTGTTGTATCCAGCTTTCTGTATGCCGTTCAAATCCTGTCCCCCCAGGACTGAAACACTTTTTCCATTTCTGCCACTAGTGCTGTGGTTTCATTGTACTGAATGGACCAGTGGAAGCACAGAAAAGCCATTTCAGAGCAGGGACGGACTGTCAGCAGAACTGTGGAAAAATGCTGTAGGACAAGCCTACAGTGAAGCCTGTTAAATAATTTGCTGCCAGTTGGTTGCTGAGGATCCAGAATATTACCCTGCACACTCAGAAAGATGTCTAGGGAATGAAGGGCTTGAGAATCTAGAAAGTGGTTCCTCTGTTTGTGTATGCAACAGACTGCCAGATGACAGCTGGAGTGAATGCACTGAAATCATGAAGGAAAATTTTTCAAGTGATTAAGAATATGAAGAGCAAATTGACGTATCATCAGCTCCAAAAGGGTGTATTGTAGTGTCTGCTTACGTGCCTCCATGGTTTACTTCCCCATTCTCTCTCTTCTGTTGTAGGACTTTATTTAGGGAACAAGCCCACATTGGCAGAGGAGTGGCCAAGATGACCTAAGATAGGACACCTCTCCGCCCTCCATCTCTAGTTGATATGATTCCGTGAAATCTATCACAGAAACAACCACTTTCAGTGCCGTCAGAGAATAACATCTGTAACAGTTCCCAACTGTCAGAACATCTCCTAAATTCGGCCCTCAGACTATACAGGTAACATAAGCTGGATATACTTTTTCTCCCCAGTGAGGACCTTCACGCTGCCTTTTTCAGTTCTATAACAGATGGTGGGAGATAGCCTCAGTAAAAACAGGTGCTGGGGACAAATATCAGTGTCACTCCATCTAAGACGTGAAGACAGTACTTCATTGCAGTGCAACTGCCACAACTTGAACAACAGACAATAACAAACCCACAAGAAGTAAATATTTATTCTTGAGTAAAAACTCCAGGTTACACCTACCCTGAACCAGATTTCCTAGATGCACCAAGCCTTAAGATTTCAGGGCTTGGTGAGGGCAAGCATGAAGACAGGACTCTGGTTGCCCCTGGTGATGCTTAAACTAAACTTACCTGTTATAAAAAGTACAGCTTTTGTCACTGCTACATTTGTTTAAGACTCAAAGACAATTCTGCTGCCAACACAAAAGAATCATTCAGAAACACCAGCAGTACAACAGTCCCACAAATAAGAAGCCATAGAAAATGAAAAGGATGTTTTTATGTGAACTGGATATAGAGACCTGAAAACAGAAATCCTGTGTCAGTCGAGTTAACACGGTGTATTTGTCCCATTTAGGATGTGAGGTCCTAAATGTTCAAAACCAACACTAGTGATTTAGAATATAATGGGTTTAGTGATTATTTCCACAATGATTTCTGGGAGATCTGGTTTCTCTCACATTTGACCACCCAGAATGATGGAATGGATGTTATCATGCCTGAAGCAAGGAGCGAGAACATGTTGCATAGTTCCCCTGCACCTCAATAGACAGCACGACAGTATTTCCATCTTACAGGAGAGACTGATGTTTCAGTGTGTCTTATGTCAAGGTGCAAATAGGGCATGGGAAGCCAGGGGAGATGACATCCCAGAAACCAAGGGATATAGGTATGTGAAAGACACACAAGTCATACTGGAACAACTCCAACATCTTGAATCACCACCATTGAAATATTCAGCCTGTTAATGATCTATGCCTTGGCTGGTGCAGTAGAAGGGTGAAGGAGGATTAATACTTGAATGCATGATCATTATAGTTCAGTGATTTAATCTCCATTCCCAACTTAAGCACGCCTAATGAATACACAGAGTAACAAGACTAACTATCATCTGAAAAGTCTAGGTCACCACCATACAGCAACACAGCAAGAATGAAGCACCAGAAAGCACTGAGCCAATTTTAAAAGCTGCCTTTAATCTCGAAAAATGACAAGAAGCTTCTATATATTAAAAAAAAAAACAACCCTGAAAATCCTCCACAAATAGCCAAACTCTGACAGTTCTTTGTGGGCCTTGGCAAATCCTGGTGCTTTTACAGCTGTGTCTACCAGCATCTTTCACTAACACTTAAATTAATTCCAACACTTCCTACACAAAAGCAGGGGGTAAAAGAAAGTGTGATAAATTCAGATATTACAATCTCTTTCCCTTCCCTTCTCTCTTTTTCTAAAAGGTAGGGTAAAGATCTCTCTACAGAGGAGAGCACATTCTGTTCAGGGCCAAAACAGAACTGTGTGGGATCCATTGCTGTCACTCCAGCAGCATGAATAATACAGAGGAGAGACAGGCTACATTTCCATGGCTTTGAAATGTCTTAGAGAAAAGATGAAAAGGGCTCTGCATTCCTTTTGAATTAGTTCAAGTACTGGTGTGTCCATCTACAGCTTTGCATTTCTCTTAAGAGTCCAACCTACTCAGAAAATTAGATTCAAGGATACGAGAGCCTTGCGTGAACCCCAGAGTGACATGCAATTTCTGTGGGGGAAGTGAAGACGGTGCAAGATAACGAAACACATCTTTTCTGTGTTAGAATATACATGTATATGTATTTAAGGTAGACTGTCTTTACCAGTCTCACCAGGTAAGGATTGATGGGTTCCTTCCTAGTGTCGAGGCCAGGACGTGATAATGTGTGGTCTAGTTATTGGCTGGAACATATGACTGACAGCCAGGAGAATCCCAGGTTTCATGTTAAGACATTCACTGTATGACCTCTTTTTGTTCAGTAAATCCAGTCTGCATACAAGGCAGGATACCTTATAGAGTGAGGGGACGCTCAAAATTCACCTCTGCAAATACAGAGGAACCTTATACTGAAGTGCCAGGGAACACTTGTGAGAAAGCATTTACATGTGTGTGTACACACACACACAGTGAGAGAGAGCTGGGGTGAACATTATAATATGGGATCTGCTAGTCTTGCACCATTTTATCACAAGTAATCATCAGATTTGAATATAGCGGCAGTAGTTAAAAACAATTAGCCAGGTCAAGGGTATGAACTGTGATTGCTTCTTTCAATGCCATTAATGGGTTAATATATGAGTGTTAACAATAATGTTCTAGTCAAATGTCAACTGTAGTTTGAAATGGGCCTGTTATTCTTGTTCCTCTCTTTAGCTGTGGCGTAGTGTGTTGCTGTGAACTGTTAACCAGTTGCTGCACTGTACCACAGTGGCAGCAGCCCATGTGTGTGGGTGGGGGAGGCTGTCAACCTCACCTCCGGCCCAGAGGGCTGGGTGTATAAGCTTCTCATAACACCCCAGGAGAGAGCTGTGCTGGAGTGGCAGAGTGGTTGTGGTGGGGGTCCCAGTACTGTCAGGCCTCTGTCGTGGTAGCAGGAAGGCCCACACACCGAGAGCTCTCTGCTGGGCAGTGTGGCTGGACGTCAGTGGAGGCCCTTGTTGTCAGTCTTCAGGCTGGCCAGGGCCTGCCTCCTTCTCACCTCACTGTTCCCTGTCGTTGGGCCGCCAGGATCTAGCTGGAGAAAAGAGACTTCAGTGCCTCACCCGCAGAGGACTCTATGGCTGCAAGTCTACCCCCTTCCACTACTCTGCAATCTCAGCAGAGACCTCTGCTGGGATGACAGGAAACGGAGGCCTCCCTTGCCCTTGATGGATTTAGCCTGCCTGAAAAGGAAGAGTGATTGGCCAGGGAGAAGGGAGGTCATCAGCACACAGGATGGGGAAGGCAGCAGGCTGACTTCCAGCCTGGTCCTTGTGTGGGTGGTTCTTGTCACCACCTGCCCGAAAGCACAGGTGGGACTCTAAGTCTCCTATGTGGAGTTGTGGTTATGGCCCCACATTGCTTTAATCCAGCCTTGGCCATTATTGGGCATTACTGTAATACAAATATAAAATAACACAAATCCATGGGTGCAGCATCAGTGATTAGTCTATGGGATTCAGCAAAACTCCCCCAAACTTCCACAAATGCTCAAGCCAACACCTCTCCTCGAAGCACTTATGAGAGTTTTGAGTCCCTGGGTTAACGTCAGGGAAACTAATGCTACAGGGTAAGGAAACAAAGGACATCAAACAGGTAAAAGACAATGGCACAGCTGTTAGCTGGCACCATCCAAATCAAGCCTATTCTTTCCCTGCCATCCTGTAAAGCCCCCTTTCTGTGGAAAAACAAAGAGCACTAATTTTACTTCCTGCTTGGCTTTGTAGAATTCTGACACGTCCTCAGTCAAACAAGATCCACTCCTTCAATCAGGCACCATTTTTCTTGAGATGTAAGAAGAGAAGGAAGCTGAAGTAATTATTGAAAACTCGTAAGCAGCAACTTTAGCCTAATTACCCTGACTCTCCTTTTTAATTTTTGTATTGATTGCCTCCTGTGAATATACAAGTATTGACTGAACTTGCAGAGTTTTGTGATGCTGTGATAAGAAGAGCAGCCAGTGAAAAACAAAATGCAATTAGGTGACCAGATAATCAGCAGCACCTTTGCAAAAATCACACTTTTCTGTATTTCACAATCTGCCATGGACTCTTGCTCTGTGCTTCTGAGCAGCAGCATTGCCAAAGAGAATGCCACTTCAGCACAGGTGTTTGCCTCAATTTTGGCATTAGGGCCCCCCCACAAGGGGGCAGATAGAACAGATGTGCAATACATTTATGTCTCAGTCACAGGTGTGACTGCAGCCCATATTTAACCCCATTTATTGTACACAACAAGGGCCTGATCCAAAGCTCATGGAAGACAATCGAAAGACTCCCACTACAGTAACTACAATGTAGACTGTAGTAATACTGTTAGATGCACAGCTAAATCATTTGTCCATGCCCTTCTCTTTGCCTTGATTTCTGCAATCTCCTCCCTTCTCTGGTCTTCTCAGCACTGAGGAGCGCCATAGCTATCCCATCCAATTCATCCAGAATGTGTTACAGCCAAATTTTTCTTCCCTGCTGGATCTTGCCATGTCACTTCCCTCTTTTAAACTGCTCCATTTGCTTCCCTTGGACCCCATATCACGTTAAAAATTTGTTCTTGTCTTCAAGGGTTGCATCTGAAAATCCCACTGGATTCTGCCTCTCACACCATTACAAGAAAATAAACAAAATTAAAAAAAGTCTGAAATCAGATGTAGTGGATCATAAGACAGAAGAGAATCCAACTCACTTTCCGATAGCTACATCTGTACGTCTAGCAGGAGTATCACAGAATCTTAGAAGATTAGGGTTGGAAAAGACCTCAGGAGGTCATCTAGTCCAACCCCAACTAAATCATCCCAGCCAGGGCTTTTTCAAGCCAGGCCTTAAAAACCTCTAAGGATGGAGATTCCACCACCTCTCTAAGTAACCCATTCCAGTGCTTCACCTCCTAATGAAAAAGTTTTTTCAAATATGCAACCTAGATCTCCCCCACGGCAACTTGAGACCATTACTCCTTCTTCTGTCATCTGCCACCACTGAGAACAGCTGAGCTCCATTCTCTTTGGAACCCCCCTTCAGGTACTTGAAGGCTGCTATCAAATCCCCCCTCACTCTTCTCTTCTGCAGACTGAATAAGCCCAGTTCCCTCAGCCTCTCTTCATAAGTCACATCCCTGAGCCCCCTAATCATTTGCACTGCTCTCAGCTGGACTCTCTCCAATTTGTCCATGTCCTTTCTGTAGCGGGGCCCCCAAAACTGGACGCTCTACTCCAGATGTGGCCTCACCAGTGCCAAATAGAGGGGAATAATCACTTCCCTCAATCTTCTGGCAATGTTCCTACTAATGCAGGCCAATATGCCATTAGCCTTCTTGGCAGCAAAGGTACGCTGCTGACTCATATCTACTTCTCATCCACTGTAATCCCCAGGTCCTTTTCTGCAGAACTGCCGCTTAGCCAGTCGGTCCCCAGCCTATAGCAGTGCACGGGATTCTTCTGTCCTAAGTGCAGGACTCTGCACTTGTCCTTGCTGAACCTTATCAGATTTCTTTTGGTCCAATCCTCTAATTTCTCTAGGCCCCTCTGTATCCTATCACTGCCCTCCAGTGTACCTACTACTCCTCCCAGTTTAGATTCATCTGAAAACTTGCTGAGGGTGCAGTCCACCCCATCCCTCCAGATCATTGATGAAGATATTGAACAAAACTGGCCCCAGGACTGACCTTTGGGGCACTCTGCTTGATAACAGCTGACAACTAGACATAGAGTCATTGATCACAACCCGCTGAGCCCGAGGATTTAGCCAGCTTTCTATCCACCTTATGGTTCATTTATCCAGCCCATACTTCTTTAAATTACTGGCAAGAATACTCTGGAAGACTGTATCAAAAGCTTTGCTAAAGTCAAGGTATATCACATCCACTGCTTTCCTCAAATCCACAGAGCCAGTTATGTCATCACAGAAGGCAATTGGGTTGATCAGGCATGACTTGCCCTTGGTGAATCCATGTTGACTGTTCCTGATCACCTTCCTCTCCTCCAAGTGCTTCAAAAATGGATTCCTTGAGGACCTGCTCCATGATTTTTCCAGGGACTGAGGAAAGACTGACTGGTCTGTAGTTCCCCAGATTCTCCTTCTTCCCTTTTTTAAAGAATGTAGGTCCTGATCTTGTAGCCCATATGCAAGCAAATAGTCATCCTGATTTCAATTAGACTCACATGGGTAAGGACTATTTGCATGAATAAGGTTTGCAGGATCCGACCCTTGCTTTTGTCAGGGAAGTCCAAAGGTATGATTTGAAGACCCATAGGGATACAAGAAGCAGATTTATTGAGTTAAAAAGCACCAATGCACAATCAACTCCTTTCACCATAACTGCCCTTCAAGAAAGAGCTGGTAATTAGTTTAAAACATTTAAATATTCTTTTTAAAAACATGTATTCTTATCATTTAGAAGTAAATATGGTTTCCGGCAAAGAAAAATCATCAGTAACAACATGGCTAGCATGCATCTGGACCCATATGGACTTTGACTGGTAATCACTTAAAGATCACTGTGACAGAAACCCAGAGAAAAAATCAAATTATTTTTAATGCATTATAAAAATCCTCAAGTATTAAACTAATGCCACAAAAAGAATTCTAGGTTGTGAAGTGTTGCACAAAGCAATGTACTGCCAATCTTCAAGTCCTAACAACAGAAGTAATGATCCTCTACATTTGCTTTTTCCTGTGTTCATGTACACTTGCGTTAAAAATGAGCCATTAACATCTCCAAACATATTGATTTCCTATTTGCTGGTACTGTGAAATTTCATTTCTGTCTTGGCAGTCTAGGCACAGCTTGTTCTCAGTGACTTAAGAAATGGAGAGGGAACCAGACAACGTACTCCAGGTCAGAAGAAGTCCAGGGACATTGAAGAGTATGGGATCTACATTTTGCACTCACTACTCATTTGGCTGATGAATCCAAAAAGAACTAAGACAAAGGCAGATGCAGGCCAAACAATAGGTGCTGGTGAAGCTCAATTAGTAAGTGATAGGTAAGGACTCCATCAGAGAGAGCTGATGGGCTTCAAAGAAGACTTCTATCCTGTCACCCCGGGCCAGAAGGAAGTGAGTGAAATGTCATTACTCAGGGCTGGGGCATGAAGAAAATAAGATCTTACCTCAGTGTTTTGACAGGGACTCAAAGACCCTCTTCAACCGCACCATGCCCTGCAGTCAAACCAAGACTAAGATAAATTTCTGTACCGTGGGGCCCATGCCAAAGGTTAATCCCAAAAGCTGCATGTGAAGAGCTTTAATGTTTCAATTTCACATGTAGACTTAAATTCTACCAGTACTTGTTTAAATATAATGGAGAGAAAAAATGCTTACCTTCCTACAGAAACGGTTGGTCTTTGTGATGTGTTGTGCACATATGCATTCCTTTGCAGGTGTGCCTACACCCAATGTGCTCGATTTGGAGACTTCTGCCAGCCACTAGGTAGCACATGCACTCCTGCCCTCCTCATGCATTGATTCAAGGCCATGAAAGGGGTGTGTCCGTCATCCCCCTCTCCATTTCTTCTCACTGCTTGTGAAAGTATTGTCCAAAGTAGCAGGGAATGTGGGAGGTCGTGGAAGGTATACGTGCACAACACATCTCGAAGAACAATCATTATAACTGAGTGTATTTCTCCTTTGAGCGATTGTGCATCTATACATTCCAAAGCAGATGACTGTGCAGCGGTTCCCTTACAGGTGGCGTGACTTCAGATTATCTGAAAAGAAATGGCAATATTGACTTGCCAAAGTTAGCATTGCCCTGAGAGGCCTCAGTGATGGCATAATGTCTGGAAAAGATATGTACAGGTGACCATGTTGCTGCTTTGCAGCTATCTGTTATGGGAACATTGCTCAAAAATGCTGAGGAAGTGGACTGAGACCTGGTGGAGTGAGCCATTATTTTCAGCAGAGAACAGATTTTCATAAGATTGTAACTAACTTTGATACAGTCAGAAATCCAGCATGAAATACGTTGAACTGTCCCTGGTTGGTCATTGTGTCTCTCAGTATAGGTTATAAAATGCCTCAGAGAGGCTCTGAACGACTTAGTTCAGTCAAGCTAGAACATCAAAGTTCTGTGGGCATCCATGGTGTCAGGTCTTTCTTCAGCTTTGGAAGAATGAGATTTCAGAAAAAGCACCTGAAGCTGCACAGATTGCAGAAAGGTAAGGATGGTCAGTTAGTAGAGTAGTAGTTGTTGTAGCCCCGAAACTCTTCTTGCAGAAGTAATTGCCATAAGAAAGACAGCTTTCACAGAGTGACGTTGTTGCTAGAGGTTCAAAAGGCAGGAGGGGGCATCAACCTTGAAATAACTAGGTTAGGGCCCTGTGACAGCACTGACTCAGATACCGGTGGATAGACATTGACTAGACCTTTCAACAATCTGGATACCAGAGAATGGAAGAAAACACATAACCCCTCTATTGGTGGATGAACTGTAGATCTGGAAGCCAGATGAACTCTCGCAGAGCTAACTGAAAGGCCAGAATGACTTCAAATGCAGTAAGTAATCCACTATATGGCTACTATCTGATTGACGGGGTGATAAAGGCCGAGATCGTGCCTGCATGGAAAATCTCTTCCGCTTTGCTATGTATGTTGCTCTAGTGGAATCCTTCTTACTGCTCACTAAGATAGCTTGGATGTCTCTGGAGCACTTTTTTTTGCAAGCATTTAACTTGTGAGGTGGAGGTGAGATGGAGAGATTGGAGGTTGGAATGCAGAGACCTGCCCTGGTTCTGAGATAGGAGATCCCTGACTAAGTGCTGTAAAACAGCAACAGGCATCTTCCAAAAGCTTGGAATGCTGTCCTCAAGGAGGTAGTCAAAATGTTTGCTTACAGAAGGTCAATGTCTGGTGAGAAGGAACTAATTGAGACGAAGCCATCTGGCAATGTCGAAAAGGCCTAAATCGTCTCTTAGCAGAGTCCTGGGATCTCTGCTGGAAACGTGATCTATAGTAGGGCTGAGGTCTCAACCGCTTCCTCTTTGAGCTTGGGGTGTAAACCCCCAGAGACGTCAAAGTCACCTGCATGGCATCATCAGTTTTTGAGGGAACAAGCTAGATACCACCCCAACCCCAGGGCAAGGCCTTGATTGTATTTTTGCAGCTCATTTTGTAATTCTAGACACCTGAAGCCAAGAAGACTCTCTCATGACAAAAACAGTGGCTCTGCATCATGAAGCTGTAACAGCTGCATCAATAGCTGCCTGGACAAATGGTTTTTTGCCAGGAGGTGCCCTTCAGAGACTAGAGACATCAATTGTTCCCTATAATCCTCCAACAGTTTGTCTGCAAACTTGGCTAATGCTATAAAATTAATAAAATTACTTTTGGACAGGAGAGCTTGATAGCTAGCCACCCCCATTTGCAGAGTAGTGGTGCAGTAGGCTTTCCTGACAGATACATCCAGTCTCTTGAGATCCTTGTTTTTAGGACTGGTTTTGGGATGAGACTGGCAGGAGTACTCACTGGCAGCCAGGACCACCAATGAGTTGGGGACCAGATGTGTGAAAAAATAATTCAAGTCTTTTTGAGGGGCTTAGCAGCATCTGTCCAGTTACTTGGCTGCATGTGGTATAAACACTGGATCTGTCAGAGGGTTTTCACTAACTCCAGCAGGGCTTTGTTAATGGGAAAGGCAACTCTTCTGGGAGCAAGAGTTTGTAAATATCTAGGAAACTGTGGATTTTCTCAAACCCAGCTCTGCCAGTACTCAAAGACATGGCCACTCTTCTCAGTAGGTCCTGGAAGACCTTAAAGTGGAGGTGGAAAGGGGGACTCAAGGTAACAGCCTAGTCTGGAGAGGAGGAAAAAATTGCGGAGGGACATCCAGGGGTTCCTCCAATATCCCACCCTCCTCAACAGGGTCCAAATCCCATGGGAGGAAGAACAGTTGGGGGGGCCTGGAGAGAGGCTTCTTGGACTAGAGAATGAGACTTCCTTCTGGTCTGATATTCCAATGGAAGTCTCTGTATCCTTGCAATGGGCCACAACCAATATAGCCAAGGGGGATACTCCATAGTTTGAGCCCTCACAGTCGAGGGCACCATCTTGGGGCTTCATTGTAGAAAGACAATTCATAGTCCTTCAAATTCGTGTTCCTGTCACAATATCTATAAGGTGATCTGAAAGACTGGGGTGGTGACACATACCTCTCAGGTTTAGAGTCTGAAAAGGAAATGTAGGATTCCTCAGGAAAGGGAGGGCCATTTCTGTTGTGGTTTGTTGGGGGGGGTCTGTATATAGCATGGATTGAGGAGCTTTGATTGCAGAGCGTCAATGCTGTTGGTGCTGGCAGCATTGAAGCCAAATGCACTGATAGTGTTGAGGGCTCCAATGATGCAGATTATCCTGGATGAGCTGATCTCACTGGCAGTGCCAGAGATATGTTGAAAATACTGGCAGGTGTCACCTGTGCTGGAAGCGTCTGCATCAATGGCACTGGGTGCATCAACTGTATTGATGAGGCCAGCAACGCCAAAAATGGTCAATAGTGGAGCTGCCTGTAGAGGTAAGAGAGAGTTGGGTAAAGGGAGACATACAAGATTCCTTTCAGACAGGAAGGCTTGGGGAGTGGAAGACACAGACAGATAAATGCTCTATTTTCAGTTCTTGCAGCACTGGGGAAGCTGGCAGTGCCGAGATGGTCTGGGTCAGCTGTACAGACGAAGAAGAGACAGATAAAGATAAAGGAGCAAGACTTGATGGCCTCAGAGGAGCTGGAGCTAGAGTTGACAGTTTCACCTCTGACAGAACCAATGAATGCTGATGTTTACGGTGCCTCGAACCGGCACCAGAAGATTTAGTGGAAAATCCGCTCAGTGACATCTGAGATTTTGAGTGATTAACACTGGAATGCTTAGGGAGCTTTGAAGAGTCTGATGGTGAGGAGGAAAAGCACTGCTTTTCTCCTGACTTGCTCTTCAAGTTGCGGGCAGCTGAAGGGGCATTCCTTGTGCACTTGGAATCTGTCCCCTCATGATCACAGTCCAGTTTTAGTGTAGAATACATTGTCCCCTTCAACAGGTGAACTTTTATACCAAAGTCCCTCTGTTTTTTTGTTCTGTTGGGGAAGGAGGTACAAATTGGACATTTGTCCCTCACAGGTCTCCCCTAAGCAGCTTTTGTGCCTATCTGTGACAAGGATAATGGCCCTGCACACAGCACATTGCTTGAAAGCTGAAGATTTTTTCATAGAAAATCCTGCACTCTCTCTACACTAAACACTATAACTAACTAAAACCATAAAATCTATCTAAACTATAACTATATATATATAAGCTTTTTAGAAAACTGGTTAACTAAAGCAGACAGCTGTGGGGAACTACGATTGTCGCCACAGGCAGTGAGAAAGAATGTCAAGGCAGATGACAGACATCCCGTTTAGGGCCTTGTCTCAATGCACAAAGAGATTGGGGTGCATAAACCATCTAGTGGTACTGCTTGCAAAAGTTTCAGATTCAAGTGCATTGGGCACACATACACCTGTAGCGGAAATTATATATGTGCACAATTACTCAGAGGAGACCCAATCTATAAACCACCCCCATCTCATTTAATGTGCTAATGACCACACCAGAAGAAAAGTTATTTCAGTCTTTTCTTTCTTTGGAAGTTCATAAATGACTGGGCGGTGGGATTGTGGGTGGGAGAGAGGATTTGAAGTGCCCCATAAGCATCTGACTGGTGTCACAAGCTCTCATTTGGGGTAAAAGTAAATAAATAAAATTAAAAATCCTCACGTGCTCAGATTCGATCCGCCAAAGGTGCTAGTCACGAGTGCTTGGTAAATGGTTTGGATAAAAATCTGTATATTGAATTCAGCAGAAATGAAATAAAGTCTGAGCTCTGACAGAATGTCAGTCACAGGGTTTGCAAAATAGCCCTTTCATATTTATATTTTTGAAAGTTGTTAACTTTGGCAATTGCTAAGATCAGATGAAACTGGATTTCAATCTCTCATTCCACTACTGTCTCAGGGCCACCCTTAGTGAACAAGCACAAAAACACTTTGGTAGAAGAGGCAGGGGGAATCCTTTATGCTTCTGCAGTCAACCTCACAGGTGCTCAATACACTAAGATGGTGTATTATTTGAGGGTTAAATTTATTTTGTTCTGCTTTAAAATGATAATCAGGACCTCAAATATATCATCACCGGTTCCAATGTAGCATGCATGCATACACATGCAGTGTAACCACCCTTATCAAAGTAGGCGAGAATATACAGCCCTTTCATGCTACATTTATATCTTTCAGATCAATACATCTTGCAATTCCTCCTTATCCCTGTGTGGGTGGGGAACACCGCTGTTACATTGCTGAAGGAAAATATTTTTATAATGATTAATGTGGATGGTTTCACTTGATGCTATTTAATTCAAGCAACTGGACTTGCCAAACAGAACACTGAAGAATGGAGAACAGTCTGAGCAGAAGAATGGAAGTTAATAACTCCTCAGTAGAGCTGAACAGGAATTTTTCAATGAACTGGTTTCTCATCGAAACTTAAACTTCTCTAGTCAAAAGGGGAGAGATCCACCTGTTTACCCACCTCGGAATAGCCAATAGCACAGGATTACAGCAGTCACCTAGCATGTGGAGACCCAGGCTCAAGTACTTGCTCTGCCCAATTCAGTGTAGAGGCTTGTACCTGGGTCTCACACATCCCAGGTGAATTCCCTAACCGCTGGGCTATGCAGAGGTGGGATGGTCTCTCTCTCTTTCTCTCTCTCTCATTGCATCCCAATGGGGGAATAAAATCTGAAATCTCTAAAAAAAACTTTACAGGACCAGAACACTATATCTTGCACAGCTCTATCTATGAGTTCCACTCACTGGCCTGGTTAAGGGCCTTTCTGTAAAGCAGGGTTGATGCTTCTTGACCTACTTTACAGGAGTGGAGTGAGGATTAACACTCCCACTCACCAAAAGGCCCACTCAGTCTGGTTACACATACGTATGGCAGATCTATACTTAAAACACTGCACCGCTATAGTGCATTAATGTAGCACTCTCCCATCAGCGTTGTTAATCCACCTCCAAGAGGCGGTAGCTGTGTAGGTGGGAGAAGCCCTCCCACCGACATAGTGCTGTCTGCACTGATGCTTAGGTCAGTATAACCACATTGCTCCAGGGTGTGGATTATTCACATGCATGAGCAATGTACTTACATCAAAGTAATTCTGTAGTATAGACCAGAGCCTGGTAATTGCTAGACCAAATCAGACAAGGCCATGAAGCTCAGTTTCTAGGTCTGCTTAAGCATTTATACCACCGTGCAGCAACTCCATAGAATGAGTGCCTACTAACGAGGCTCATCTCCTCATTTATAATTAGCATTTATACAATAGTTAATACCCTCATTCAAAGCTTAGGTGATAACATCAAGTTACTATGTAGCATCAACATTTCCAACAGGGTTACCGTGGAGTTATTTAAGAAAACCAGTAGCAGATTAAATTAACCTTGTCTCCACTACTTCTGGGTCAGGAGTGTCAGGGTGTGGGGGCGGTGTGACTGGGTATATATTACAGGCTGAACAAACCATTTTTGTATTCCCTCTGAACAAATGCTAATAAAACATAGGCAAATGAATATTAAGAGGTTTTTAATATTAAACTATTCCAGTAGCTTTTTCAGGGGTAATTAGTAGGTATAATGAGATATTCCAATAGTTTATGTAGGGGTAAATTAACAGATGCAATGCACTATCCAACAATATTCACAGATAATTAAAGGAAGACCACAAAGAGTTAGTTATAACTTTTAATTGTATGTAGATTCAGCCAGCACGGTTCCATGCTATAACCCCCTTGGTGACACTGGAAAAATCTCTTCTCTTGCTGATTTTTCCTTTTCCAAAATATTGACTTGTTCCTGCTGTTTTTTTGTTTTTTTTTTTAAATGGAGCTAAAATTTAACATAGCTCTTTGGGTTCATCTCCAGTTTTGTGCAACTGTATCCCGGATGAAGTTAAAGATCTGGGAATTGTGTCTTCGTAAGTTAGAGTTCAAACTTAGTTGGTGCAGATGGTCCACAGAAAACACAAATCCCAAAAAATATTATTTTGGTAGGTCCTACGTGAAGAGTGACTAAGTTCAGTGGCAATTTATTTTTCTCTTCAGTGATATTTTAACTTGAGAACTTTCCTCACTAAGGGCAAGAATTCAGCAAAGCATCCCTATTCAGCACAACACTTAAGTCCATTTAAAGTTAAACATGTGGTCAGGCATTCTCCTGAATCCAGCCTTAGATAATGACAACTTTGAAGTGGGTTAATATTTGAGATCCAAGCTATGTCATGGCCAACAGACAAGACACATCACATACTGATCTAAGACTTCTTCACCTAGAGGCAACGATTATATATGAGTAACTTCAGCATAATCTTTGCTTTGACTGTGACTTCCTTTGATTTTGCTAGTGTGTTTCAGAACTTTAATGTTTCTTGAATGTAAAATTTTATACTCAAGTATATCAGGGGGTTGCTTGGTTTTTTAATAACAGTCAAAGAAAGAAAAATTCTCAATGATTTGAATGTTTAAAGTCTTCAGAATTTTCATTTGTTAAAACCCATATTGTTCTGAAAAATGTATAGCATCTGGAGAGTGCATATTATTGTGCAGATACATTGGCACAGTTTGAAATAGCTGCATTAAATCACAGTAATTTCACTAGAAATACTGGCAACTTGGCTCGACAAGCTGCCCTCAGTCAGTGGTGAAGAACTGATAAACAAAAATATTGAGCAATAACTAAATTCTGGCTCTTCTGGGTGAGAAGGAAACCAAATGTGAACTCATGCAGTGCTGTGTTCCTGACTCTGCAAAGAGAGTACCTGAAACAGAGAATTTTGAACTGCCTCCATTCATCTCACTGGGGTGTAACTCTATCAATTCAGTTCATCATCCTCACCATCTCTTCAGCAGGCCATATCTTCACTTGTTTCTTAGCCACTAACGCAAACTACCAACACAGATACAATTTACGTTACTGTATCGCGATTTGAACTCAGTACATTTTACCCCAGTTTGAAATCGGTGAAAACTGACCAAGGACAATTAAGGACAAGGCCTGAATTTTACCTCCTGCTATAGTGGCTAGGTTTTGTCATTCCTTGTTCACCCCAAACCTTCTGTGTATTTAACAAGTAGCAGCTGCATCAGTCTGCTGGCTAGTGACCTACCAGATGATTTGTCAAGAGTTGATTGCAACTGTATAAAAACCCTGAGAAAACATGATAAGTAACTTGTGTTGTCATGTCATATTTTCTGCGCCTCTAAGCAGTATGTCTACCCTAGGAAAATGGGTGATTACACAACTAAGTCTATCAGGCCAAACATTTGCTTATAGAAAGGGGGCTGGAGGTTAGATTCAGATTTGCATAATAACCTTCAGCAAAACCTAGGAAATGATTAGCATCAAAGGCATAAACAGCAACATATTAACAACTGCATGACACATCAGATCAATTACTGTCTCTCACACAAACTCAATCTGTTTCAAAAATGGTCCAAGACTGTTTTCACTCAAGAAGCTGTCAGTCTGTCACATCAATTTCCATAAACCTTCAAAAAAGAGAGCGTCTTTGTCTTTTTGAAAACTAGCACTGGAAATAAACACATCCACAAATACTTTAAAAATAACGTTGGGGTCAGGATAACCAGCAACAGATAGAAAATTCAGAGCATGAATTCTGCTTGGACCTTCTAGGGAGTGCATTGATTTTCAATGGCTGTGGTCAGTGTGTAGTGCACAAGATCTTTGGGGTGGTTTGGGAACTTTTAATATTATGAGTCTTGTGGTACCGCCGAGGAGCCCCACTTACGGGCCAGGATCCCATGGCTAGGCCCTGTATAAACACCGAACAAAAGGACTGTCCCCTCTACCCCAAATAATTTACAGCCTAAATATCGAACAACATCGAACAAGTGGAAGCAGACAAGCAGGTGAGCACAAGGAATCAATTATACTATATTGGTTGGCGTGATAGGCAGCAGCCTCACCAGACCAGCTGACCACCAGACTTTCAGTTCCAGATTTTCAAACACAGGCCTCCAATTTTATTCTTGTAGCTATCAGGGACTACAATTTAGGCTGCTTATGTAGCTATGAACCTGTTTCGCCAGTGCAATTAGGTATGGAGGTGCCTAAATGTACTAACCTGCAATTATTGTGGAGACAAAAACAGGGGCTCAGTTAAAAGCTGGGGTCAGTATTTCCCCAGGGATGAGGTTCCACCAGTCAGAGAATATACAAAACATTTTCCCCTTTACTGGATTTGTTGTGCTTAGAACTCATCTGGAATACAAGTGTCTATTAAATACTGAACATTCAATAAACTATGTGGCTTATACCCATTCACCTAATGGAAATCACGCAGTAAGAAATAAAAGGGGCTAGGCTACCCCAGGTGCACCTATTAAGAAAACTTTCAAAAATATGTTTAATAACTTTCCAAAATGAAGATATTTACAGTGAGGGAGGCACTTCTTCCCTGTTTATATTAGGGGAGCCCCAAATTCCTTTCCAGATGAACTTAGTAGTGTAGGAGAATACACCAGTGTAGGAGAGAACATCAACCCTGGTGAATATTATAGCCTTTTTCCCCTCATCATATACTATTCTTTCCAATCTTATTTAAAATACTGAATTCAACAACTCTCTGTAAATTACTTAAATAGCAGAATCTCAGGAATATCTGGAATTAAATCCACAAAGTGCGATCTACAGTTAGTTCCCTGGGACTTTTCCACTCCTTTGCACCCTACAACCTTTCAGTTGTCACAGAGACTGAATATATTTTTACAATGCTTAAGGAATCTAAGTCCCATTTTCAAAAGGGATTAAGTCACTTTAGAGCCTATGTCACTTATGTGCTTTTGAAAATTTTACCCACCAACCCTGCTTAATGCATTTTACACATGATCTGAGTAATGAATTCATTACTAAGGTCCTGCATGTTTCACACACACACACGCACACATTCTACACACAAACCTCAGGAAAGTTACTGCTTTAGTGGAAGTATCACTTGTATCTGCAGAAAGATCAGGAAGTTGTTAACCAAAGATTTACGGAACCTCCCCTCCCTTCCCTACATTCTCCCCCACCAACGGTGCAGCAATCAATTTTTAATGTAATGTTTTAAGCCCTAATGAAAAAGTTGTAAGTATTGACTTCAGCTTTGGCTCCTTCTCACTCTGTGCTGCTCTGTTGATCAACGAGAAAAGTGGCACTTCAGAGGAGATTCAGACTGGGATATGGCGGAGCTAGACTCAATCTCAAAAACTACTGAAAAGAGAGGCATTAAAAGCACAGTGTAAAATGGGAAGGGGGCGAGGATGGCACAGCCTTTATTTGCAGCTGTGCACAAGTTTGCTGTTTGCTCCAGTTGTACATGTGCCATTCTGCGACAGGATGGTAGTACAATGCAAGGCGTTCCATCCACACTGTGTTTATCCTCACAGAACAGAAATCAAAAATAGAAAGGAGTCACTGCGTTAAGTCAAACTCGTCCCTCCACCAACACCTAATGGTTGCTTCTATCCAACAGGACAATGATGCACTTCTGCAGATTCTGTGAAGTGCTGAGTGTCTCATAAGAAGTGTTCTACTTTTTAATACTCCCATTACTTAGCACCTCACACGATCAGACTCACAACTGGCAAGAAATTAAAAAAAACACTGTTCTTCTACTCTCATTTATATCAGTTGGGAGGGGAGCAATATACTATCAGTGCAGTCACAGCAGTGGCATTTGGGCTGCTGCCTTAAAAACTGAACCACTGGGTGAATTTAATGCTGGGGAAAGGTGCTAGCCTGTTCAATAGCTGGGATTGGTGGCCAAAGCCCATCAAAGCAATGAAAGGTTTGCTTGCTCAGGGGCCACAAAAACCCAGTAATCAACAAATCACAGGGGACAAAAAATGAAAAAAAACAGGGCCAAGTGCACAGTTCCACACTGACAGCCCCGGAAATTAAAGACCTCTGATTACTCACAGGCCAGGTACAGCACTCCTACAAGCCACTGACCATGCTCTGGGAATAGGTCTCAACTCTGATGCAGAAAGGCCCTTTCCTAGGCAATGTGATTCCTGTGGTCCATTCTGTCCTTGGCTCCTCTGCTGAGATTGCCAACAAGGGGGAAGATGAGACACAAGAACAGTGGCAATTTTTGAGATGCAAATATCCATCTGTTAGAGAATGGAATGAGAAGCAACAACTCATTCCACACAGGTCACCAAAGTATGCTGCCTTCAACTTGCAATAAATCTCTCAATGAGGATTCAACAGCTTTCATACAGTAAACTGATAACACATGAATTCCTAAACATCTTAATAATTCATTAACATTAATGTAAATGCTAAAGTAACATTTGGCTTATAAATAATACTCATAAAGAAAGGAATCATATGCTCTAAGGAATAAGAATAAAAGCAATCGGCAAGTAGATGATCATTGACCTAGGGAGAGGTTAAGAGTGTTCTTAAATAATACATGTAAAGCTGCAACTCAGACTGACACAAAATTCATTTTTCTTGCTAAGACACTCACATGGTAATAACCCAATCAAGGAAACAGAGTATATGTGGTGGAGCCATTATTTAAACAAAGCTGGCTTGGTTTAAAATGCAACAATTTGGGGCAATTTGGAGCAGTGACATTATGTGCTATTTTACATTGTGATCGGTGGCAAAATTCTACATTGATTTTTAAATAACACACTTGGTAAAATGTTGATAGCTCATGGATTTTTCTCCCCTTTTTCCCTTGACCTCTAAAGTCCCACAAAGTTGTGTTAAATAGTCCAACAGTTATCATCTCTGTTTACTGCAGCGGTTTTATTATCAATAAAGGCAACATTTGCAAGCCCTATCAAAAGGCAGGCTGGTGATAGAAACACTTAATTACCTAAATCATGGCTTAACAAAACTACTATTCCCTTTTAAAAATAAGTATCTTTTTTCTGAAGACATTCAATTGCTGGTTCCTGACATAAAACTAGGCTGGACAAACATTAAAGAAATGTATGGTAGGAAACAATTCACTGAGAGCAAGGATGAGCTTCTAGTTAAGGCACAGAACTGGGACTCAGGAGATCTGGGTTCAGGTTCTAAGTTCAATCCTAAATCCCATGATTAAAGCTGAATAGATGTGGAAGCAGTTTGCTGCAGCAGGGCCAGAGTACTCAGTACCGTACAGGATCAATCCCTTTCTCTCCCTCTGCCTTAGTTCCTAATCTGTGAAATGGAGATACCACTACTGTCTTTCTTCTACCCCTTGTCCCTCTTGCCTATTCAGACTATAAGCTCTTGGGGGCAGGACTCTCTCTTACTATGTATTGTGATAAAGTTCCTCCTCTACCTTGGTGGGTCCTGTGCTTATTGGCGGATTTGCTTGCCTCACAGATTCATCCTGTGGGTCGGGAAACAGCCCAGAGACCTTCCCCTCTGGTAGAAGCCACAGTCCAGGTCAATTTCTCCTGTGTTTGATCAGGAATTAGGAGGTTTGGGGGGAACCCGGGCCCGCCCTCTACTCCGGGTTCCAGCCCAGGCCCTGTGGACTGCAGCTGTCTAGAGTGCCTTCTGGTACAGTTGCGACAGAGCTACAACTCCCTGGGCTACTTCCCCATGGCCTCCTCCCAACACCTTCTTTGTCCTCACCACCAGACCTTCCTCCTGATGTCTGATAATGCTTGCATTTCTCAGTCCTCTCAGCTTCTTGCACACCTCTTGCTCCCAGGTCCTCGCACGCACTTCCTCTCCTCTGGCTTCCTCTGGCCTGACTGGAGTGAGCCCCTTTATAGCATCAGAGGGACCTTAATTAGAGTCAGGTGCTTAACAGCCTCACCTGACTCTTAGCAGGTTAATTGGATTCAGGTGTTCTCATTAGCCTGGAGCAGCCCCTGCTCTGGTCACTCAGGGAACAGAAAACTGCTTATCCAGTGGCCAGTATATCTGCCTTCTGCTACTCTGCTGTTCCCAACTGGCCTGGGTCTATATATACAGTGACTAGCAAACAGCGGGATCTCAGTGGTGGTGGAGACCTCAGTGTATTACCATGATACATATAACAAATAACAATCCTGCACTGGCAGAGAGATGAGATGGATGATCTAACAGGCCTTTCTCCATCTCTAGCTTCCATGGTTCCCTGTAATGAGAAAAGGGTTTAAATAATCTTCATTTAGCAGGTGTTTCCATGCCAACTGGCACTGGGTAAAGGCCCTAAATACCACTGTGATTAGACAATAAATACGACAGCAGAGATTCTGTATAACAGCATGAATCTAAGAACACAGCAAATTTATGTGAAATCCACTCTTGAACGGCAAATAGATTTTCACTGTTTAATGGTTTTCATTTGTGTTTCAGAAATGCTGTTTCAATTGGAGAAAAATGGCTGGGTCTCTAGATGTCTCTAAGGTGTCCTTCAGAAGGCTGCAGGATACATGCACTCATCTGGCACCATGATTCTCAAGGGCAAGTTGTGCCAATGTGAAGTTGATTCATTAGAGGATACCTGTTTTTCAGAGATTAAGATCAACTCCTGGGTTGTACTGTTCCGTAAAGGAGCTACTGGAAATATACTTTAGTGTCAAAGGATGCAAAGCGAAGTCACTTCAGCTGTCTCCAGAACAGAATCTAATCCAGATGCCATCTGGGTATCACTGTTGTAAGGTAATAGAAGAGACAAAGTGACGTGAAATCCCTGGAGATTCGTCTAGAAAGCCATTTGGTTTTGAACCAGCAGTGCCTTTTCTTGTCAAATTCTGCTAGGTGCCGTGGTATTTATTAATATTCAAATCATGTTTGTGGCTAATGGACTTACTCACTATACTCACACCAGACTTTGCAATGAATCAACAGCCAGAATATCCTTGGCTATACCAGTGTCAATCTCATGATGCTTTAGGCTGTGCTCATAGGAAGATGCATTGAACTCATAAAGACCATTTAGACAAGTCAGGAAATCGTTTCCTTAAAAACACAAACTTTGTGCCTCATTGAAACAGAGAATCTAATGCTACAGTCCAAGGGGCAAGAATTCCTCTGCTCCCTCAATTTCCTACTCTGCTCAACTATGCCTGAATGAATGGTGCTTCCCTTACAGTACAGCCATGGAGATGTTTGGTTACAACCTTTCTAAGGAAAGGCAAAATTATGGAATATTAAAAAGCCTGCTCAATTCTGCAGGCAGGGAGGCAAGTGAGTCAGCAGTAATGATCTGTTGTGATATATTTGGGCCGGAACCCCAGGTGGTGTAAATCAATATAGGTTCATTAAAGGCATTGGACCAGATCCTCAGCTGATGCACGCCAGGCCAGAGTGGGAAATGAGAAACCAGGTGAAAATGCCTCATGCATTAGCAACACAAACTTGATGATACCTAAAAAATACATTTGATTTGTTTGTTCTAAATAGGAATAAATTCTCCCAAACAGGGAGACATCTCAAAACCAGTCCTTAATGCTAGTGAGAGAAATAGGTTATATAACCTCAATAGGCCATATCTTGACTCCTTGCAGCTGCTACATTGCCTCACCATTCCAACACAGCCTAAAGAAGCAAAACCAGCAATACTTTCCATGGAGCAGGGAGCTGAGAAGCCCTGGCCTCATAGGAGGAGAGTGACAAGCTGTCCTGCAGTTTCTCAAGAGCATGAGTACCAGCCTCAGGGCAGACTGTTAAAAGACTGAGCACAAACTCCAAACTGGCTGCGAGATCAATACTTAGATTCACCAACCAAATATCAAGTGCAATCTGTTCAGGCACTGTAACAGCCTTAACACAGAGTCGCCTTGGGGATCTGTCTTGCCACCCAGGCCTGGTCTACACTACGCGTTTAAATCGATTTAAACAGCGTTAAATCGATTTAACACTGTACCCGTCCACACTACAACACTCTTTATATCAATATAAAGAGCACTTTATATCGATTTCTGTACTCCTCCCAAACGAGAGGAGTAGCGCTAAAATCGATATAAACATATCGGATTAGGGTTAGTGTGGACGGAAATCGATGGTATTGCCTCGGGCTGGTATCCACAGTGCCCACTGACGCTCTTGACAGCAATTGAACTCGGCTGCAGCGGGCAGGTAAACGGAAAAGCCCCGCACTTTGGAATTACATTTCCTGTTTTGCCGCGTCGTGGAGCTCTTAATCAAGCCGACGGGTGCGTGATGCAATCCCAATCCAAAAAGGCTCCAGCATGGCCTACGGGGATACTGATATCTGATCGCTTGTAATGGGGAGACAATCTTTCTATCAAAGCTCCGTTACAGACATGAAATGCCAACGCGTTCGAAAAAAATCTCCAGGCTAACACGCCGTGACAGACAAGTAACGGGAAGCAGAAATCAATGGATCTCATGAGGTTGAGGCGTTACTAGGACTAGTATCCCACGTCCACAGCAGTCTCGTGAAAAGTTATTGCATTAATTGGCTGAAGCTCCGTTGTCATAGGTCAACACAGTGTTCTGCTGGTTCAGGAGTAGTCTCCTCAGTTTCTGTCCCTCACCACATTGTAAAGAAAGAAAATCATTTCTACTTCCTTTCAAATTGTCACCCTCATGTATGGTGTACTGAATGGCTGCTGGTTAGACGCGATGCTGCAGAGCTGAAGGAGCATATCCGTCTCTCCCCTCTCTGGTGGCGCGGTTGAGTAGATGGTAAGCTGTTCTCAGAACCCGATGCTCCAATGCTTTTTAACTGAATATGGGGCACTGGGTAAAACAGGACATGATTCTGTCACTCTCAGTATTATAGAACAGACGGCTCAGTAAGTTTCATCATGTAGTAAACTGGGGCTGAGCTTCAATCAGCCCCCTCCCTTTCCTGTGTAAAGACCAAGTATTCGGCACTGCCTACTGTCATGCCACAGCATGCTGGCTCCTCTCCCCGCACCGTATTGTCTCCTGGACTGTATAGCCCGGGAGGCTGTCTTCCCCCTCATTTTATCTCACTAAAAGTCTTTGTTCTTATTCCTTGCATTCTTGTATAAACTCATATGACACAAATGGGGGGGAACCCTGCCACGGTAGCCCGGAAGGATTGGGGAGGAGGGAAGACCGGTGTGGGTGTTGCAGCTGGCACCCTTGTGAATATCTGACATGGAGCAGCTGTGCTCTGATACACTGGTCCTCTAGTACACTTTGCCCCTTATTCTAGCAGGACTGACTCTATTTTTTTAGAACCCATTAAAGGAGGGATTACTTCGGGGATCATTCCCAGGGTGCTTTTGCGCTCCCCGGGCCATCATCAGCCGGGGCACATCCCAAATTAGCAACAGACAGTCAGAGGGAGAGATAACCGTCATCTCATTGCCAGTTTTACTCTGCAATTAGAAGGTTACCAGAACGACTGGTAACCATCTTGTTCTCAGGCAAAGCAAATTGATGCTGCTGTGCTGTTACGCTGGGTATCGCCTCTGTCCACAGGCATCCAGTACCCATACAGTGCCGGAAAAAAAAAAAAAGCTTGAATGGGCTCCCATGGTTGCCGTGATGCTTATGGCGTCTGCCAGGGCAATCCAGGGAAAAACGGCGCGAAAGGATTGTCAGCTGTTGTTTTCCCGGAGGAAGGAATGACTGACGACATTTACCCAGAACCACCCGCGACAATGATTCAACCCAGAATTCCAAGGAGCGGGGGAGACTGCAGGAACTATGGGATAGCTACGGAATACCTACCCACAATTCAACACTTCAGAAATCAACGCTAGCCTCGGACCATGGACGCACAACGCCGAATTACTGTGCCTAGTGTGGCCGCGTGAAATCGAATTTATATCATCAGTTTTATGAAACCGATTTTAGCTAATTCGATATTATCGCGTAGTGTAGACGTGGCCCCAGATAAGACTACCTTTGTGACAGATGGGCCCTTACACCAAGAGTCACAGCAATATTTAGGTTACTCCCTGTCCCAAAGGACCAGTCACCTACCCCAGGTCATTTACACCTTAGATCTCACACCAGAGACAATGCTTGTAGCCAGTCCTACAATAAACTATCTAAAGATTTATTACTAGGAAAAAGAAATGAGTTATTTATGAAGTTAAAGCAGGTAAATGTATATACACTAGTTCTACGATAAGCAAGCTGTGTGTGTCCTTTAGGGCTAACCCAGGCTAAGAAGCTGGGGATCTCTTGCTTGTGTTAAGGAAACCTTGTCCCGCAGAATCCAAGCAGCACAGAAATCCAGTTCCTTCATCAGGGATTTTCATTCCCTTCCACCCAACCCCTATGTGCTCTGAGCTGCAAACTCAGATGATGGGAGGAATTTACTTGCATGACTCCTCTTCATCAGGGGTAGGATGGGAGAGCAGAACAAGTCTTTTGTTCTCTTTAATGTTCCACAATAGTACATCTGGTGTCCACCAGGATGTAACATCGTCTGCTGGAGATCAACACTTTATGCCATTTACTCTCTTTCTCCTGTCTGGTGAGTCACACAGTCACAGATGCATACAATGGGATATATACAATGCTGACCACATGGGATATGGAATTGGGATTGGTTGCTTTAAATGTTTTAGAGTTGCAAGTTTTGGGGCTTTTGGGGTGGGGGGGACTTCTTCCACTTCCCTTAAAAAAAAATCATGCTTGCACTGTTGATTCTTTGTCCTGACTCATTCAGTGCACGCGGAGTGAGGAGGATGATGCACGCTGGGTGCATACACCCTGCCCTGGCCCACCTATGGACACATAAGAAGAGTGGGTGGCTGGAGAAGACCTTACTATATGGCAGTGGTGAGCAAACTTCTCCAGTCACCCCCCCCATTGCTATTAACTGAATCTGTCCGCACCCCCCTCCCTTATTGCATAGCCAAGGCTACCTCAGCAGCAGAGCTTGGGCTGAAGGTATAGCTGGAGGTGGAATTGAGGATGGAGGAGGACCTGGAGGTAGAGCTGTGGGTGCAGTGGGATTAGAGGTGGTGTGGGCCTGGGTGCAGATGTATTCTGGAGACAGAGTTGTGCCTGGAAGCGGAGCAGGATTGAGGGTGGCGGGGTGGGTCTGGATGCGTGGCACTCTCTCTCTGCTCCCCATGGGGACTAGCCCGGGCCCCAGCGTGTGCTCAGTGAACATTCCTCTGCGCCATCCTAGCGGGGCATCCCCCCCAGTTTGGGGACCACTGCTATAAGTGCATGCAGCGACTCACAAACATTCAATGAAGTCTAAACACTAAATACATTCTCACATAATCCCAATACCTATTTTTGCAACACTAACTGTGGCAAATTGCTGGCACTACTCTGATGAGTCTTGCGTGCAGTTTCTTGCCCCTGAACTGGGATATTAACTGCCTCACTAGTGTCCTAGAGGAGGGGAGTGGAGAGGGAGGGACCCAGGCCCACCCTCTACTCTGGGTCCCAGCCCAGGGGCCCTAGGGATAGCGGTAAACCACTTGAATTAAGAACAGGAGTACTTGTGGTACCTTAGAGACTAACACATTTATTTATTTATTTGAGGATACACACTAACACGGCTGCTGCTCTGAAACCTGTCACTAGAATTAGCGGTTCCTTCCCCTGGGCTACTTCCCTCTCCTGCCCTTCAGCTTGTGGGGGCTTCCTGCCCTCCCTCTGCACAAGCCAGGTGTCCCTTTATCTAGGGTCTTGGTCTTCTTAGCCCACCGCAGCACTTCTCCAAACTTTCCTCTGCTTCCCTCCAAACTGCTCTCTGCTGCAACTCCAATCCACTCTGTTTCTACTCCTTCAAACTGTTCTCTGCTCCAACACCAATCTTCTCTGCTCCGACACCTTCCCCTGTCTGATTGAAGCAAGGGGTTTATATCAGGTGACTGACTTCAGGTGCTCTAATTGGCTTCAGGTGCTCTAATTAATCTACAGCAAACTTTCTTCCCTCTACAGGGAATAAGGCTCCCTTCTAACCCTCTCCTGCTGCCCTCTGGCCATGCTGTAACACATAACATATAGGTGAAACAGACTGCTTCCAGCCATGTATTTTATCATTGCTCAGTTGGGACCTGGGGACATTGGCATGAGCTGGCATCTGGTCTGCCAGCATCACAGAGACCAAAACCATTCAAATATTATTAATGAATTAAGGGGAAAGGGTCCTGAATGGAATGGCATATTATGAAAGGACACAAGGGTTAGGAAAATAAGGATTCCTTGTAGGATAAAAAAAAAAAGCTGAATAAATTGATAACATGCTACTGTTGAGACAATAGGTGCAATAACTAGAGACAGAATTCTTCCCTGGGGTCAGGAGATTGAAGGCTCGAGTTGTTGCTGGGGCTATTTCACAGAGGTTGTTGACACCTGCTGGAACACTGGCACTTTGAACGACTCTGGGATTCACTGATTGAAAGTATGCTCAAAAAACAACCCTGTGAGCAGAAATCTGTAGTGCTGGGGATCTTTAGAGATGCTGGATTTTAACAGCATTGTATCCCTCCTTTTAGAGAGCTGGATAGCTTTTTCAAGATTGCGAGCAGAGCTAAGAGAAAAATGCAAACACTATACTGAATTTTGGAGCAGTCACCCTTGATGATGGCCTTTTAAACTGTAATTTGAGAATCCCAGTAGGTAAAAATAAAATAAAAAGCCTCGTACTTGGTTATATTGTAAAGTCTGTCTGTATATAATAGGCTCCTGTGAGCACAGAGAACACCGTAAATTGCAAGGTGATGGAGCAGCAGATAAATGTGCAAAGTAAGGCTGCCTCTCAATCATCATGCAGAAAGCAAGCCAGGCTGTGGGTTTCTTGCCTGCATCCACATCCAAGGTTACACTATTAATACTGAGACAGGAAAAATATCCTTAATGCATTATCAGTTCCATGTTTCCATCCCACCATTTGCCTTTTAATTGGATCCCCCTCCAGGACAGACTCACAGAAGTGGAAGAGGAAAGGGCAGGAAGGCATTTCTTGGTTTGATCTATTTCCAGTTTCTCCTTTTGCTGGTTATTTACCTTTAAAATAATGGACGTTATCTATTTTCTTCTCTGTTGAATTCAATTCCAGCACTAAGTGTTTCTGTCCCCAATTACCAGCTTCATGGGAAACCATTAACTTAGACATACTTTTGTCAGAGTTTAAAAAGTTCTGCATGCAAGGCAGGTAAGATGCTTAAAATGACAGGAGAGCAGCAGGGAGTCCTCACACAGGGACTGCTTTAGTTTTCTACAGTTTTCTCTAAAACGATAGCCTTTGTACCTCTGTTCTCGACATTTACAGCACATGTTCTGAATGCCTGAGGGTACGTTTACACCGCAATAAAAGGCCTGCAGCACAGCCATCGCTGGCTCAGGTCCACTGACTTGGGCTTGCAGGGCTCAGGCTGTGGGGCTATAAAATAGTAGCGTAGATCCCCCAGTGTAGACGCTCAGGCTCTGACACCCCACAATGGGGAAGGCTCCAGCCTGAGCCTGAATGCCTACACTGCTATTTTTAGCCCTGCAAGCTCGAGTCAAGTGACCCAAGCTCTGAGGTGTGGTGCCATGGGTTTTTTTAAACGCAGTGTAGACATACCCTGTGCTAATAGAAAGCCAGGGGACTCATGTCATTTAGTAAAAATGGACCCAAACAACATGGAATGTTGCGGGGAAGACTGTGTGTATATGGACAGAGTCCTGCACTGACTCTCAATCCCTTGTATACACACTCTAGGTCATGGTCCAAAAAACCTCAGCTGCCGTGTCATGTTTTTGCTTTTATTCTTCACTGAACTATCAAAGCCCTGAAACAAAGTAGTAGGAGCATTGCCAGCACACTGAGGAAAGTGATTATTCCCTTATATTCAGCACAGGTGAGGCCACACCTAGAGTACTGTGTCCAGTTTTGGTCCCCCTACTACAGAAGGAATGTGGACAAATTGGAGAGCCCAGTGAAGGGCAACAAAAATGATTAGGGGGTTGGAGCACATGACTTATGAGGAGAGGCTGAGGGAACTGGGCTTATTTAGTTTGCAGAAAAGAAAAGTGAGGGGGGATTTGATAGCAGCCTTCAACTACCTGAAGGGGATTCCAAAGAGGATGAAGCTTGGCTATTCTCAGTGGTACCAGATGACAGAACAAGGAGCAAGAGTCTCAAGTTGCAGTGTGAGAGGTCTAGGTTGGATATTAGGAAACACTATTTCACGAGAAGGGTAGTGTAGGTTTTTAAGGTTTTTAACTTCCTTAGAGGTTTTTAAGGCCTGGCTTGACAAAGCCCTGGCTGGGCTCTGACACTCTGACCTGGGCTCTGACACTCATTGCCATAGGTCTTTTTTGGTGTGTTTTGTTTCCAGTGTGGCTGTACTCCATATTTTCAAGCTGAAGCACTGGAATGGGTTGCCTAGGGAGGTAATGGAATCTCCATCCTTAGAGGTTTTTAAGGCCTGGCTTGACAAAGCCCTGGCTGGGATGATTTAGTTGGTATTGGTCCTGCTTTGAGCAGGGGATTGGACTAGACGGCCGCTGACCCGGGCTCTGACACTCATTGCCATAGGTCTTTTTTGGTGTGTTTTGTTTCCAGTGTGGCTGTACTCCGTATTTCCAAGCTGAAGCTAAAGAGACCCCCCTGTTTGTCAGGGTGAGTTAGCAGAACTTCAGTTTTCATCTGCATCATTTCCAGCCCAGGGTCTCACCTGAACCAGTACTTTCAGTCATGACAACCTGTGTAGGGGCTTTGTGATGTGAGAACTGGATCACGTCTCAATGAGAATCAGAATCTAAGCTCCTAGGGGTCTCTAATTAGTGTACTAACCCAATGGATCATCTAGATTCAAAGCAAATTTCTTTTTTTCCCCATTCTCTAATTTTCACACAAACTTTTTCGGGAATAAACTGACTTCTGTCATCTAAAAATGACAAATATTCTTCAGTGCTCAAAGTAATCATCAGTTAATAATTTGAAATTACACATAAAACTGTCATTTTGGTTACAGTGCACAGACCTAACCGTACTGTACCGCTACAAGGAAGCGTTGCTAACTTGGAGTACTAGATGGTCAATTTTGATTTTCAAACAATTAATCATTGTCTTGGGCATTAATTTCCCCCCTCAACTGTAAAATCTGGGATTGCACAACATGCCAAATGGAGCTACTTGCTTAACGAGACAAATGGATTTTACTGACTTAATCAAGAATAATAATAACTCGATATCTCATTTCTTCATAGCTGGCGAGTACTAGCCCTGGGGGATACGAGGAAGGGGGAAAGGATGTAAAATACAGTCCATAAATTATGAGAGTTTATTAAAGGAACTCAAAGAGAAACAGGTTCCAGAATTAAAGGCCTAATTTCTGCTGGTTTCTAGCAAGTAGGAAAATATTGATCTGCAACAAATGAGGCAAGCATTCTGTAGATAATATTTCAGAGGGAAGTCCATAATTCTCTTTCGACTGATGACATGATTCAACTACACTATATTTTAAGAAATATGAATCAAAAGGTGACTGCTTTTATTTTATTTATTTGTCCAAGTGACAGTCTGCTACGTTCTTTTGTCATGATGCCATAACGTACAGCTTCTATAGTCCACTGCTCCCCAGGGCAAGCTGGAAATGCTCTGGAAGGAGTAGCTCAGCTCCTGCGGAGCATGTGGGGGGGCAGGGTCTCCCTAGGTACCATCTTGTTCTCAGCTTAGACAACATGAGTGTTTTCAGGCAAAGGATAAACAGGATCAATACAGGAGGAACTCGGCAGTCCAATCTGCTGCAAAAAATTTACAATCTCAACTACAAAGCAACTTCACGTGTGCAGTGGTTTACACACAAACTATGCCCCCATATGCTTCACAGAGCTACAAAGGAAGAGGGAGTACTAAAGAGAAAACTGTGTTCTGATGAGATATGAAATGAGATGCAGAATGATACAGGTAGCCTGCCTATTTCCCACTTCAAGGAGCTTATACCCTCCTCTGATGCATCTGGTGTTGGGCATAGCTGGAGAGAGGGTACTGGTTTAGACAGACCATCAATCTCATCCAGGATGCCAATTTCTCTGAGACTCACAAATGGAGGGAGTTAACATGGAGAAGGCTCTTGCATCAACACCTGTCAGGGTGTGAGAAGGTAAAGAAAGGGGGCCAGGGCTGACAAATGGTATGGAAGGCTGAGAGATATGATGTCAGTGACCTAGGTATGCTGGAGAGAATAGAAGACTTTAAAAACCAAAGCGGGAAAATTTTGAACTACAAATTACATTTATTAAAGGCCAGCAACGAAGTTATAACTTACAAAGGCTGAAGAAGCTTCTGAGAAACTGAATTCTTTGAATCCAAAGCCACCTATTCAGATCTGATTTTAATTTATTGATCTTTGTACAGTTATTAAACAGCCATGTATTATAGGCATAACAAAACAGAAGTATGTGGCTAAGACAGACTAAAGGATTGCCTCTGATGGGTCTATACTAATGCATGTAAGAGAAATATCAATTCAAAGAGAAACAAATTTACCTTCCCTTCATAGGGCCAGCACTTCAGGCAATTAATGTGCTGATAAATAAAAGCAAACCCAACATTTTAATTACAAGTGCAAGGGCATTATGAACTTAAAAGGGAAAAAGAGGAAAGCTGTTCTGAGGCAAGCCATGCTCCTTCAAGTGTGGCCCAGGTGAAGCAGCTATGATCAAATATTTGCTGTCCTTACCAGGAAATGGATGACATCAAACATAGTGTCCACTCACCCCCCGTTGTTCCAGTCTTCTTACTGCTCCCCGCTGCAGCCCCGCCCCATGAGTAGGACCCTAACAAATTCATGGGCCATTTTGGTCAATTTCATGGTCATAGGATTGTTAAAATAGTCAGTTTCACATTTTAAGATGTTTACCATGGGGGTGCCGACGCAAAAAGAGGATGTGGGGGAAAGGGGCCGCACGGTTATTGTAGAGAGCTCATGGAATTACCACCCTTACTTCTGCATTGCTGCTGAGAAGGGTATTGCCTTCAGAGTTGGGCAGCAGTGGTTGCTGGCTAGGCACCAAGCTCTAAAGCCAGTACCACCAGCAGCAGCGCAGAAGTGAGGGTTACTTGGTATGGCAAGGAGAGTTAACATATGTCTGACAGCCGGGGCCGCAGCCTCCCGCCCGGGTCGGGGGCTGACAGCCACCTTCACTTCTAATCTGCCTTTAAAGCTGGGCTCCCGGCCAGCAGCCACAGAGCTTCCTGCAGCGGAAGGAGGTTCCCAGAGGTGGGTCTGACCCGGCTCGGGGAGTGGCCCCTGCAGGGGAAGAGCATCGTATTATCAATACACCTCTACCCTCATATAACGCGACCTGATATAACATGAATTTGGCTATAATGCAGTAAAGCAGTGCTCCGAGAGGGGGACAGGGCGCTGGGCTGCACACTCTGGCAGATCAAAGCAAGTTCGATATAACGCAATTTCACCTATAACACTAAGATTTTTTGGCTCCTGAGGACAGCGTTATATCGGGGTAGAGGTGTATGTATTATTCACATCATATCACACAATATCAATATAAAATTATATTGCATATATATTTCTAGCAGTTACGTGGCGGGAAGTGGTACCAGACTATTTTATGATTAGGTTATAAACATCATCTCATAATACCAATTAAATTTATTTTGCAAAGCTCAGAAAGGCCTGTATTTTATAAATAAATATTTCTGTCACTATAAATAATTCAACGCAAACAGAAAACTTTTTTGTTTTTATTTATTTATTAAAGGCTTTTTGTTTGAAGAAAAAACTGCAGGCAAAAAACCTCAAAATTAATGCAATGGTAATATTAATAAAATCATAACTGTTTTAGGTTTTTTTAAACTTGTCTGCACCTTTCTTAAATATGAAAATATAGTAATAGGTATGTTATAATTCAAATGTTTAAAAATATAAAATATATATCATGTCTGGTAATACTGCAAAATGTTAAACCTAACCAAACAAATTTCAACAGATTTCTACCTTTGTCTCCCATGCACAAGCAAATGTCAAACTTATTACCCTCAAAATGTTTGCAAAAGTCTGCATTTAAACTTCATTTTACGTCAGTTTTATACTATTTTTACTGTTCTATGTTTAAAAAAAGTTTTGTTTATTAAAGTTTGATTCTAAATATTTAACAAAATGTTAATTGCTACCACAAGCAAAACTGTAAAAACCTTGAGTAAAAATTCTGTTGCAACGTATCTTGCTAAATGAGATTGCTTAGGAGGTAGAACAATACATCTTCTGACAGAAGATTCTGAGCATTTCTCTTAGCAGTCAAGTACTATATTTATTATGGAAACTAGTAATGTACAGGTTAAGGAAGTAAAAATGAATGTCTTTATGCAAAAACTAGAAATGCATCTAAACACACTTGGAGACTTTTGGGGAAAAGGGTTTCCCTAAAGAATGGAAAAATCAGAGCAAAGAACAAAAATGTATTTTAACAAAGAAAAAAATAATTAAAAAGTAAAAAAAAAACCAAACGGGCCATTCTTCCAACATATGCTGTACCAAAGCACAGTAATAAATGTCCTGGTCCCTAAAACATGTTAAACAAACTAAGTTCATTTGTGTATAAATGCAGGTTACTGAAAACAAGAAAAATGTTACATAAAAAAATGTAGCATGTTAAACAATTTGAGAAGTTTAAGAATGCATCCCACAGACTAGAGACACCAGAATAATCAGTGCACAGGGAAGAAACCTCCAGGTTTTGGAAGAAGAAAAGACACTGTGTGTTATAAATAACTGACTGGTCAGCCACGCTTCAACCGACTATATCTGGATAACTGAGTCTACAATTGACCACAAAGACGTTATAAAGACCACTAGTCTGGCCAGGTATAACTATTATTTAAACTGTACATCATTAAGCAAAGTGAGTTCATGCATATACCTGTAGTTTTAAATCTCTCTCATTGGAATATGTCTAATTTTGTTTTTTTGAGTAAAAGTCTATGTATCCTTGTATGCTTCTTTGTTAATTAATATTATAGCATCTTATCAGGAAGGAGGTCAGCATTGCTCCATTCCCATACCAGCTCCACCTCCTAACCCCATTCAGCCTTTAGTCCTGCTCCGCTTCCAGGCAGAGCTCCGCTCCCAGTCCAAATCCACCCCCAACCCTGCTCCATCCTGCTCCCAGCCCCATCCCTGCCCTCATTCCCTCTCCAGCCCAAGCCCAACTCTGCCTCTAGCCCCTTCCACCCCCAGCTCCACCGCTGAGGAAGCCTTGCTTGTGCAGTAATGGAGAGAGGGTGGCACGACTGGAAAAGTTTGTGCACCATTGCGCTAAACCCACGATTCATGGTATCGAGGGTCTGGTTACTGAAGAATGGTACATGGTGTACAATATGCATGACATTCCGAAGCTGTTTAATCAAACAAGTAAAAATGAATGAACTAATTGCAGTAAGCAATTTGATAGCAAAGGAAAACCAGGTTGGTAAAGAAATTATTTGTACCGCTTATGGGAATTATGTTTTAAGTGCCATAACCATTTCATTAGGAAATACTGAAAAAGGGAAATTACCAGACCTTATAAATGAAGAGCATTTAGCTAGGTGGAATTGTCCTCAGTGGATAACAAAACTATGGTGAATTGGCAACGCATTAAATGATGCAAACAAATCCCCGTTAGCACAATTCATAATTAGGGTCAGTGACACCGCATCCTAACCGAAGCTCATGTTATTCAAAACAATCTTGTACAGTGTCTGGTTCTTTAAGGTATCTTGACCCACACAAATCATATCAGTAATATTTAATAAAGTAGCTACTGTCCCATTCAGTAGATTACCTGGAAGAGAGCATATACAAAGAATGTCTGAATCTACCTTAGCTACTGCTGCATCACTCAGTAATGTGAACCTAACAGATACTACATACCATTAAGGGATATGAATCTGTATGCTGATGCGATGTTTTTGACATCATGATGTGTGTGTGTGGCTATGATGGCTTGAACCCAGGACAATGAGACAGAGAAGCTAGCCACTCCTGTCTCCTACCCAGTTAATCTTACCAGATGGCGATAACCAACAATAAGAGTGACCTATAATACGGATGGACAGTACTGTGTGGTAACTAATTACAATAAATGTATGTATAGAAACCTTGTTTGTAATATCACTACTCCAAATTTTTGTTTTACTCATATATGTAGTAATGTAGGATACACTATAACAATACTTATCTCAATTTTCCCAGAATAAATCCATAACACAAAGTGAGCCCCAGTACCATATAAAAATAAAAAGTATCTATTAGTTTTTAATGTGCATATTGACCCACTTACCTTAAATTTTAAAATATTAAATCAAAAAGATATGCACATTATTCAAATTAGCAACCACACACACAAGGCAAAAACAAGCCTTGATTGACTTATCCATGATGGGGATTTTAAAATATTGATTCCCCACACCTGGCTAGAAGATGCATTTAAAGCTTTGCATGCGTTGCAAGATTATTAGTTTTAGTTGTGTTGATTATATATTACTGCTTGCGCAGTGTGTTGAGACATAAATCACATACTAATTGTATACATAGGTATCTAGCAGCTATACAACCTCAACTGGTGTATGTCTTTCTATAATTCTGTTCATTTATGCTCAGTATCCCATAATACTTTGCAAGCGTGAAGTCAGCTTTTGCATTAGAAAACAGGAAACTTGTCAAAGGCAAAATACATTAAAGTTCTCCTCTGGTACAAGCTGGGGAGGTACCTTCATGGACTAGTACCTGGAATGCTAGTATCCAAAACAAACATAAGGAAGGTAAAGGTACAGAACAACAAGTTAATGAACTGGTACGAAGTGATGGGTTAGATTTTAGGGTCACATAACAAATTTTGTAACTCGTAAAATCATCCTATAAATATTTCTAGCTGAAATGTGACACTCTGGAAGCAAGCCTTCTGCGTAAGCTGAATTCAATAACACTGCATGAGATGACTTCCCGGAAACTGGTTTCATAGTCAATCTTTTTTTCCTGCACTACCCTACTATTGACTTTTAGCAATAAACCTGACCGATATTAGTTATTTGGTTTATTGTATATATTTCATAATGAACCAAAGTGTGATCAAGCACTTGACTACACAATTGACCACTAGTAGGTAGATTAGATAAGAGCTGGAGTCGGGAGATATGACTTGCATTCCGACTTATGCCACTGACCTACAGCAAGTTATTTAACCCTTTTGCTTCAGTTTCTTCATCCATAAAACAGGAAAAACTAATCCTTAAAAAAAACTCATGGAGGTGTAGTGAGGCGAAATCCATTAACATTTGTCAAGTGCTTTGGGATCCTCAGATGGAAAGCACAATAGAAGCAGACTAGACCCTTGCAAGATTAGATGTAAAATGTTATTAATTACGATCAACTGATTATTAGCCTATCTATTGCGTTTCCATCCTTAACACTCCCCTGGTGATTCCGCATAACAGACTTCAGTTAGTGTATGCCAAGTTCTTTCAAGAGCACTAAGTACAACCTAGGTTTAGACAAGCCCCGTGGCCATAAAAACAGTATCATGTAATAGAACGTGCATGTCAGGTTAATATGGATTCAGAGTTCCACACAATGCAGACGGTGCTTATCAAAATTCAACTGAGAACATTTTTACTTATAAGCACCCTCGAATTGCCTAGCACCATACACAGCTATCAGACAGTCACAAGTAAACGTGTGTCTTATCAGAGAATTTCAATGTGTGCAATGCCTTATACTCAAAGCCATGAAGTCCTCAGCCTTCTTTCTAACCCAAAATCATTTCCCTCTCATTTTAGCCCCAGCATTTCAATCCAACTCTACAGGTAGCAAATTGAAATGTTTAGTGGTCCATCAAAGACAGACTGAATCTGAAAAGAATACAGCAATAAGAATGAAGCAAGGCATCAATATCATAGACTAAAGCTCTCGCCAATGACAGCAATGATGTAGAAAGAATGATTGAGCATTTGTTAAACTTCTACCATTGTGAAAGCAACCTATTATTTTCCTGGCTGTTCTCTGAAATGCCTCAGTCACCAACAGAACCAATGAGTGAGAAATAATAAAGTTTATTTTCTACTGCTTTTGTTCAATAGATATATTGCTGCATATTGTATCCTCCATTCTGCTTCATCAACAACATAGCTAATATTTTTCCCTCACTTTTTTTTTCGATAGACTGGTGGATGCTCTATTTAAAAATTGTACGTCTTTAAAAAGACAAGATAACATCCTGTAACATGACCAGGTTTTCAGTGCAGTCTTGTTTACAAAGAAAAACAATGTTACAATCTGGAAAGGCTATAAAATCAGCGGACAAAAGAAAGGAACTTCAGAGCTATTATTCTTACCTTAGGGGACACAGAGGTGTCTAAGGATCTCAGCACAGCATTTTAAGAGCACTAGCCATTCCTTTTTGCAACCATGGATTCAAAACCTGGCTGATGTCACAAGTTGTTATTTTGATAGTTTAACACACACTCCCTAAGCAGATGCAGAGTAGGGTCTACACTGCAGCTTGGAGAGAGCCTCCCAGGCTGGGCAGACAGACTTGCGCTAGTGGGGCAATATAAAATATAAAATAGCATGGTGGACATTGCACCTGAGCTTAGACCATCCAACACCCTAGATCTGAGTTTGGGTGGCTAGGCCGAGCTTCTGCCAGTGCCAAAAGTTCACACAGGTATTTTTAGTGTGCTAGCGCAAGTCCCACTAACATGAGTCTGTCTTCCTGGACTCAGAGGCTTGTTCCCAGTGGCAGTGTAGACATACCTATATCTACATCACAAAAGCCCCACACTAACTGACCGAAGTTAATACATATTGCTGCTTTTTCTGCGCAATGTGAACTCAGGACTAGAATAGCAGGGTGTGCTACAGGTCAGGATTTAGATTTAAAGGCATGTAAGAAAAGAACCAAACACAGAGGAGCAACAGGTCGAAACTCATAAATGAGGTGTGCTGACACAGAGCTATTGTGAGACAAGTCACTGCACACCTGTCAGGACTTTGCCTGTCTCCAGCCCCTTAGTGTATGAAAACTAAAACTAACACCCAGCCATATGCTCCTCCCCGTCATGAAAGCAATGATTCAAAGTGACTCAGTAACTCAGTATCTCCTTATAGTTACTGATCCTTTAATTCTTTCGGATTTTATTGTATCAGTGCTTACAGGAAAAAAACCACTGCCCTCCTAGAGTGTCACATGCAAAACATGAGACTTTAATGCAGGGCTTTGGAGCAGAGCTGGAGTGCAGAGCAGCTCCGGAGCAGTGGAGCTGCAGGTTTTTGCCTGGAGCTGGAGCGGAGCCAGAGCACAGCTCCAAAGCCCTGCTTTAATGTACATTGATCATGGAGTAACCAAGCCATTTTTACTTTAAAAAGGAATGTTCAAAAGCCCAAGAGATTACACCGAGGAAGGTGCTCAGATACCACAGTTATGAGCATGGTACGGATGCTTAGAATATTTATAAAACAAATCGCCACCCTCCAAGGTTCTGAGTATCCTCACATCATTTAATGTGCACCACAAATACCTTGACAGACAGCTCAACCCACTATCCTACTCCAGCAATATACGTACACATGACCCAGCAGACATAATAATCAAATAAAGAAAGATCATGCTGGATGGAGAGATTGGATGGACAGACCCGCTGGCAACTAATCCTTATTTAAAAAACCTCAATATATTGTTACAGCATTTAAATCCAGAAATCCTTTTTACATTCTCACCTTTCTCATCCCCTTCCCCTACAGACTTCAGCCACAGCTCATTTTAAGAAGCTACGGTGGGAGAATAAGGTGTGGTCCATGGTCCTCCTCTTATTGTAACTGCAGGAGGACAAAATTGAACAACTCAATTTTTTGAAACTGGTGAGTCAAGTCATCCATCAAAGAACAAGGGAAAAATACAGGTGTATTCGTTTAAAGTCTATACAGAAAGGCATGTCTATATTACTGGATGCCTCACTTCGATTCCTGGCCAATTGCCTTTGCTGCCCCTCAGTGTTACAAAACATTGGGTGCCCTGGAACCAGGAGCTTTGTGCCCCCTCTCTTCACACTGTCTCAATGTGTTACTCTACAACAGGGGTTCTCAAACTGGGGCTCAGGACCCCTCAGGGGGTCACGAGATTATTACATGGGGGGTCACGAGCTGTCAGCCTCCACCCCAAACCCCACTTTGCCTCCTGCATTTATAATGGTGCTAAATATATAAAAATGTGTTTATAGTTTATAAGGGGGGGGGTCACACTCAGAAGATCGCTATGTGAAAGGGGTCACCTGTACAAAAGTTTGAGAACCACTGCTCTACAAAGACACCGTGAACCTTTTTTGTCCTCTTTCTGTTTATATCCAATATCCTTGCCCAGGACGCTTTTGCTTTTCCCTGTCAAGCCAACATTTTATTGTTTGTCTGCTGTTGCATTCACTAACTCAGCTTTTGTTTACTCCTCCGTCTGAGCACAAGTCTGACAGCAGAAGGTTTATGAAACCCCTTTGGGGGCCCAGTAGTACAATAGCCAGCTAATGTGCACTCCGGTCATTGTTTCTCCTTTGTCTGAAGATAAGAGAGAACTGGGTTTTATCTAGTGCCTTTCTCAGTCAAAAGTATCCTCAAGTGTCTGACAAATTAGTTGGATACAGTTTAGAAAAACAGGGCAGACACTGGGCTGATCCTCAATGTGCTAAGCGCCCTCAGCCTTCAGGACTGAGAAGATTGGGGCCCTTGTGAACTTGTAATAGCTCTGAGATAGCCCTGGACAATAGAACTTCACACACAAAAACTCTCTCTGCCTTGCTGGAATTACCGTAGGATCCAACTTCTAACTGGAGAACCACAAGAAATGTGCAAGAAGGGATTTGATCTTATCATTATACTAATAATTATTACCAATGAGAACTGGCAACATGCTTGGTTCTGTGTAAGACACAAAACGAAGAGAGTTCCTGCCCTAAAGAGCATAGAAACAGTACTGAACACAATGGGAATCCCAGAAGAAAAAACAATCATCTCTTTTTCGTTTGGTTCGTTGCTTGTGAGCATCACAGAAGAAGCGAGTCTTTAAGAAGTACCTCAGTATGGAGCATGGCAACTTGTGAACAAGGATTGATTAGCACGGAAAAAACCACAACAAGAGTGGGAAACAGAGACTGTGCAATAATGCTACTGGAGTTGAGGAGTGACATGATGTAAAGTGGAATAAGTGATGTCAGCCAAAGCCAGGTTGTGTGAGAAGCTGAAAGAGAGGACAAGTTTCTTATATAGCACCATTGGTGTTCGTGCTTCTATAGATGGCGGTTAACACCTCTGGAGGGCAATGAGTCATTACAAAGCGTGTTTGTTATCTGATCCAAAACAGCAGTACAGGGATCTCAAGAAGGCCGTGAATGCATTGTGTTTTGATGTGATCATCAAAACGGTAATGATTTGTTGGCAACGGAGTGAGCATAAAGTCATTTCATATGTCAAAGGTATTTACCTATGGAGCAATACCTGAACTGGATTTAAGCCAGGTGATCAGCCTCCATTATAAGGAGCAAATTCAGCATTATTTGTTTTTCAGTCTTTTATTTTATTGATATGAAAATAAGCTGCTGCTGTTTCATCATCAAGATTCATAGGGTTTCATCATCTCTGTCTCTGGGGTCCTGCCTGGATTCATAATTCCTCTGGCCTTATTATGTACTAAATACTGAATTTTTACCACCCCAATCTGCTTCCAGTTAAACACAAGCCTTTGATCCAGCTTTAATATAATGACCCATATGGTCCATTGCAGCTGTTTTCTATGTGTAACTTACACAGCAGCATCCAGAGTTTCTCTCAACACAGAAATATGGTTTCCCTGAAATGGGAAGGGGTTCTCACAGCCAGACACTGCTCTTATTTACAATGGTGGAAATCAAAGTAATTCCACTGCATTTGGCAAAATTAATCTGGGTTTACACTGGTGCATCTGATAGCAGAATGTGGCTCTTAGTAGTAGTTCTATTTTTGTGGGGAAAAGATGGGCGCTGCAGTTCAGTATCATTGCAAACAGAGAAAATTAATGATGAGAAATTGAACAGTTCTGTGGTTCTATATATTAAAAACTAGAAGATGTTCAGAAAAATAAATTGGTGCATGGTCAATGGTTGCATCTTTCCTTTGTTTCTGTTTGACAGAATGATGTTTGTCACTGTGTTAGCTAAATAGCATTCTAAGTTCACTCATCCTCCTTTTAAGACAGGAGTCTGTGTACAAACCCTATCAAATTACATGTTAAGTGAGTTCTAAAGCTTAATTTCTTACTTTAAATTTAAAAAAGAACAAGCACAGAAAAGGCCCTTGGTATAATGAACACTTAATATGGCCTGGATCGTCACAGAGATACGAGTTACTGTATGACAAGACCTACAGAACTGTTAATCTCAGTTGCAGCCCGGGATTGCTTTTGCCTTAAATTTTAAGGTGTTAGGTAAGGAATTCAGTGTCTAAAAATAGAATTTTTAACCCGGAAGTCCAGGTGGGTGAGGCAGCCATGCCACTGTTTTCAAACTGATCACAGGAGTTTAGATTTCTGAGTGAAATTAAGCCTCACTCACGATCTCAGGATGGAACTCTCAAATGTCAGGATTTTTTTTTTTCAGTAGCAGCACAAATGTGTTTCCAGTCCAACAAGAGTCACCCCATCCTAAACAAAGGATTGTGGTTTCTCCACCAGGCATTTAATTCCAAAGTACTTTGAGAATTCATTTACACAGATGATAAACAAAGCAATCAAGCTAATAAGTGGGGAGGAGACAGTGTGCCTACCCCCAAGCAGTGAAGACAAACTTCATTGAGAGTATGGCTACACTTGCAGCTGTTGAGCGCTGTGAGTTAAACCCGCCTTCATAGAGCGCAGTAGGGAAAACGCTGCAGTCTGTCCACACTGACAGCTGAAAGGGCACTGGCGTGGCCACATTTGTAGCACTTGCAGCTGTATTGGGAATAGTGTATTATGGGCAGCTATCCCAGTATTCAAGAGGCTGCAATGTGCTTTTCAAAAGTGGGAGGTGGGGTGGAGTGTGACAGAGAGTGTGGGGGGGAGAGAGAGTGGGTTTTTGGGGTGCTGAGAGTGCATCAGCAATCTATCTTGTAAGTTCAGACACCCTCCCACCTCTATCTCGCTCACTCAAAGCAAACAGTAGCTGTTTTTTTTCTCGAGCAGCCCACACTCCAAACGGAGCCCCCCTGCCTCTGTCTCACTCACTCAAAGGCAAACAATAGCTGTTTGTTTTTTTTCTTGGACCAGATAAGCAGCCCCTCTCGGAACCAGAGCTTTGAAAGGGCGCTTCCGCCTCCCGAGTTCACAACAAAAACAAGAGAGACCACTTCAGTTAAGATCATGGGATGCTTCGGGATGTCAATCAGTGCGTAATAACACTACTCCTCGTTTACACTGGAGCTGCAGCGATTCACCCAATACACAACAGCTGTTAATCCTCTCAGGGAGGTGCAGTATCAAGACCACTCTAGCTAGGGCATCAAAGCAGTCTCCGTGTCTTGCCAGTTAGGATGGGGAGTAAGTTACAGCGCTCTGGGAGGCTGGATTGCACTATAAAGTGCAAGTGTAGCCAAGCCCTGAGATATAAAGAAGGGGAGGGCCAACCCTCAAATAAGTAGTTGAATCGACTGAAAAAAAATCCTGACATTTGAGAGTTCTAAACGTGAGACTAAAGCTGTGTCCACAAGACAGACCTTACAGCGACACAGCTATACCGATGCAGCCATGCCACTTTAAGATCTCTCGGGTAGTCGATCTATGCCACCAGGAGAGCTTCTCCTGCCGACAGAGCAAAGTGTACACTACCACTTATTGCAGCAAAATTTATGCTGCTTAGGGGCCCGTTAACACCTCTGCAGTCACAGGACAAAAAGAGGGGATTAGTGGGCTCCAGGTTTTTGTAATAAGCCATAACATACCTTACAACATGTGCTACTTATTTATGCTAAACAATCTGTTGCAATTTGCATTTAGCTGTGATGCTGAGAGCACCTTTCTCAGACTCGAAGAAGAATTTTGTGTGGTTCCAAAGCTTGTCTCTCTTGACAAATAAATTTGGTCCAATAAAAGATATTACCTCAGACACCTTATCTCTCTAATACTCTGGGACCGATAGGGCTACACCTACACTGCATAACCAGAAAGCATCCATTTAGTAACTAACAATGGCCTCATCACCTTGGAATTTGGGCACAGCACCCAGAAATTATCTTCAGTTTGACAGACCCTTAACAATAGTTCGTTGCTACGTTTAGCAATGGTCATCAGTTGCAAGTCAAATGTATTACAGCACAGGTCAATCTACCCTTTGTGGATGAGGCCAAGTCATATTATAATTGAGCCTAAAAAACTCCTTAACTCCAGGCATAGATCTAGACCAGCGCAGTTCTTGAAAATGATCATCATCTAGCCCTGCACGGAACAGGCTGCATCATGCTAGAACACAAGAAAGCTGCAAGAGACTTTAACAAATTGGCAAATTCTGTTTTTTGTCATGTAGACAGTGCCGTAGTTAAGGGTCTGTCAAACAGATCCAAGTTAGAAATAAAATCTTAGACCTCAAACATTTTACAATGCTAATACTGCTCTTACCATTTGTGCACTTTAATTACTTCTTGCCATGCTCTCAAATTGGAAAATGAAAAATAAATCAGTCACTTTTATTTTCAGTCATGGTCTAGTAAATTTCACTTCCCTATTCTCAGGCATTAACACAATGCAAACTTTGGGTTGCAAATGCTGCAGGAGAATATTTTTAAAAACAAAGTCATGGAAACTTTTCTATTTGGTTTATATGTAAAGATGTAGGTTAAAATTCTCAAAGTTGGTTAATTAAAGATAGGCATATAACCTCTACATTTAAGCACTTAAATAAAAATGGCCTGATTTTTGGGACCCTGATGAATTTACTGGAAGCCGAACTTGCTCAGCACTTCTGAAAATCAGGCTAATTTTAGGCACCCAAGTTTATATAGAAAATCTAAACATATGGGTCCAAATTTGACTGCTCTCTTTAAAAAAGAAAAAAGATAAAAAAAAGAACATTCATTTTCAAGAATTTATAAATGGGTCCTAAATATTTAATGAGGGCTTTCACACTACATTAAGGCCCCTACAAAGACTACTTCTTACGCACTCACTTGCCTTTGGAGCTGTGATACTGCTTGGATCTCAACTCAAGCACTCAAGAACACTCTGGATGACGCTACATTCATGCTTGTCATGTTGCAGGGTTGGCAGGCCAGAAGCTTCCCTACAGTGGCTTGATAAAGCTGCCAAGCAATCGCGGGTACTGGGAATTGGGACAGCCTCAATAAGCTACTCACAGCTTTTTAGAGGAAGGATAATATGATCAACCCAAATAGATTTAAAAACCAATCAAATCTGGATCATTCTTCAAGTTTTAAGGATGGGACTGGGAGTGTGGCCACAGATTTAGCAATGGATGGCAGTGCACATGGGGTAGGAGAGAGAAGGCTCAAAGCTTTGCCAGATAAGCAACAGAGCTCTCTTGCATCAAAGCCTCCTTGGTTATTGGAGTGAATGGTCAGTAATTTTGGAGCTTAGAGGTTGGGCAATGTCTTGCCAGTACAAAGGACCAAGCTGGACTGCTGGCAACCCAAAACCACATGGGAAGCGCTTTATGCAAATGGAACAAAATACAGTTGATTAAAAATTAAAAATAAAAATGGACAGGCAGAACAGATCCTTTCAGCTGTGGGAAAACCATGCACCTGATACCAATAAGAAAAGCTCACTTTTCCTCTGCTTTGTATCAAGATATAGGTACAGGCCGGTGCTTAGGGCCCCAGCTCCTGGAGTCACGTGGTTACATCAGAAACATAGCTTTCATTTAAAAAGATAAAAAGTTTCCAGCTCTTCAAATTGCAAAGACAAAGCTTGAAAATAGGAGCCAAATACAACCTGTGCTCCAATGTCTGCCTCAGTCTGCGGGGAGCCTGAAACAACAGCTCTTAGATGTAAACTGCCCCGTGGTTCTCAACGGAGGATTAACACAAAGACCTGTGGGGCCCCCCACCAACACCACCCCAAGCAGAGCTCTGTGTGTGTGGCAGGAGTCGAGCACAATCGGCTTGGCCCACCCATGCACGAACTGCATCTGCTGGGGGAAGTACTGGAGATCCCCGCTGCCAACTTTGCCTCTCCAGAAGTGGAAAAAAGGACTCCTGTTGGCACCACCACTTTACCTGAGGAGAGGGGGACCTCTGCTGCCATTTCCAGACAGGGAGAAAGGGGATCCAGGCTGCCAACTCTGAATCTCAGGGAGGATGAGGAGGCCCCCGCCACTGCCACTCCAAGTAAGGGGCTGGAGCATGGCACTGGGGTAGCGACATGAAGACCCTATATTGTGCTATGTCTGGGGCCCTGGACTGCCTTAATCCAGTGCTGGATATGCATCTCCCATGCCAATAAATGTATGGATTGCAGAAAACATTTTGACTGAAATGCATTGGGCTCCCACACCAAACCAATCATGGACAATTGCCTTTAATATGCACATACCATTGGCCTACCCCATGAACCAACTGTAGAGACTCATTGCAAAGCTACAGTCTGTCTGTGAGGGCATTCTCCTCCTTCCCCGCAACTAGAGAAAACAATGATTTTTCAAAAATTCTTGGCATACTATATTTCAGTAAAGACAGAATGTGTTTCAATGAATGAGCCTGGATGAATAAAGATACTTTGATCCAGACACATTCCAGAGCTTCGTATGAACTTTATTAACTGACTGTACAAACTACATGCATAGGAAAAGCAGCAGAGAATCCTGTGGCACCTTATAGACTAACAGACGTTTTGGATCATGAGCTTTCGTGGGTGAATACCCACTTCATCACATGAATGTAGTGGAAATTTCCAGGGGCAGGTATATATATCCAAGCAAGCAGCTAGAGATAACGCGGTTAGTTCAATCAGGAGGATGACGCCCTGTTCTAGCAGTTGAGGTGTGAAACCAAGGAGGAGAAAACTGGTTCTGTAGTTGCAAGCCATTCACAGTCTTGTTCATATCTGAGCTGATGGTGTCAAATTTGCAGATGAATTGAAGCTCAGCAGTTTCTCTTTGAAGTCTAGTTCCTGAAGTTTTTTTGCTTGCATAGGATGGCCAACCTTAAGTCTGCTATGAGTGCTGCCAGGGGAGGTTGAAGTGGCTCTCGCTACAGGTTTTTTGTACATTGGACATTCCTAATATCCTGATTTGTGCGCAGTTATCTTTTCCGTACAGAAGATCAGTTTGGTCCGATTAACATAGACAGAGGGCATTGTGGCTTATATAGGCCGTATATAACTGGTGACGTGCTAGGTGAAATGACCCGTGATGGTTTGTGCTGATTGGTAGGTCTGTGATGTGTCGCCAGTGTAATGTGGGTCAGAGTTGGCATCGGGTTTGTGCATGATTGGTTCCTGAGCTCAGAGCTACCTATGGTGCGGTGTGGCAGTTGCTGGTGAGATAATGTTTCAGGTGTCAGGTTGGTCTGTGGCACGATGGCCTGCCACAGCCTGTGAAGTGAGGATACAATGTCCAGGATGGGTTGTAGATCCCGTTGATTGCGTGGAGGGTGTTAGTAGGGGTGTATTGTATGGCCAGTGGAGTTCCTGTTGTTTTTCTTCTTGCGTTTGCTCGTTGCAAGTTAGGAGGCTCTCTGGGTACACTACTGGCTCTGGTTATACTGTTTCCTTAATATCTCATGAGGTAATTGTATTTAAGAAGCTTGGTGGAGATGTTTGTAGGTGTGTGGTCTCTGTCGAGGTTAGAGCAGACGCGGTTTGTAGCCTCAGTGCTTGGCTGTAACATGGATCGTGAGTATTGCCCGGGATGAAGTGGCAAGGCATGAAGGGTAGCAAGCGTCGCAGTTTTCGATATAGTGGTGTTAATGTGACATCATTATTTGCACCGTGTGTCTAGGAACGTGACCTCCCGTGTGATTGGTCCAGGCTGAGGCTGATGGTTGGGTGAAGCTGTTGAAATCGTGGGTGGATTTTTCAGAGTCTCCTTCATGGGGTCCAGATGATGAAGATGTCATTCAATGTAGCGTAGTAGAGAGGGGCGTGAGGGAGAAGCTGAGGAACTTGTTCCCAGGTTGCCATAAAAAAAATATTGGCAATTGTGGGCCATGCGGGTGCCCAAGCCAGTGCCACTGATCTGGAGATATATTGTCATCCAAACTTGAAAATAGTGTGTGTGAGGATAAAGGCACAAGCTCAGCAGCCGGTTGTGCTGTGCATCATCAGGGATACTGTTCCTGACAGCTTGTATCCATCTGTGTGTGGGATATTTGTGTAGAGAGCCTTAACATCCATGTGGCTAGGTGGTGTTTCTGGGAGGTGACCAATGCATTGTAGTTCCTGGGAAATCAAGTGGTTCACGGAGATAGCTGGGAGTGCTGGTGGCTAGGTCTGAGTGAAGAGTCCACATATCCAACAGTCCTTCAGTTGAGATGCCAATGCCCGAAGATGATGTGGGCGTCAGGATTTTCGGGTTTGTGGATCTTGGGTATAGATAGAATTAAGCCTGGTCGGGCTCTAAGGATTATGTTGATTTGTTCCAGTGATTTGTTCTCAAAACTACAATCATCCTTCCCTGATTGAACTAACCTCGTTATCTCTGCTTGCTGCTTGAACTATATAATATAACCTGCCCCTGGAAATTTCCACTACATTCATGTGACGAAGTGGGTGTTCACCCACGAAAGCTAATGATCCAAAACGTCTGTTAGTCTATAAGGTGCCACAGGATTCTCTGCTGCTTTTACAGATTCAGACTAACACGGCTACCCCTCTGATACTTGATGCATAGGAAAGACTCCAGTCAACATCTTGCACCTGAAGTAGTAAGGTTTTTTACCCATAAAAGCTTATGCCCAAATAAATCTGTTAGTCTTTAAGGTGCCACTGGACTCCTTGTTGTTTTTGTGGATACAGACTAACACGACTACCCCCTGATGCTTGACTCCAGTCAACAGTGAATGCACCTCTCTCTGGGCTGGAATGCTGAAGCTATTTAGATGCCACATAGCAATGAGGCAGAACCATTTATAATAAGCAAAGAGGAACCTCCTCTCATTCAAACTGCAGTGGGAATTATCCAAATTAGAATCTGACCAGGAGATCAAGGTTAACACCTCTCATTCTTGCACAGATAAAAGAAGTGCCTTTTTTAGGACAAAGCCATTAGGATATTACTTTCACAAATGAAAGACATCTCCAACAGTAAGTCTTTCCTACAGCGATACTGGGATTTCGGTTCAGTACTGCAGTCATGCTTTCCCTATAAATCTTCCATCCAAGTACTGACCCAGTTTAGCCCAGTCTATGAGGTCAGATGAGATCACAGATTGAGCTAGTAATGTTGCATACCTTGACTGTTTGCTGAAAAAGAGCATGTTAGGCTGAAAAAGATTTAATATTCCTCAAATATATGTTCTTATCTCACCAGAAGAAATGTTATAATTAAATTTTAAGTATTTTTACCCCTTTCTTGTGCAATGATTGAGGAAAAAAGAAATGGTGCCAGCAACTATCATTGCCTTTACCAAAAGACATGCAATTAGAAGTTGCTGGGTGAACACAGTATATGTGGTAAGGCAGATTAAAGGACTTGCAGCCCTGAAAAATGTAGCACTTCATCTCTCCACAGGCCAAACACAGAGTACAGGACAGGTAGCTATTACTTTTATTTATTTGTTAACTAACACAGAGCTTGAAGTCATGACCTGGATTTAAGCAGCACATACAAATTAACATGAGCAACAATATTAAAAAGCTCACGGCAATCCCTACCCTGCACGGTCCTGTCTCAGAAGAAAATGAAGCTTTGGCCCTTTGATACAGTATCACCTGTGGGTGAACACTTTTCATAAAACCATCACTCTATGTCTGACCTATCAGTCCTCCTCCTCAAAGGAGATCTGCACAATGCTTTCAAAAGATGTGCCTGGGGGCTTAAATTCACAACTTTGCTAGCCACTAAAAATCATGGTCTAAATAAAGATACTGGATGTATGGCTCATTACAACAATCTGTAACACATTTGCCCCCCTTTTTGTCCTATGACTACAGGGGTGTTAATGAGCCGCTTCACCTTAAATGGTCCCTAGAATATGTGCTAACTACTTATTTATGCTATTAGGTCTTTAACTGTGATACCCTCAGACCTTGAAAGCTTGTCTCTCTCACCAACACAAGTATTGGTCCAATAAAAGATATTACCTCACCCAGCTTGTCTCTCTCTAATATCCTGGGATTGACACGGCTACAAAAACACTGCATACTTTGACTGCTAGTCATTTTAGAACATGATGGTTTCGTATAATTGATGAATGATAGTGTATAAATACAGCCCTTTCCGAATAACATTCTGCCGAACGGGTTTACACACACATACTTAATTCACATTAGATAATAATAGCTACACGGCTGTCTGTACTGTGGAGAAAAAATGCTGAGTGGACCCAACAATGATAGTATCTTCGCAAAATTACTCAAGGTCTCCTGCTCTCTGCAGCCTTTTCCAGAGCCTCCTTTAGCACCATCCCATCTCCCTGAGTTGAGAGAGGTCAGTGAGTAGCCATCCTTTGCCTGTCGCCGTCTCCCACTTTACAAGGCCCAGGGTCCCTTCCATTAAGGTCAACTGGGCAGCAGGTAATCAATCATAGGCGCCCTGGACCCTGTTTCCTCTTAAAAGAGCCAGTCACCCTATGAGAGCTGTATTCACTCAAAATCTTTCAAAACATCTCTAAATTCACAATGTACATAAGAAGTCTCTGCCACTAACTTACTGTGAAATTTCAGGTAAATCACTTTCATGCTCTCTCTCTGCCTCAGTTTATACATCTGTAAAAAGATTCTAATATTGGCCTAGCTCACCAAGACGGCTGAGACTTCATTCATCAGTAGTTGTAAATTTCTTTGATGTCAGAATTTGAAATTAAAAAAAAAAATCACTTTTTCAAGTTAAAAAAAAAAACAAACAAAAAACACACAACCACTTTGGGAAAATTCTCCTTGGTCTGGATTCCAATATTCTGCTTCCCAACACTCTGCTTTTCAACACAGGGAACAGAATGAGAGCACCTCATAGAAAGTGAAACATGCAGTAACTGCTTGCAGGGAGTTACCCTGGTATGCTTTAGGGGCAGAGTACTGTCAGTTTTCCTAGGGCAGCAAAATCTTCAGAACTGGCTCATACCCTGGCTCTGTGCATGTAAAAGGAAAAGATCAGTCAAGACCAGAAACTCAGATTTGAGAGAAAAATATTTTCCTTTAACTGTGTGTGCTCAGACACTACTACACAAACTTCAGCAAAGACTATGAAAGGGGAATTCAATAATTTTTCAATCAAATTGACTAAGACCAGAGTAGAGGAACATAAATCCCATGTTTAATAAAAAGTAACAGATGTATTCAATCACTCTTGAACAAAAAGAAAAGGAAACAAAATCTTAATTTTAACAGATTCATCTTCCTCCAAAGATAACTTCATTAATTTAAAAACACTGCTCGACTCTGCCCTTTTGGCCCCGCAACCTGCCATGCTAGTTAGCATGGAGAATATTAATGAGCAATATAATCGAGCACCATTTCTATCTCTGTCAGTCTCCAGGGAAGAGCAACCATCTCTGCACTGTCATTGCTAAGGCCAACTACTATCGCTAATCCACTGGGACCCAAAAAAAAAAAAATGCTGAGAGAGATTATTTTGCTGTTGCTCCCTCTCTCTTTCTTCACCTTCCTTTTATAAGACACATTTCTCTCCTGCAAAAGTTACTGAAATGTTATTAAACACAGACACAGAAACATGAACTAGAACAGGCAGGCAGGCTGGCACACACAGACACACCACTTTCTCTGAATGGCCTCTGTTATAGGTTAACCCTGGCAGAGACCTAATGCAACTCTGCTTTGTTGAGGTCTATTAATAAATTGCATGGCTCCCTGAAGATACTCCTGTAATAAGCCTCTGTCCCAAATCTGGACCTTAGCGTCCAAAATCTGGGTGCTTAGCATGAACCTCCAAGCTTAATTACCAGCTTGGATCTTATCTCGCTGCCACCAATCAGGATTCTGAGTACCTGATAAACTCTCTGGTCTCCCCAAACCTTTCCCTGGGGGACCCCCAAGACTCAGATGCCCTGAGCCTCCAACAAAGGGAAATAACCCACTTCCCTTCCTGCTCTTTACTTCCTCCCAGATTTTCCCGCCCTGGGGATACTAGGAGATTTCCCTGCTTCAATCCCTTGAAACACAAAACAGAGAGGACGATTTACCTTCCCCCCTCCTTCTTCTCCCCCCTCCCAGTCTTTCCCTGAGAGAGACAGTACTCCTGGCACAGAGATTCCTATCCCCTTGCCTTAACTAGGAAAAGAAAATCCAACAAGTTTTAAAAAGAAAGCTTTATATAAAAAAGAAAGAAAAAACACATGACATGATCACTGCATCAAGATGACATAACACAGGGCTATTGCTTAAAAGAAAATATGAATAATCAGCCTTATTCAAAAAGATATCCAATTTAAACATTCCAGCAACTCCACACATGTAAATACAAAATACAATATAAACCTATTGCTTTTCCTTTTGTACTCACAACTTGGGAACAGAAGGGTAGAAAGAAGCTTGGAGATAGAAAAAAAAAAAGCTCTTCCCTCATAGCCGAGAGAAACAAACAGACAGAACAAAGACAAAACACACCCAGAAGTTCCCTCCCTCACTTTGAAAAATCCGGTTTCCTGATTGGTCCTCTGGTCAGGTGTTTGGTTCCCTTTGTTAACCCTTTACAGGTAAAAGAAACATTAACCCTTAGCTATCTGTTTATGACAACTCCTATGTGTATTATATGGATCAACCTTAGAGGGAGAGCAAATGGTTCTACTTGGATACATTGTTCTCAAAGATTCGCTTTTGTAACATAATGTATTTCACATGCACCCACTGCATTTTTGGTAAAGCTAAAATAAGGAGTGAAATAAAGGATCTCAGTTGGTGTAAACCAGCAGAGCTACACAGACTTTCAGAGTGGTAGCCGTGTTAAGTCTGTACCAGCAAAAACAACAAGGAGTCCTTGTGGCACCTTAGAGAAGAACAAATTTATTTGGGCATAAGCTTTCGTGGGCTAAAGCCCACTTCATCAGATGCATAGAGTGAAAAATACAGTAAATACATGAAAAGATGGTAATATTTATACTGCTTACTGTATTTTTCACTCCATGCATCTGATGAAGTGGGTTTTAGCCAATGAAAGCTTATGCCCAAATAAATTTGTTCGTCTCTAAGGTGACACAAGGACTCCTGGTTGTTTTTACAGACTTCAATGCAGCTATATCAATTTACATCCACTGTGGATGGTGCTCTGAACAGTCAAAAGTGAGACTATAATAATATTTTAGATTTAAATCTTGAACACTTTGCACATTTTAAAGTTGGTTTAGGATGGTTACTCCATTATGAAAGCAGGATGGAAACTGGTTTATGTCACAGGGGTGTCGCAAATAACATTTTTAGCAAGAAATGCAATAGGTTCAGGAATGTCATTTGAAATAGATGCCAATTGTAACCCAGGTCCGCTGGAAGATCATTATATGATGTCAGGAATGGAAAAGCAGGGGGTTGTATACATTTAGCTCCCAGCACTGTAAATTGATCCCCTCGTGGAGGTGGAGTGCCTGCAGCGCTGATGCGACGACCACACTCGCACTTCAAAGCCACTGACCGAGCTGCACAAGGCTGACTTCACTATGCTTGGCTCAAGCCAGTGTTAGGACTCCCTCACCTTGATGAGCACTAAATTAGTTAATTTTAAACAATGGATGTTGTTTCCCCAAAATCAGCCAGTGTAGGAAGAAACTGAAGTTTTGCCCAGTCAGAGAGACAATCTACTTGATACCTGAGATAACCAAACTTTGAGTCAACCAGAGAAGCAAACACTGTCTCTGGAAATCAGTGCTTAGCTAGTTAAATTCACAAGAATTCAGACGTGGGATAAACTGAAAATTTGGTGTTGATCAATCATCACTCTAGCTAAGCAATCAAAGAAAGCTATCATCGGAAATAAACCTGTTGACCTGGAAGAATTTGCACCGGCACCCACACAGATCTTAGTCTCTCTAATCTGTCTGATAACACTAACAAAAGGTGTCAGCTAGAATGAGCCAGATAATACAACTCCTTTGACAGCAGGAGGAGGAGGAGGGAAGCATCACAAAGGAAGAAAGGACAGAACATAGGAGATCCACACGGGAGGGGAGCGAGAGAGGAGAGAGAAAGGCTTTAGAATTGGAGCAGAGCAGATGACATTCAAGAGGGTCACGGTGCTCAGAAAATTAACCAGGAGACTGAAGGGTTTTGGTTGAAATGCTGACTTTTAAAACATTCCTTGATCTATTTTCCCACCATACAACTGTTTTCTTCACAAGGCCAAAACACCAACTATTTAAAGAATGGGAAGCATCTTCCACTGAAAAGGAGAGAACACACATTTGAAACACACACAAACGATCCTCTCTCCTGCGAGCCCTCAATTTTCTGGCATATTAACGTGTTTCCTATAACTCTATAAAATGTTTAGAAAATGTGGTGCATGGTGAAGAGATGGTCAGGGCACAAATTTCTCTTTTTAAACTTGCTCAGATTATAAATTTCTTACACAAAGTTTGTTTCTAATATAATATCGAAACCGGCTCAACATGCTCTTGTACTCTCCAGACCACATCCTCGGCTGGTGTAAACTGGTGTAATATCAATGGTTTCAGTGGAGCTACACTGATTTACACCACCCAAGGATCGGGTCATAGGTTCTGTTGACAATTAAGAATACTGTGACGAAGTGGGACTGTTCTTAATGTTTCCTCTGAATACTGTAAGGGTGCCTCCGTTTCCCCTTTGCATTTTTTAAGTCTTTAGGTGTTATAATTGTTGCAGAGTAAAGGGCCAGTGTACATAAATGGCCGACACTCTGTCTCCTGGCAACTAATGGCCTGGGCCCTTCTCCCCTGCAAGGTGATAGCTAAAGGTGTTGGAGAACAAAGGAATCAGATGACCTCCTGGCCCAGAAAAGGGACTGTCATAAACAGATAGTAGGAGTTAATAGAACAGAAGTACTTTATATCTCTTTTGACTGTAAAGGGTTAACAAGTTCAGTAAGCTTGGCTGTCACCTGACCAGAGGACCAATCACGGGACAGGATACTTTCAAATCTTGAGGGAGGGAAGTTTTTGTGTGTGCTGTTAGTTTTTGGTTGTTCTCTCGTTCTGAGAGTGACCAGACCAGAACCAGTTTCTCTCCAATCTCTCCGATTCAGGCTCTATAAGTTAAAATAGTAATACTATGCTAATAAGCAGTTAGCTGTATGTTGTTTTTCTTATTTCGCAAATGTCACTTGCTGAAGGAGTGCAAATTTGTATTTTGCGGAAGGATTCTAATTTGAACTTGTATACTTAGCTGGAGGTATTCCCAGTGTCTATAGCCGAAAAAACCTTACCTAATCCATCTTAATTACAAAGATATTTTATGTTTTTCTCTCTTTAAATTAAAAGCTTTTCTTTGTTAAAAACCTGATTGGTTTTTTTATTCTGTGAGACCCCATGGCGGGTCTGATTCACCAGGACTTGTGGGAAAAAGGAAGTGAGAGAAAGTTAATTTCTCTCTGTTTGATTACTTTCTCTCGAGAATGGAATGGGCGAGAGGAGGAGAGAAGGTGAATTTCTCTCTGTTCTGAGATTCAAGGAGTTGAAACACAGTGATCTTTCAGGAACCCAGGGAGTGAAGCCGGAAGCAAAGGTGGGAAAGCGGTTACCTTCCTTGTGTTAATCCAGGGATCTGGTCTTGGTTTCCCTGGTTAAGTTTTGGAACCAGAGGTATCCAGCACTGGATTCCTGGTGTGCAGCACTACAAGTACTAAGCTGGTAATTTAAATCCTTAAGATCATCTGGTATCCATCTTTTGGACGCTAATTTCAGAGGGGGAATACACATTACAGACAAACCCCAGAATAGAGAGCCTGGAGGGTGAGTCAGTTTGGGCTACTGGATTGTGTAGTGAGATGCAGACTTGTGGTTCTGCTCACTGCCCCCCAAAAGACCTGCTGAGGGTCCTTTCTCTTCCTTACAAGCTCTGTTTATGACTTTTCCTTCTATCTAATAAACCTCTGTTATATGCTGCTAAAGAGATCACGCCGACTCACATTGGTGCAGGACCCTCTGGCTTCCCCAGGACCCCACCTGGGCGGACTCGCTGTGGGAAGCGCACGGAGGGGCGGTGGATGCTGAACGCACCAAAGGTCAGACCCAGGAAGGTGGAAGCCGTGTAAGCTTCTTGCCCTGAAGACAACCTGCTCAGAGAGACTTCACCAGATCCTGACTGGCTTCATAGTGAGCAGTTCCAGAGCATCGCCCGAGGACTCTGTGACAAGTAAACAGGGCAGCCCTAATGGCTCAAAGGCAACTTTGCAAATCAAAATCCACTTTAATGAAGGGAAAGTTGGTCAGGGATTACCTCCAGCCCTAGAGTCCCAGAACCTTTAAATGCCACTTGAACAGCAACCACCAGAGCTGGGTAGAAGAGACCCCTATTTAATACCTTTTACTATGCAGCATCCTCACCAAGGTAATAAAACATCCACATCTCAGCCTAAATTTCAGTGTGAAATCTGAAGTTGTAACATCTTGGCCTAGAGGGCAATAGTGATACAAATTGAACCAGGCTGCATTCCAGTGGGAAAATTGATAGATAATTGTTTTGAATAATTTTTCATAGTACATATGCTTTTGATTCAGAACCCCATTTCTCTTCTAAGCACTCCTTTCATTCCCTTCATTGATTTATGACTTTACTGAAGAGGTGTGGCTAAATCCCCAGAAAATCTTAAGCTCTACCTTCCTTCATGATGCCTTTAACTAGGGGCATATCTACATGGGGATATGGACCAGAATAGCCATTGTGAATAGTTTCCACAAACTATTCTGGAACAGTTCTTCATGTGGACATTCTTATACTAGAATAGGAGTGTTGAGACCAGGAGCTATTCTGGAATAGCTACAGCACTTCAGTTCATACCTCACTTTATTCTGGAATAACTTCCCCAGGTGGAGAAGCTCTAGCTGTATGCTAGACTCTATACTTATTCCTCTTTCCAAGAATTCTAGCTAACATATTCTCTCACGATACTGTGTTTGTTTGGGTTTCCACTGTACTGCATGTTATCTGCTTAGCTATTAGTCAGTTAGATGTTTTGTGCCAAGGATAAAACAGCCTCATGGTTCAAATCAATGAGTCTGATGCACCATTGTGTTATTCCAGTTTTATGCTGGTGTAATTTCACTGAAATAAAAGCAGCATTACACCCGAGCAGTAGTAAAACAGGTCAAATATCTCCTGCTCTGAGCAGTTAAAAACAGATTTGCCTAATGTATATTAGATGCCGTATTACAACAACACTATGCTTCTGAACTACACACACAAACTACTTATGCATAACAAATAGGCACCAGAGCATCTGATTCAGCTCCCAGAGACACCCATTAACTTCAGCAAGATTTGGATCAGGCCCAGAAAGGCTCTTTTTATAATTACCATTTCTCAAAGAATTATTTTGGAACATAAAGTTAAATAAAGTCAATAGTATGAAAATCATTTTTCTAGGGTTGGCAGCACATTCAGTTAACATCAATCATCAATGAGGGAGAGGAGGAAAGTGTGAGGAAGACTCATGTCCACACTCTGAGAGATTGATTTCAAACCTAAAATGCATGGCGCTCCACCAATGGCATGTTGTAAATAACAAACAAAAATAATAGAACCAAGAGGACACCTGGTAAAAACAATTAAACTTCAAAGATATCGGGATGTCAATTTTTTCCTGTAAATCTTGAAAACCTTAGAACAGAATATTGACAAAATGACAGCCTCTATACCTAAAAATAAGGGTAAAAAATGTATGAAGGCATTAAATGTATGAAGACATGGGTAATGGATGGCTTAGTGAACACTTGAATAACTAAAAATGGAGCAGCTGTCTTCATTTACACAGAGGTCAATCAATACAGCTGTTTATTACAGTGGTTTTTATAAAAGCCTCTCATACTTCTCTTCTTTATGGCACCCAGATACTACAGAGGTGGGTGTCATATATTAAGAAGAAACAATGCTACTCATCTTGTTAATCTGTGAAATGCTTTAACATGTGCAAGTGTGAAAAGTTCATCCGATGCTTCCATGGTCAGGAAATAAAATATATTTAGGCAAACAGTCAGTAGGATTTAGAGGTCATTTGTTCCGTGGGTCCATGACACAAATATTCTTTTAAATCCATTCAAGACTTGGTAGGAATTTTATTCAACTTACAGGGTGGAACTGAGGGAAGATTCTTTCCATGAAAATAAAGTCAGAGTCTGGATTCCTGTAGATTGCTCTAAAGTTCCTAAAAGTAACTGTTTTAGGTAAATTTTATAACCTGTATGTCCAAGGAATGTACTTTCCATGGTTTTCTAGGACATTTATGTAAGGTGATAGAAGTTCTAACCCAAGAACACGTGAACTAGTGACCATTCAACTTCTGCAGGCCAGTTTATATTCTCATGGCGCTTTGTTTTGTATATGTGTAATAAATATTACAACACACACACACACACACACACACAGTCAGTCAAATATCTGTATAGATAGATAAATAAATGACAGTCAAATGCTCTTACTTTCTTCTCAATGGTGAGGTGTAAAGATGGTCTTTACTGAGCCCCCTATGAACTTCCACATTCCACCTGTTCTCCACAGTGAAAGCTTTGCATCAAAGCCACCATCTACCTGATTGCATCCTGTATGCAGTGTAGTTGTAGCCATGGTTCAGCATAAGGGGCCTGTACCAAGGCAGTGGGATACCCCACAGCCCCGCTGACGGACAAACCTCCCCCAACTCCACTGTGGGCAGACCCGCCGGGTCCTGCGCCCGCCCCTCAGAGGTCACGGCACAGACCTGGAAGTATAAAAGCTGACCTGCAGAGCTCAGTAGGAGCCCAGCCACCGCCGGGACCAGACGTCTGCGGTCGCTGCCAGCTGGAGCTCACACTCGGCCAGTCCTCTGCAGGGTAGCGAGCGCGGGGCAGGCTCGGCTGGCCAGGTGTGAGCTCCAGCTAGCAGTGGCCGCAGACGTCTGGTCCCAGCGGTGGCTGGGCTTCTACTGAGCTCTGCAGGTCAGCTTTTATACTTCCGGGTCTGCGCCGTGACCTCTGAGGGGCGGGTGCAGAACCCGGTGGCTCTGCCCACAGTGGGGTTGGGGGAGGTTTGTCCCTCAGTGGGGCTGTGGGGTATCCCGCTGCCTCGCTACACAACCCTTTTCATCTCCTCTGTTTCAACGCAGCCAGAAAAATCCTGCTACCCAATCCCTCCCTCGCACACATTCTAGGACACCAAGAGAAGGCACCAAGTATGCTCTGTGTCTCCCAGCAGCATGCCTAGAAGACAGTCAGGTTGGATAGAGTCTGTGATTCCACTAATGAGAACTAGGCAGGTGCAGGCAGCCACGAATATTGGAATCAGCATATTATCGCTCATGCCAGGGAAGCTATTGAAACCCCATCCCACGCCTCCCAGAAAGCATATATCCTCAAGAAATAGAGGCCTACCATGCCTCAGAGGTAATATGGATGGTCCTGTGAGTCCACCAGTTGGACACCCCCCAAATAACACTAATCATAGAGGTTTTCTACAGAGATAAAAGAGAAATTATTGCCCAGTAAGAAGCAAAACTGATTTCAGCAGACGCATTTGTCTGGTCATAATCCTCCAGCACTGGGTCTTCAATTTCCCTCTCTATTAAGTAGCAAGAGACTTCTTTTACTCAAGGATGTGTAGCAAGGGTGGAAGAGACCTCCACAGTGGTTTTGCTGATGCTGCCCTTCCCCCTAAAAATAGCCAACCCAAACTATTTCTGCAAGATGTCTTTCATGTGCTCTATGAATAGCCTGTGTGAAAAGGCTCCTATATACAGAAGGATAAGAGACAGCTCTATTTTCACATGCAGGAAATGATTTATTTAGCCAAAATGAAAAGAAATTTAACAGACTATAGACAACAGGGAATTCCAACTGTCTGAGTGAGATGTAAATTACATCTGTTTTTATAGTGTGGGCCCTATTTGGAAAAGGGCCTAAGTAAAAATGGCACCTTCTTACTCAACAGTGCTGCTCTCTGGGTGTATTCTATCTGATGCTTAGGTTGGCGCAAAATTTTCTATCAAAACAGTTTGGGATAGAAAATAGGATTTTTGACTAAATGATTTATTTTTTCTAAAAAAATGGCTGCTTTCCATAGAAAAATTCAACTTTTTATGGAAAAGCCAAATGCCCAAACACTGAAATGTTCAGTCTGGAAATGCTGCTGTGATGTTTTGTGGGAGTTGTAGTTTGGGTGCTTTGTTCCCCCAATTCTCCTCTATGGGACAGGTTTCCAGCTGGATTACATTTCCCATCAGCAAAAGGAAGAAGCCATTGTGAATTAATGGAAATGTAGTCTAACCAGGAAGCTTGGCCCATAAGGAGAATGGGAGCCTCTACTGCTGACATGCCTGAAATGTCTTAATTGTGCTTCACTCCTGCACAGTCAATACAGATCTGGGAGCCTGACTTGGATTCTGTTCTTTCTTGTGCATCACTTACTGAATTATCTACTAATCAGCTATACCTGAGCAAACTCATTGAACATGGTTGCAAGGCATTACTGAGGGAATATCTTGAGACAATATTGCTGGCATGGTTGTAATTAAGGACATACAATGGCCTGCAGAATCTCTCTTTCTTTTAGCTGATGATGATGGAGAGAAGTAGTAAAGATCCCAGGTTGTTTGCAGGACTGGCAATTAGAAGGAAAAAAGACAATTTTTTTTCCCCCACAGAAAATGCTACCAGCAATACAGACAAGTTAAAAAAGGACATTATTATAAACAAATTCCCTTACATGGGTTACTGCATTAGATACCTTTAATTATTACATTATCTATTTATGCACGTCTCTCAAGCTTGGAGAATGAAAACAGAGAACAGTTTCTAGCCAGTTTCACTTACTATCTCTTAGCCATTAAAACAATGCAACAATGTGTGCGCTGTATCCAAATATAATGGGGGCCTGCAATTCTTAACCATTTCCCTTGCAAGTGCATATCTACTATGAAATGTGGCTGTAAAAGGAGGATGTGACAATTGCAGGGCTTGCTGCATTTCTGCCCCTTTCTGGTCTCTCTGAGTGCACCCAGCTCAGGTCTCGGGCCTCTTGCCCTTAGCTGTGTCACTGAGGACTTATGCAATTCTCTCAGTCTTAGACTGGGACCTGCATCAGGCTATCCCAAGCATATGAACTGCTTCCCACCCGGCAGGTCTGATTCCATTTGGGGCACCTGTGATCAGAGAAATAGTGACCAACAGGATTCTTAAACCAAACACTTGCCAGCCTGCATAGGCAACCTTAACTCTGGCACTTGCTAACTTCTTGATTTTCAAACTTAATAAAATTTTAACATTGATTTCTATATATAATACATATGGGATATATATAGACACACACACACACAACCTCCCCTTTCTCTCTCAGTCTTCATTTATGTGAGTTATGGGTATAGCTTGAAAACCCCAAATTAACCTTCAACAGCAGGTTTTAGACAGTAAGATATACAAGAAATATAGAGCCCTGAACCTCGACTTGCCATCAAGGAAGGAAGAAGTGCAGGCTAGCATTAAGTCTCTCAGTTCTAGCTGCCCAGACTTCTGATTTGAGGCTGATTTGATGTTTTCAGATTTAGCTAATGTGGCTGTGCATTCCCCACTCCCAGTCTCATTACATTCAGATCTCAGCACTAAGCACACTGTTAAGCATTGTAATTCTTTCTTTATTAGATTCAGGTATATAAATAGGATCCCAGGGAGCTCTGTGAATTTTGATCATTATTTCTGTACTCGAGCTGTGTTCATCTGCCTACTGAGAAGATGATCACTGACTTACCCTGCACCCCTGTGGGACCCATTATTTATTATGTTACATTTTATAGTGCGGAGTAAATAAATAGCATTAAAGTGCTAAATTTATTCGTCGAAATGAGTTCTGTTCATATACTGAAGCCATTCCTTAAATTAAGTAAATGCTATTAACAAGTACTCCATAAAGATGTAGAAAACATTCATTCTAATAAGGCTGTAATAAAGCAAGATGGCTACATAACGATGAAGCAACACACACGTGTGCAGAAGGGCAGTGCGGCTTTGATAACTCAGCTGGCTGATATAGTTCTCACTAATGGATGGTGTCATTCCTAGGATATTAATTTCAATCATTATTATTGTGTATGTTTTAAAATTGTTATTATTTGAATGGCTAGAGAGGTGGGAGAGGCAGATCCTACGAGTTGGGGGGAAAGTATAAATATGATACAACCATCTTCACCAAAGCATTTTACAGCCATTACCTAATTATTTGTTATGATAGAAATGGGACGGAGAGAGGTAAGTGGTAGAATCTTCATTTAATAGGAAGATGAAATGGAGGCAGAGAGGTAAAGTGGTGAGGATACAGATGGTGTCAGTGGCAGAGCTGGGATTTGAGCTCTGGCATTCCTGGCTCCCCGTCCTTTGCTCCGAGGAACAAACAAAAAAGTGACATTGAGGAAGTATCTTTTTCTGGATACTCAGTGATTTACTAACTAAAACAGATTTAGGTTTCTCAAAATGAAATTGGTTCCAAAACCACAGGGCATACCCATCAATGTCTTGATCCTGCTCTCACACTGGTCTTACATTGGTGCAACTCCCCTGACCTTAGTAGCTACACGTGATTTACACCAACATAAAAGAGGCAAATCAAGCCAGTCCTCCTTCGTAGTCACTGCTTTCCAAGACAGAGCCACCGTTCCTGTAGGCATAACCAGTTATACAACTTTGCCTTTGGTTGTATTGAACATATTTGGGGGGGGGGGGCGCTGATCACTTACAACCAGGACATTCAGATCACTGTACAGAAGTGTGTCTAAGTGGTCAAGTCAGCATGGCAAATTGCTGGTTACTGGGGTTCAGAGACCCACGCTATTGAAGATCTTCTGTTCAACCAGCTGGGGACAAAGAGGCTTCTGGGAAAGGGCAGGAAAACTGGTAAGACAGCTGGCAAAACAAGCCAAAATTCTGTCCGCTTCCATGAGGGGATGTGACATGTTCAGTGTGTCTGATGCCCTTCCCATTAAAGCAGTTTACAGGGAGGAGTGGCATAACAGCATAGGAAACCCTGGTATCCTTACTTACTTGATAAATCTTTGATTGCATTAGGTTCTCTACGTGGGGGCTTTCTGGAGAGCATTCTGAGGCTGGACTTGCAGCTTCCCTCTCCAGTTTCGTCTGTTTGTTTTTTTCCTTTCTTGAAATGTATTAGTGAAAGTAAAATTAAAATTCCAGTCGCTTCTGAGCCTCATCAGGGATTATCAGACCCCTACAGTGTGGTCCAGTACAGTGCGAAGCATGAGTCCATCTTACAAACGCTGCCACTCAGTTCCTGAAATGATTTCCCTAGCTCATAGGGCTGACAAGATATTCAGTTCCCCTCCCACCCCGCTCAAGCACATACAAACACCCCTGGTGCAACGGGTGGCAGCCCAAGGAGCCTTTGGGGTAAGAGAGGGTCAAGACTTTTTTGCTTGCTTCATTTACTTTCTTCCCAAACCCAAAGCTTCATCCTTCATTCGAGATCAAAACCCACTGAATTGAAAGAAAGCCTTTCCACTTATTTCAACCGGCTATGAATCAAGCCCTTAATGTCTAGATAATAGTATGACAGGCACATTATAACTACTTACATATCACAAAGACAGATAAGGATAGATAAGACAGACAGCTAGATTAGATAAGGATGGTTTAGATAGAAGCGGTTTTAAGTATTCAGCTACACAAATGAAAACGCCAGAGATATCAATCCAGGTCCTAGGAAGTCCTCTTTCTGTTTGAGTGAAAAAATCATTTTTCTCCCAACATCACATACTAAAATAAATGAATAAATGTTAATAAAATTTTTAAAAGGTCAGGTCACTATTTCCTGTAACATATGTCAGGGGGAACACAATATATCTCAGTATCAGGTCACCGTGGGACAGCCGTGACATTAAAGAAAGGAGGAACTGGAACTCTCTTCAGCTAGAATTAGTTAGCTGGAATCATTTTGTTTTTGTCTTGGTTGCTCTGGTGTGGCAGCAAGTAAAGTTAATGGGAAATTTATCAATGCAAAGCTTCAGCATGGCACAGCCATCTACTTTGTAGCAGAGAAGTCAAGCATGCGGGAAAGCACAAAGATACAAATTGCTATTAAAAATAAGACCAAGCGTTCAGCAAAGGTGTTTAGAAATTCTGGTAATTGAAGTCTCATGCTGGGTGGTGAGGAAATCCTATTAGGGGAAAGAGACTTCCATTATATAAGTATACTTTAAGCCTAGAATCAGAGATCACCCAGTTTGAGATGTCAGCTTTAAAAGGACAAGCAGCAATGCTTTCAGGGTTCATGGTCATGCACACACTGCAGTCAGAGTAATGGGCTGTGATCGTTATGTTCATCCTTCTTTTAGGGAATTGTCTCATCTCAAATGAAGGGAGTTATTTCTTGTTGTTCAAAGGCCTTCAAAGGGTGAAGATGATATGTACTGTCAACAGAGGATGTCCAATGAGTTAAATATCTTCTCAGTATTTGAGATTGTAAAGCTGGATATATAATACGTGCAGGTCACACTGACACTGGCACTCCAAATAAATTTCCGAAGTAACATTTTAAATTCATGGGGTTTCGAGTTTTTTTGGTCATTTTAGAAATTTCTGAGAGAAGGTTAGTCCAGTCAGAACACATGCTTAATTAACCCTTTAACAACTGCACTCGTGTTTCATCAGAGACCTCTTAAAAACATCCCATCTGTGTCCTTTTCCACCTCCCCAACTATTAAAATCAGATTTCTCTAATAATCTAAACTGAGGTGAATATTAATAGGATCTGAGTATAGAAATGCAAAGATTCACATCTGGATGAAGCAGATTAATAAAAAGAACTGATGATATTTTGTCGGCTGTGAGGGATTTGCCAATGCCATCTTTACAAAGCCAATTTTTTGTTGCTGTTGTGATATACAACCAACAGTTGTCAAAAGCGTCAATCCCCACTTGAATAAGTCATACTTAAAATGTGTTCACTGAACCTTGTAAGAATAGATTATTAAAACTTGAAGCTACTTAATTTTTTGACACTTAACACATTGCCTGCAGAACCCTGACAGACAGCTGGGAAAGTGTGCAAGTGAAACTTAATAGCTAAACATCTCAAGCAGTTGCAGAAGTTAGAGATGGAAAAGACTTTCTGGCTCATCCACTCTATTTCTCTGCCAAAGCAAGATTGTTTCCTGTAGTGTATTTTTAAGAGTGTTCTGTACTGTCTGGTTTTAAATGACTCACACTATGGGGCTTCCACAACTACCCCTGGAAAACCATTCCAGATTCATTTGTAAAATCATTGATATACAGTAGTAATTTTCTTAATCTTTGCTAGCTTTGAGCAATACCAATAATAACTGAACTTGTTTTCTAGGATTCATGAATATTCCAGTGTCAACACTTGGCTTTGAAGAAAAGGCTAAGAGCTTTTTGGAGGTTTCTATCTATCTAGGTTCTTATATGCCCCCCACATTCACATACACTTCACTTTACTATAATAATCAAGTGCCTCATTAAAAATGACAGCTGGCAACTGAGTAAGAAGCGTTTTCACCACTGTCTGCATAGATTAAAGTAAGCGCCATTAAAAAAAATGAACATACACCATATTCCAGTGGTGAAAATTTAATAGAGTGTTTCCATTTCTAAGTACAGCACTGCAAATACTCCAAAGAAGATAAAACAGATGGTCAATGCCCATATTTTTAAAGGTGTACATTGCATTGATCTTTTGCAGTTCTTACAGACATACAATTCCTGTTGCCCAAAAAATCACATCTAGATAAAACTATAAACTAGTTTATCACCATATGATGCATACAATAAAACTTTTTTTTAAAAGTCAGTGTAAGTTTTGTTTTGTTAGGCTCATTTTTTGAACAGTCTTTACCTTTTCCACAAATTCTTAAACTCATTTGAAGGTTCCTTTGCATATCATTAACATTTCAGTCTATTATTTCTAGCTCTACATAGACTGACTCATCAAACACACTTTACTTTTTGCCTTTGAACTATAGGCAACAAAAGAAGTGAGGGAGTGGGAAATGGGATTAATAAATTTGAAGTAAAAGCTAAATATCCATTCATGTTTCAGAAGTTATGATAAGTTATTCTGGGACTGCCACAGTATTATAATGTTAACCAAAGTTTTCTGAAGGTTTATCAATATCAACAGAACCTTCTGAATGAATATTTGACTATACCTAGGAGATACTATTTTGCATATAATCATATAATTATAAGACAGACACTCAATCTTGTCTTCTGTGACTGCCGATACTAGGAAATTCTGAGCTGAATGACAAAACTAGTGATTAAAAAAATGTGAAAGACTCCACGCAGACAAAAAATTAAAACTAAGATAATTTGGTCGTGTCCTGTCTAGCATTTGTTTTAATAAGGAGAGAGTTAGATGGTACTCTCTAATTTATATGCAATTCAGAAGGTAGAATATACATTCTCGCTAATACCTACTAGCATGTGGGATTTAACTTTGGGCAAATGATTCTGATTTCTCACTATATTTGATATGCAATGCAAGGGAAAATGTCTGATAACTGAAAAATACTATGTTTATAACTATGAACTGTGTAAGGGGAATGTGCAGCTTCTCTTGTCAGGTAAGCTTTGCCTTAGACAGACCACAAATGAAAATGATATTAAACAACAAGATATCCCCTTGTTCACACTGACTCCTGTAAAAACATTTGTTTCTGGTCCTATTTACTGCTTCAGTTGAGTCTGGACATCCACCTGAAGCCCATCAACACAGTAGAGAAAGGAAGAGAAAAAAAGGAATATTAGACAATCGTAAATGTTCTCTAAGCAAGAGATTGGGCTTGAAAACCTGCATGAAAGCAGATTTGCACAATCCTATTCACCTATACTTGCTTAGGGCAACTAATTGTTTTTGGTGGTATCAAATTATATTGCTCATTCAGTGTCCCAAATTTTTCACTATGTTCATCCTTGTGAAAAAAGCACAGGCAAACAGATTCTGTATCTGGCAAATTTTCATGACAATTTGGCAAGTCTGCACTGCTGGAAGTCATTAGATTAATACTCTGAGCACTTCACTGAAAAGGTTGGCTAGTATGAGAAAGAAAGGTGAGTTAAATGCCTTACCTTGCAAGCCATGGTATCCCTAACAACACTAAAAACTACTGGGATTGAGGCAAGTGAACAGCACCTGTCCATGATACATTCTGAAATCAAGGGTATAAAGGCCCTGTCTCCTAACTGTCCTTCTGTTCTGCTCTTTCCATGTAGTCATGGACTGGAGCAAATCCTTGGTGTAAATTATCATTGCTCCCCTGATAGGAGGGAAAATGAAGGTCTGACAATTTACACCAACTGAGAGGCTCTTTCACAGAGTCTCTGTCTCCAATCTTGCACTGATTTAGGCCTACTCATAGTAGTTTCTTTTGTTGTTTGTGTCAGTTTTCTAATCAGGATCTGCAAAGGCAATTTAATGAGGCAGAACAGCACATAGGAAAGAACTGCAGAAGGAAAGTCATTTCTGTGACACTCTTCCTGGAAGAGAAACCGCTTCCTTCTCCATGCCATAGACATTGTCTCGGAAATACTTTGACGACTGATGACACAATGAAGATATTTTGTAGCATTGCAACATGATTTTAGGTGACAGTAGCCCTGCACTTCCTGGTCACTGGCTTATGAATTGTGGGATAGGAATCCAGACCAGGTAACAGTGAGATTCAAAGCCCGAATAGTGTAGTGTGCAACCTTGTTCCCTCCAACACCATCCCCGAAGGACTCCTTACACCCAACAGCTATAGCACTGGAATGCGGCCACTTTTCCACCCTCTGGGACTTGGTGCATGTATTTTAGAGACATCCTGCTGTGTGCTTTATAAGTAAAACCGAGAGATTATATCAGCATTTAGATATCCAAGTTACTGGTGCTACATATAAATCAGAGATCAGATACTTTTTTTGCTTTCTCTCTTTTATCTTGTACTTCCTTTAAAGATTTCATGGCTTCCTCAACTTAAGTGGGCATTGTATATAGAATTTTGTACAGAAATAGCAAAAAGTAACAGCAGCAGCACTTGAAAAGTGGCAATGCTTTTCTGCCCTGGATATTGGTATGCTACTTACCACATGACAAGTATTCAAACAGAAAACAGGCATAACTGTAAGTAAAGCCCAATAAATCCAGAAAGACAGCAGTTTTCCAACTGAAGTATGTTGACCATCTTTATTAGCACCATAATGCAGCTTTGCAAAGCAACTGCCTTAGGACAGCATATGAGCCTTTTCCTCCCACTGCATAGTGTGTTCCAGCATGAGCTAACCATAATTCCTGCCCCAGGGAGCTCCCTTGAAGGACTCAGGCTTCATCCATCTCTAACGAACAAGCATTTCCTATTAAAACCAAAGTGACACTGAAGCCATGTGTTACTCACCAACAACTCAATACAAGCCCCCTCCAAGCCACTGGCTGTTTCAACATGCTACACAAGAGAGGAAGCCTTGAAGCACAGAGCTTCACAACATTCCCTCCCTCCTCCCCGCCCAGTGGATGCCCTCCAAGATAAATGTGTGTAGAGTTGAGTAAAGAGAAGAGGCAGCCACATTAAGCTATATAATGATGAACATTAATGGCCTGTGACAAAATGGGTCTCTGTGAGGTGGCTTGTCATGCAAGGTGGGAATTTTCCCCCCATTTTGTAATGACATGGTTATCAAAAATGTCAAAAGATGTACAGTAAAAGAAAGAAAATCTTCAGGCAAAGGTCAAGGTGATTTTTCATATTCTCATGGTTATTTCCTTTCTTCTTTTTCCTCAACAAACTTGCCTCTAAATGATCACAGTAGAGTCACAATTTTAAAACTAAGCTGCATTATATTTATACATATTTTTAAACCTTTCCTCTAACAATGCTATGACTGTGCTACACACTCACACAACCAGCCAGTTCCTCAGATCATCAGTAGACATAACTAGAGCCCTGAAAACCAGTGGGTATCCATTTTATATCCATAGATCGTTTTTACGGACAGCAGCGCAGATGCGGATACAAATTTTGTATCCGCCCATGGCTCTGACTGTAAGAGCTAGGAGGGCAGCTGTGAGGAACCACAGAGCAGACCTTCCACCTGCCCTGGGAAGGGAGTCCTGGGGGCAGGGACAGGGGCCTCCTCAGGCCCCCCGGCACAGGGCAAGTGGAAGGTCTGCCACAGCTCCACACAGCTGCCCACCTGGCTCTAACTGTGGCTGGGCTGTGACACCAAGCTATCACCCGCCCCCTGCTTTCAAAGCCAGTTTGGGGAGAGCTGTGCTGGCAGCTGTGGGCAGCCTGGGCCCCTCCACCTGCCCTGGATAGGCGGCCTGGGAGCCAGGGACACTGGGCAGGTGACCTGGGGGGAAGAGACACTGTGGGGGGGCGCTCTTGGGCCCGTGCCCAGGGCAGGTGGAGGGTCTGCCGCGGCTCTCCACAGCTGCCCCCCCAGCTTTTACCAGAGCAGCCTCGGCCCTTGTCTCTATGCCCAGACCCCGCCCGCCCACCCAGGGCAGTTGGTGGGACCCAGGCTCCCCCCAGATGCCAGTGCAGCTCTCCCAACCCAGCTCCATTGGGCGCGGGTTGGGAGCTTGGAGCCGCAGCCTGGCCACAATAAGAGCCAGGCAGGCAGAAGTGTGGAGCTGCGGCGGACCCTCCACCTGCGCTGGACAGGAGGCCAGAGGAGTTCTACAGATTACTTAAGCGTAAACTAAGCCCTACAATACTGTATGACAATGTCTGATAAAGAAAATGGCTCCTATATTACCAACACCAATCCCAACCCAGTTACTGATCTCATCACAAATGACAACGTCCCACAAAAAGCCTACCTATTTACATCCCAGTAATCCCTCTTGTACTCTGAACACCTCTCTTTTTCCCACATTAAACTGTCTGCCTCAATTAATAATCAAAATGAAACTAATAAGAAGATAGAGGAATAGGTCTGTGAAACAGATATCCACTTACAAACAGCCACAGGCAATGCCATAACTTTACATTCTTTGCAGTGAGTTATAAACAGGAATAAGAATACTCAGCTGTTACACAACTGTTTCACTAGCAGATCTCAAAGCAATTTATAAAAGAGGTAACATTATCCCCATTTTACAAGTGGCATAACTTGCCCAACATCACCCAAGGGTGGCTACTGTTTGCTTGTGGGATTTATTCAGGCAGATGACAGGACCCAAGATACCAGTGACTGTTGAGGCAGCCAGAGAGAGAGAGGCTGAAGAGATGAAAGTCAAGTATATACATTCTACCTATTAGCATTTCTAATTGTCCTATTACCATATAGTATCTTGGGGTATGTCTACACTACGGGATTATTCCGATTTTACATAAACCGGTTTTGTAAAACAGATTGTATAAAGTCGGCCACACTAAGCACATTAATTCGGTGGCGTGTGTCCATGGTCCGACGCTTGCGTCGATTTCTGGAGCATTGCACTGTGGGTAGCTATCCTGTAGCTATCCCATAGTTGCCGCAGTCTCCCCCGCCCATTAGAATTCTGGGTTGAGACCCCAATGCATGATGGTGCAAAAACAGTGTCACGGGTGATTCTGGGTAAATGTCATCACTCATTCCTTCCTCTGTGAATGCAACGGACAGACGCAGTTCATTTTGGCGTCCTTTTTCCGTGGATTGCCCTAGGACGATGCAGGACTAGCACAGCAACCATGACGCCGCCACTCAGCTTTTTTTTTAGACGTCAGACTATAGCCGTGTCTACTGATGTTGCACAGAAGCAGTACATGCAGCGCTAACATCAGGCTTATTTGCCTTTGCCAAATAGCAGAGATGGTTTATCAGGTCGTTCTATGTACCGTCTGCTGCTGTCCATGGGTGCCCTGGCTGAGGTCTGGGGTCCGAGCGAGGCCAGGTTCCCCTAGGGGATCAGGACCGCACGTGCCAGGGGGTGCAACAGACAAAAGTGGGTGACTCTCACCAGAGTCAATCCCTTCTATTGTATCTAAAAATAGAGTCGTTCCTGGCCCTAGAATTAGGGGCAAG
>NC_133769.1:3629738-3750038 GCF_003597395.2 Chelonoidis abingdonii
ATACCGCCCGGAGGCCAATACTGTCGATTTGCGGCCACACTAACCCTAATCCAATATGGTAAAACCGATTTCAGCGCTACTCTTCTTGTCGGGGAGGAGTACGGAAACTGGTTTAAAGAGCCCTTTATATTGATATAAAGGGCCTCGTTGTGTGGATGGGTGCAGCGTTAAATCGGTTTAATGCTGCTAAAATCGGTTTAAATGCGTAGTGTAGGCCAGGCCTTGGTGCCATATTAGTAACTTGTTGCAGAGTGTCAGAGCCGGGCAGCTGAACTCCAGTGACTACCTGTGGCGGAAAGCACATCCCTAGAGCACCATGCAGAGTTACATACACACTCCTTAGACTACACATCTGTTGAGCGGTCAAAAGTCCACCCTGTTCCCAAGACAGAGTGAAGCAATAAATTGGGAAACAGATCACTCATTGCTCAGTCTGTTGATTATGGCACAGATAATCAGGGTCACATAGTGTGTTCTTCTGGGGAGGGAAGCAATCAATTCAAGACTAATCTGCATTAGCTAAAGAAAATATCTGTGCAGTTTTAGCTCCTTTGTACAGTGGTAACGACGACCGGATTGTGCATCCTGCACATCCCAGAGGATAAAAGATAAACCTTGTGGTGAAAGCAAAGAAATATAAATACAGCAATCTGGATTCTATCCCCAGTTCTGTCACTGACTTGATATGGGACCTTGGGCAAGTCACTTTGATTCTGGGTTCCTCAGTTTCCATTTCTGTATGCTGGAGATGAAGCAAAATGTTGCCATTTGTCTGCCAATATCTGTTCTCGAAGAAGGCACATTCTCTGATTTGCTGCTTGGGAGTTGGGTCCACTCTGTTATTTGGACGGGAGGCAAAGAGCTCCACCCCAAATTACTGCCAGATGGGTAGGATGCCAAGCAGGCAGCTGCGAGCTCTTTTTGCCTAGGAACAGTCCAATTAGCTGAGGAGGGACCCAGCCCACAAGGCGTGAACCTGATGACATGATCTTCTTGAAGAAGAAAAATACTTACACCTCTGCCCTTCTCTCCTTTTGTTGGTTTTGACCTATCATGCTTTATGGCCAAGTCTACACTGGGAAAAAAGGGTTGTATTTTTAATGTGTGTGAACTAACATGCTAAAATCCCTGGAAGAGCCATCCTAGTTCACTGCTGACTCAGGGGGAAGAATGCCAACTGCTGAATCATGAACACCACTTCCTGGCTTTTCCTCAGAGAGGCAACTTGGTTTTAATTTGGAGCTCTCTCATTCAAGTACTAACTGCATCTACTTCTGCTGCATCTTATGAGATTTGATCCCACAGCCAGCTGAAGCTGCTGATTCTCCCTGGATCACATGCTGAATAGGTTCAAGGAGTAGACGGACGGATCAGTTTGCCTGGGAGGTGCACAGCCTAGTAGGGACTGTATCCCAGGAGGTGTGAGGAAATCTGAAGCTGAAGGCAGAGAATGGCAAATAATTTTTCTAAATCTAAGGTAGATGAATGTCCTCACTACTATAGCATCTGAGCATCCCAAATCTTTCATGTATTGAGTCTCACCACCCCATGAAGTAGGGAAGCACTATTACCCCATTTTAAAGTTGAGGAATTGACAAAGAGAGACTACATGATTTGCCAGAGGTCACACAGGAGGTTTATGGCCGAGCCCTGGGATCCCAAGACCCAGACTAGCACCCTAACTCCTGGATCATCCTTCCTCTGAGTACACAGATCACCAAAAAAGTAATCCCTCTGTCTTCTCTCTTGTATACAGATGTCAGAGCTCGATATCCAGGGCACTGGGCCAGAAAAGCAATGATTTTTCACCTCCCATTAATTCAAAATTCAGAAAGCACCAGAAGGGTTAAATTGTATCGGTCCACACACAATGTTCGATTGCCCTAGTTATTTAAGGAAAGGGGAAAAAACATTCCACTGAGATTCCAAGGGGATGCAACAGTGAAGGTCTGTGAAGTGACAATCATTAATGACTTTTGACAATTTGACTTGTTTCTGTGTTAGGTTGCTGGGACCTGCCGCAAAACACAGGGAAGTCTTGGCTAATGCCCATGAGTGACAATGGCATCCTCTTCTCTCCAGGCCAGTTTCTCTGTGCCTGATGCTAATTCCAACAAGAGAGGGATTTACACCTATTAAGCGCTATACAAATGTACTGTCAGTCCCAGTTATCTCAGTTTGATTTTGTATGGAAGGGGAAAAAATAATTACATATAAAATTTCTTTAAAATAAAATTTGCAAGGCCAGCTGAAATATACACAACATCATATCTTTCATAAGACCTACTTAAACATTAGATGTTTAAAACAGTCATTTTAAAAAAATAACACATTGTATCATCTTTAGAGGCTTTATTAAGAAAGAAAAAAATCTGCCACTTTTGATTAGTTCACAGGCGATCTTTATCTCTTTTCTCAACATGTGTTAAATTAGATGAACAAGCATTTTTTTAAATGCCATTTGTTAGCTTAATTTCATCTAGTTTGTGACAGTACAAATCCCATCATCAGAGCATACATGCATGCCACCTTTCTGGTAAAAATGCTCATTTTTTGCATATATTTAAAAGCTTTAATTGAAGACAGACATTTAAAATAAAATAGACACCAAGCATCCTGTCTTCACTCATCCTACATTTGGTGTGTTCCACTAATCTGAATAAGTCTTATATCCAAATGGGCCTGGAGTCCAAATAATGATGCTTTTATTTTATATCAAAGTTTGCAACACTGACAATGGAAAGAATGTAAACAGGTGTAGCTCACGATTGTTAATGCCATCAGTTGTGATCAATTTCTGTGGTGCTCATACAACTGCATCACGTCCTTCCATCACATTGAATTTAACTAGTATCACATTTGGGGTATTCAACATTTCACAGCCAAGTTACAGAACTGTATAAGGGCACTGGTATCCATGTTGTCAAAAACAGAGGTCAATGGGCAAAAATGTACATGTGGAATTGCACCAGGCATGGAACTGAGCAAACTGATTTTTCTGTTCAGTTGCAGAACTGAAAAATAATTTGAAAAATGGTTAGCTTTGAACCAAATTCTTTGTTTTTTTTATGGGGGGGGTTGTTTTGTTTAGTATTTTTTTTTTAGAGTTTGAAACCAAAATAAAAACACCCCAAAACACTTAGTTTGAGTCAATTTAAATTGACATTTTGTTTCACAAATGTCATTTCAAAGCAAAAGGTCTAGACAGTTCATCGTGAAAATGTCAGAATGAACTGTTTTGACATTTCCTCTTTTTTTCAGCCAAAACAATTCACTCAATCTGACCCAAACACTGAACAAAATTCACCAGCTCTATCCAAGATCATGCACACCATGGAAATGATGGTGCACGCACATCTGGTAATTCTACATCAACATGGCTAAGTAGGAATCAGTTTAGTCATTTGTAGAAACAGTTGAGGTGGTTACAAATTGGAATAGCTGTCCCATCTTTCACTCTCTGCCATCAATTTTGGTACACAGTTTGAGACCACTGTATCTGAAGGACCAACTCTCTCCTGAGACCACCACAGCTTAGATCAGCAGAGGCAATCACGGTGGAGGTCCCTTACGTGTAAATGGAATGAAGCTCCTGGTAGATTGTTTTCTGCAAGACGCCCTCAATTCTGAAACTCAACAAATACATGCACTGCAGCTGGAAATAACTCATTCGTAAACCTTGAGGGCACGCATCATGGCCTTTCTATTTCTCCTGAGCTTTTGGGAAGATTTGAAATCATAGGGAGAATAGATGGGGTATTTTTTTTCCCCACATTCTCTGGCTCGTTGGTTTGACTTTAATTTTTGAAGGATGTCATATTTACTTGCTGTGCAAGTGACTAGGATTACTGGGAGGCCAATTTTTGTAATAAATATATATTATAAATATAAAGAGAGAGATTGAGACTGAGTACACATACATAGTACAATAAATCCCATTGTGTGTTTTGACTCCATACTACCTGCAATACCTAACACATGGTAAGTGCCTTTTCATGGTGACTGTCATACTGAATCCTGCCCTTAAGTGAAGAATTATATTCGCCAATAAATCAACATAGCTCCACCTGCTGCCATGAGGTGCTATAAAGCCTTAGCCATTCCTCTCAGCAGCTACCATTTTCAGTTCAAAGTTCTTACTTATATTATTTTAAAAACCATACTCAGACATCTTAAGAGAAACTTCAATGTACTGATAGTACTTTATGAGAATGAGCCATACTGTGCATTGTTCTGTCCTTATGAATGACAATCACCGATGAAACTTGCTGCTGTCCTCCATCAAACTGATTGCAGAAAGATGACTAGCCATTGCTCTGTCCACAGATTTGAGCCCAAAGACAACTGTTTTTTATTTTTATTTTTTTTAAACAGAGCACCATAAGTGTACACAGTACTCTTAAAAAAAGTGCATTAAAAGATCTGCCCTGAAGAGCATGAAATGTAAACCCAAGGATGAAGCACATGGAAACAATGGCTAGTGGTGTCTAGACATGAACATGATGAATGTACATTAGAAATATGCCTGGATTAAATGTGATAATCAGACCATCAGTGAAATCAATACTGAAAAGGTTTTGCAAAGCAGTGGATTTTAAGACAAAACTTAAAGAGAAAAGGGAGAGCGCTCAGTGAGTCAGAAACTGTTCCAAGTCTAAGGGGTGGTAAGAAAGAAGCTGTGGAGGAGGACACAAAGGGAATGTTTAGGAGACAGGATAACACAGTAGTATGAGGCATGGAAAGAGGGTGTAGCAAAGAAAGCAGAGTACAGCAGCTCCAACAATCTATAGATTCCTTGTAATTAACTAATTTCTATCAGAATGCTACTTCTGAATAGCAATTTGATTTTCAATTTGGAGTAATGATTTGTGTGAGGCGACGGTTCAGTCTGATCCTCACGGTGAATTCCAAGGCCAATTTTCATTAAAATCAACTGCCTGGTGTATTAATAGGGATGATTTATCCATGATGAACTAATTGCAATGATTAACTGGCAGTGCCTCATAAATACAGATGAACAGTTCTTCTGGACTGCAGAGTGGTGAAGGAACCTCATTTCCACCTTTTGTGGAGGTGAAACAAGGATGGCTTATTTCCTCTCCCGTCAGCTTTATACAAGTTCAGAAAACGTAAACTTTCCCACTCTGTGCAGCAGAGTTTTGATCTTCTCTGCTGTGAGCTATCCATTGCCTGGACTCTAACTAAACGAGGGCTCTCTGAGAATGCTCTCAGTCATTTTCATTTAAAAAAAAAAAAAAAAAAACACCTGGCAAAAGATGATTTTTTTTTTTACCTGAAGCTCTTGGGATTTATTAGAAGAAAACCAAGTCTGATGGTTCTTTGAATCTTTGTTCCTTCTTGTAGCATTTCATGTTGTGTGTAGAATCTCTGAGTTACCTTTATAATCACAGTAACTATATCCGTGTAACATATCTCTTGTCCACTGAACTAGTTACATGCCTTATCCAGAACTAAAAGGTACCAATCCAAGCATCAGGACACAGATATTTGCTAGGAAGCTTGGACAGGAGCACCCCTTATCTCAGAAGTGCTATAATATTTTATGGAGTGCCAGCATATGGAACGAGATTTTTTTTTCTTGTAAAATAATCACTTTTCCCAGGATTACTGCAGAGCAGGGTGGATAAAAAAAATCAATGATTTTTAAATAAATAAATTAATTAAATAAAATCTGATTTTTTTTATTTAAATCGGATTTTTTTGATAAAATATTTTTTGAGGAAAAACAAACAATCGAAAGATAGTTTTAATTAAGATAAATTATAGCTCAAAGATATCTCATCGTGGAATAGGGATTATAAATTCTAATCCATATTATGAGACCATATATTCATGTCATGTTTAAGAAAAGTTTTGTAAAGGAGTTCCAACAGTTCACGGATTAGGGATCCAATTTTATGGGGGTCCAGAGGCTACTTTATAGATTATTTAGGTTAATCTTTCAATCTTCCCAATGGGGCTCAGTGCTCAGTCTAGAAGATTCCATCAGAGATGGTTAGTTTTGCAGTTTTCAAACTGTGGATTTGTGTCTCCAGAGATAACATGCTTGTTAACAGGAAAAATGTTTTTAAATAAATAAATAAAATATACAGAGGGTGAGAAATAACGGACCTCAATCCTACTTTCCCTCTGCAAATTTGTGTACACAGAGTCAATCTCTTACCTCTCTCTAAAAGTACAAAGTTTCAAAAAGTTCAATGAATAGAAGGTAGTTAGGGGAGGAACAGGTCTGGACAAGGAGAAGAAGTCTGGAGATAAATGTGAGAAGGGAGGGACTGGCAGTAGAAACAAAAGTGAACTGTTTGAGCAGCATATTCCAGAAGTCTTGAGGTCTTTTGAGTATAGCCTTCATTGATTTGAGATTACGTACCAATTTTCACTAGAAGGGAAAACTATAATGGACCAGGCCAGTAAAAAGACCCAGTTTGGAATAAGAACATTAAGACACGTCTGCTGATGAATGTTTAACAGAAAGTCACACCAGTGAACTGGTGAAGTCACTTAAAAACACTTGGATTCAGAGACTAGTTGAAGTAATAATCTACTTTCTAAACGCATAGCGTCTTCTGCTGCGTACGATAAATATTTCTCCTTGGACTAATTCATTCCAAATTGAGAAATCAAATATTGACCGAAAAAGCAGGAAGCTTGTTTTTTTCTTTTACAGATTATGACAAACAGGAAAATAAAGGCAAAGATGACTGAAGTTAGCTGCACGCAGTCCAATATTTAAGTTTCTCGTGTTGACCTGGCTGACATGGCGAATTTAAATTTTTAATTTTTTTTTTAACATATCTCTTTAACTATTTAGTTAAAAACAATTTTAACAAAACCTGATTTTTAAAAAAACTTTAGTTTTAACATGAATTCAAACAACTTCATATGCTTGTTTTGTTAAAATATTAAAATATGTTCATGCTTTGAAAAAAAAATACAGAATAACAACATTGTGGTATTTCGTTAAAACAACATTTTACATGTTTGTCTCGGTGATCTGCCCTAAATACAGCATGGCAAGAAAATCTCCAAATATTAATGATACCTGTTGAATTGGAGATAGTTCACCTTTCCAATGATTCACAAATATCTGATTAATTACCTTTGGTAAATGAAATAACCCAATCATTCATTTTCTGATACTGCTGGAAACCTTAATCTGAAAGTTTTCAGAATCAATCACTTTAAAAATGTATAGTGTGTACCTTCTAAAATGAATACTACATCTATCTCTGAGTTGTGAAGAATATGTATTAAGGTTATAACAACCAACAAGAATGCACTTCTGTGTAGAAATCCATAATTAAATCGAGTCTTCCTGACTAGTGATTTAAATCATGATTTAAATCAAATCCACCCTGCTGCAGAGATAATGGGATTCCTAAAAATCTCCAAAATGATTAACACGACAAAGCAGCAGAGACAGTATTTGATCATGAGTATCTTTTACGGGACACACAGCACCTTTAGCATGTGTTTGCTGTAGTCTTTTCATTCTGTGAGAGGGCAACCAGCCCAGCCAATACAACACGTTAATAATAGATGCACTTCTCTGTTCAGAGGCATTACCACATCATTTAGTGCCCCTGGAACAAACACTCCATTAGTTTTAAGTACTATAGCAGTATTAGTGCTTTAGCCTCCATAAAACATACAAAATGGTAAAGCTTTTGGGTTCTTCTATCGTGCAACATTTATTTCACAGTCACTGCAGAAAAAAGCAAAACACCAGTTTTAAGATACAAATAGGTCTAAGTCAGTGACATTAAATTATTATTTAGCTTTCAAAACCTCAAGTTGCCACTATCAAGAGGAAAAATTGAATTTAAAGGGTCCATTTCGCAAATTAAATTCTGGTTGTATTTTATTGTCCATATTTTTCACAGAAGCAAAACTATTTATTGGTGCCCATACCCTAAAATAAACGTCTACAGTACTCGATCTGTGATTCACTGGGAATGCGTCATCACAGACTGTCTATGAAAGGAAATATGCTTTCAACTGACTATAAAACAAAAGTAAAAAGTGCAAATAATTATAATTAGCACTCAGCTAAGGTTCTCCCTCTATAGATAACAAAGTGCTTAACAGGAGAATAACTATCAGTATCCCCAATTTAGAGACAGGAAAACAAAGGCAAAAGAGGTTAAATATGTCAAGATCACACAGCAAGTCCAAGACTAGTACTACTCCTATGCTCTCTCCACTTGCCCACTATCTCCAGGTGGGGGAAAGGCTGACCACCAAACTGATAGGAGACCTTCAGAGTTTGCCCCAGACCCATAGGCCTGTGTGACATTTTAACACAGATTACAGCTGAAGAAGAGAATATTGGAGCAAGCCAGAATAAGACTCATATCACTGGATTGAAAAGAATGCCTGACAATATGCACAGAACCAGTACAATGGAGCTAAATTATATTTAGTGCCTTGGAAGTGGCATTACGGTGCCACCCAAATGAGCACACATTTGCAGCTCTAGTAGCATTAATATGTATCACTACTTTGGCTGAGGCCAGATACAAACACACAATCCTCTTACATAAACCATTTCTACTACAAGAAAAAAAATTCATCTCTCCATGAGACAATGCAGAGAGACCACTGTTGGATATTAGAATTAAATAATGTCATAAGGATACCTGAAACTAGAGAGAGAAACAAAAGAGAGTTCCTGCCCCAAAGAGGTTCACTATCTTACTTCAGATACAAGGTAAGCAATACCCACTGTAATGGGGTGGTGTAAGGAAATAGGACACGAAGGCTTACAACAACCAGATTATGTGATTGGCTTTCGTGCATTAGGGTACACGTTGAAATGGGAGCACATGTCCATGACCATGAGGACCATGCCCCCTTGATCTCTAGTTCATACCTAACTGAACTCCTGTCATGAATTCTCTGTGACACTTCCAAGTGGCTAGAATCTCGCTGTGGGTACTGTAGGATGTGCTTGTGGGCACTAGCCATGGTGAGTGAGTATGCACCAAAACACGGCTGCCTAACTAAACAATCCATGGTTGTTCATAGGGATTCATGCAGTGACCTTCAGAATCAAACACACAGATCTCTATCACTCTCTGTGATGATCAAGGTGCATGGCTAGATGCAGTAATGGTTCATTATACATGCACATGAGGCAAAAGTTACTTCACTACTAGAATACTAAACAACAGGTGGCATTGTATCCCATTTTATAGATGGCAAACTGAGGCACAGTGCAATTAAGTGACCTGCCCAGAGTCACACAGGGAATCTATCTTAGAGCTGGGAATACAACCCAGATGAATGATCCCTTGTACTAGGCTGCTCTGACCATCAAACCATACACCATGATCTACCTTTCCAAACACAAAACACTTGAGACATTGGGAAAGAAAATCCATGGTGAAAATGCTCATAATTTTCACAACCAACCAACCACTCAAAGAATTGCCTGGTAAGGTTTTAATACAGATAGGGGATAAAACAGAATTCATCTGTATTTTATTTCATTCACACAAACGCTGATCAGAATTATAAGTATAGCAAGTAAATGACAGACAAATGACTGTTGCTACCAAAATACCAAATGTAAATTACAAACATTCAGGTAACAGTGAGTTCAGAATTACTGGAGCATTTTGCATTGGACATAACACATAAACCTCACAGCCATCTACTGCAAAAAGCCCTACATCTTTCCTTTTTGACTACTTCTCTCCCAGTGTTCTGTCCCATCTAAAGTTTAGTTTTAAAAGTCCAAGATGGAAGAATTCAGTTGCATTAAAGGAAAAAAAATAGATATTTACTTTAAATGATAGTTAATTAGGGGGCAAAAAGAATCACATCTGCCAGCTGCTTTTTTCACTCTAATACTTGACACTACTTGATTTTGCTGCAGTCGTATCTAGGATACCAGCTCTAACAACTCAACTAAAATATCAATTTCATTCAACTATCTTCCTGGACAAACCAACAAACAAAAAATTTATATAAGAGCTCCAGCTTCTCGGCAGTGGATTAAAAAAGGAATGGCAGAAAATGCTATTCAACTTGTTATTTTGTGAGCACTATTAAGTTCAAATGAATTAAAATCCAGAACAAGGATGTCCCTTTCCCTTTCATATCCCTACCAGGCCACCTTGCTTTAAAATTCATTTAAATCAGACAAAGGGGTGGGAAGGAGAGCAGAGGTGTATTTAGAGGCAAGAAAATTACATTATTTAAACCAACCCAACGACAGATCAAAAGCTGAAGTGCAGGATAGCAATTTAGCTTGAGTTTGATCAAATGGCACTTTGGATCATACGGCCAGTTGTCATTTCAAAAACATTTACAAGATGGGAAAAAACAGAGGATTGTATAATTTTAATGTAAAATCCAGCATCTATGTGCAAGTTCAGTGGGGTTATATTATATGTTATTCAGTACTAAATCATCTGCAAATAGCTTTATAAACAGAGAGAAAAAATATAGGTCCTTATCGTGAAGAGCTTACAATATGGACAGATGCTATCGTGAAGAGCTTACAATATGGACAGATGCTATGGACAGATGCTATCTATGGACAGATGCTATCTTATATGGCCCATATTACCAAAATTTCTGAGCACCTCACAGACCTTTAATGTATTGAGTCTTACAACACCTCTATGAATTAGGGAACTTCTATTATCCCCATTGTTCTCCCAAGGCAGATTAAGTCACTTGCATGAGGTCACACAGGAAACCTTGGACAGAGGACTGACAGCTCCCAGTCTATCACCCTAAACACTGGACCATCCTTCTCTCTTCTGACAAAGATGCAGGGAAAAGGACATGACTTTTTAAATAACCTGTAGGGAATGAAAGGATTGATTGAGGGATTGTGGAGAAAAATGAGACTTTAGGAGTGATTTGAAGGAGGGCAGAAAAGCTTCCTGGAGCTCATACAGTATATTCACAAAACTTCCATTGTGAAAGAGCTCTCGTATGCTAAATACAAAATTAAAGGAAACTATATTGTCCAAGAGAGAGAACTCTAAAAGCTATGAGGTACTGTGGTCTAGTGGTTAGATCAGGGGAACTGACTATGTGGATTCTGATCACTGGCCTGACTCTGACATATGTGTCCTGGGGCAACTCAGTCAGTCTCCTTAAATCTAATATTCAACAAATTACCTGAATCCAGATTATCCAGATTAAGATAATCTGAATTTTAAATGAATCCCAGGAACTCAAAATCCATACAGAATGTTTCAGATACCCCACCAATACGTCAGATAATCAGGGTTTACATGTACAGAGTAATAAACCTCACACTGTGGTGTTGTAAGGTTTAATTAATTGATATCTGTAAAGGGCTTGAAAACATCAGATGAAAGGAGTCATGGAAATACTAAGTAATAGTATGCAATTACTAGTAGGGCTGTCAATCGCAGGTAACTCACGTGATTAACTCAAAGTAATCATGATTAAAAATTACTTGCGATTAATTGCATTGTTAAACAACAGAATAGCAATTGAAACGAATTAAATATTTTTGGATGTTTTTCTACATTTTCAAATATATTAATTTCAGTTACAACACAGAACACAAATTGTACACTGCTCACTTTATATTATTTTTATTACAAATATTTGCACTGTAAAAATGATAAACAAAAGAAACAGTATGTTTTTAATTCACCTCATACAAGTACTGTAGTGCAATTTCTTTATCATGAAAGAGCAACTTACAAATGCAGGTTTATTACATAACTGCGCTCAAAAACAAAACAGTGTAAAACTTTAGAGCCTACAAGTCCACTCAGTCCTACTTCTTGTTCAGCCAATCGCTCAGACAAACAAGTTTGTTTACATTTATGGCAGATAATGCTGCCCATTTCTTAATTAAAATGTCACCTGAAAGTGAGAACAGGCATTTGCATGGCACTGTTGTAGCAGGGGTTGCAAGATATTTACATGCTTGATGCCTAAAGATTCATATACCTCTTCATGCTTTGGCCATCGTTCCAGAGGACATGTTTCTATGCTGACGATGCTCATTAATAAAATAATGCGTTAATTAAATTTGTGACTGAACTCCTTGGGGGAGAATTGTATGTCTCCTCCTGTTTTACCCGCATTCTGTCATATATTTCATGTTGTAGCAGTCTCAGATGATGACCCAGCACCTGTTGTTCATTTTAAGAACACTTTCACTGAAAATTTGACAAAATGCAAAAGCAGCAGAGAATCCTTTGGCACCTTATAGACTAACAGACGTTTGGCCCACCCTGGTTCCAAGCCCCCACCAGCTAGCTCCACAGGCTGCTCTTCCTGCAAAGCAATGGACAAAGCAGGCGGCTGCAAAACAATCTTATAAGGGAGCATTGTGCAGTACTTAAAATAAGCATGTTCTCTAAATCAGCGACGTAACACAAAAAAGTACACCAGGGCGATGTTACGTGAGGAGTACTGTATATAGCCCTTGGTCAAAATGGGCTATATGCTGGGGCATCATACTTCCAAAACATAATCATCAGGCAACGTACCACAATGGAAAACGCAGTTTACTGTTGGAAGTGACTGGAAAAAGAAAAGCTTCCGCCATCAATTCAACAAAACAAATGAAACAAATGTCTCATTTTTTGATCATTTCAATATTCTGAATCTTTTTTTTTTTAAATTTCCATAGTAAAATTTTCAACTTTTTGTTCCATTTTTGGGATGCAATCAAATGTTGAAATGTTAGAATTTCCCCCACCATAGACATTCTGAATTTTGTTCTATTCTATTTCTGCAAATAACTAGAACAATTCAGCTTAAAATGAGCCGCAGAGGTTTCAGAGCCCTCGGCATAAAATTACTTGAAGCTAAGAATTAACATCTCATTACCTAAACTTTTTGGGGTAAAAATGCCTGTAAACTACTCGAACTCCAAATATATGAAAATCTGTGTTCTGGTGATTTCAGATCCACTTATCTTATATGGTTTACAGTAGGAAGAAATTACAAGTGGCATCCCTATTCTTTTACACCTTGTCAAATTTGGACAAATAGCAGAAGATTTCTGCCTTAGTTTCATTAAGAATCTGGCTGTGTCCCTCTCTGCCCCCAAATCACACAACTGAAAGAATGTTATGGAAGCACACCAACGTTCCCTAGCAAGGTCTTCAGGATATTCTAATATAATTATTTACCACACCGTAAATTTTCTTCATTGGATCTACTCTATTCAAGCTCTTACAAACCCTCCTTGTCATATTTTTTGAGCAGCTTACAGAAGTGCATAAAGGAACAATGGAACAGAATTTGGACATTGTGTTCTCTCCTCCGCTTTCTCCCCAAGTGAAAATTTACGTGAGGTTGCATTTTTAAATTTATTTTTCTGCTGTGCTCTGTATCTTTTATTAGTGGAAGTCAACGACAAGATGTAGGCCTTCTATTTGGTAGTGGAAGTTGGGGAGGATTTGCAGGCAGAATTGAGGGGAGCTCATTCCCATGGTCTCGGGACTGTTCTTTCTGAAAAAGTTCTCTCATGCACAGGTAAGTTTGGGTGGGCAATTCTAGTGTGCCTGCAGAAAAAAGGCCCCCCCAAAAAAAGGCTGGGGGATGGGGGGACCCCATGATCCTCATCCTTGGAGCATCAGACACTTTTTAGGTATCCTGGGTCCAAACCAGTGAGCACCTTGAAGATATGGACAACCTTGAATTGAACTCAATGAATCTCTGATTTTTTCCTCCATAACCTCTTTTCCACTATCTTTATGGGAGGTGTCAACAAAAAAGTTTATTCACTGTCAAATTCTGCAGATTAATGTTCAATGTTACATGCTTTTAGATAAAAATAATCAGTATTCAGAAGCACAATGAACACCCATTTCACTAGTATTTGACTATAATAGGAAAAACAGCTTGAGTTTCCATGCTAATAGCATTACAGATACTGCAAAAAATATTCCAAATGTCACGTTACAGCAATGAATAAAGAGCAAATACAAGCTACAATTCTGGAGGCTATTTCTCTACACCAACCCGCATAATTGTCAGCCCTGACTTGGAGACGTGATTCTCTCAGATAGAAGAGGGAAGTTTTAGGCTCCAAATATCTCTAACCTAACTTACTGAGACTGCCATTAGGTGACAACCAGGTGAAAACTACAACTTACAGCTGATCTAACGTTGGTAAAAGGGAAGGTTCAGGTTCCTTTTGGAAAACTACGCTGGGCAACATCCTGTTCTGTTATAAAGTTGGAACTAACTCATTTAATTCCAGCTAGATTAGCATCTGTAACACACCAGTTGCCACTGTAACCAGCTCCCAGCAATGGAGTGCGATGTAGTTAATATAATGGCTATTTTCTTGCCACAGATGTCTGTTTTATGTAAGTCACATGAATCTGTTGACAATATGCTCATTGGCAGAATCATTTTAGGGGTTTGCCCTTGGAAAAGAGGAAGAAAATGTGTGAGGCTCTGCATAGAAAGAATACTGAAAAACCAAGGAGTCACAGAAACATCAAGACCTCTTCAGAAAGAGGCACTGGGAGATCCTTAGGGATGGAAAGTGTGCAATTTTAGAGCAGGCGTATTTGTGGCACCTTAGCGACTAACAATTTATCTAGCATAAGCTTTTGTGGCTATTGACCCACCTTCATTCAGATGCATAGAATGGAACATATTAGTAAGTATCTCACACCTCTTGTCAACGTGTCTAATGGGCATTTTGATTTATCACTACAAAAGTTTTTTTTTTATTCCTGCTTCTTAATTACTTAGCCTCTTAGAGTTGTATGACAACTGCCATCTTTTCATGTTTTCTATGTATCTATCTATTTCTTTACTATTATGTCCATTCTATGCATCTGATGAAGTGGGCTGTAGCCCATTGAAAACTTTTGCTCAAATAAATGCTTAGTCTCTAAGTGCAACAAGTACTCCTGTTCTTTTTGCAGGATACAGACTATCACGGCTGCTTACTCTTGAAAACCTGTGCAATTAGAGATTTTCTTTCAAAGACTCTAGCCAGTTTGCTGTCTGGGGGACAGCAAGCTCACAGGGACGTAAGGCAGTAAGGTCCAGTTATCGATCATAGAACTGGAGGCCAGGACTGCAGATTTAGTATGTTCTCCCCACTGTGGCCGTAGGCAAGTCTCAATAGTAGGCCTTCAGTTTCCTTCATCACAAGGCTGCTGTGAGATTTGCTGGTGTTGTAGAGAGCTTGAAGATGAAAATTAAATACTAATTGCTAAGTATTAATTACAAAAAAATCTGGTAGTAGTAACCATGTACAAAATGGTTTTGTTACACGTCTAATAGAATATTCGCAACAGCAGAGATTGAAAATGGTGAACAGGGCTCTCCGTCATTCTGCCACAAAGTAACCATGTTGTGTCAAAATGTGTACTTTGTTTTAGGATTCCATGATTTTGTCGGGTAGGAGGAAGCTGGAAGAGATGTGAAATTTATGACAGGCTGTCTGATTTACAGTATGAGACGAAGCATGTTGAAACTCAAAACTTGACAGATTCTGATGGCTAGCACCTTCCCTACAGACAATATAGTATGAATGTATCACAATTAGGAGCTTTCTTGGTGTGGATGTGTTTGTGTGGGAGGTGGGGGCACTTATATTTGCTGTCAGAGAAATTGAACAGCTTTACCTTTAAGGTTTTATAAACTGTCATCTTTAATCAACACACAAAGCCAAGATTGTCACTCGCTATAAGCATTAAAATGCAGAGTTAATAATCCACACACTACACACCAACAACCACACACCATTTTTGCAATGACCTGGAATTCAGACACTACCCTCTCTTAGCAATGTATAACAAGTTTTTGAAATGTGGTCTTTGTAATTCAGCTTACAACAGACTTTATGAGACCTTGTCAAAAGAAAGGGAGTTAGTGATGTGCCTGACAAGAGCATTCATTCTCTGCTGTCACCAGAATAAAGAACTAAATGTCACAGCAAGGGACACCTCACTAAATGTCTTCTTAATACTCATTAAAACCACAGGAAGAAAGATTCCCTAGTGATATCAACTTGCTCACTTAAGATTTGTCTGCCTGAATCCAGAGGTCAATTTAAGTAAACACCTAGTCTAGAAAAGTTTGCATAAAACATTCACCATATTCTAGAAAAAATATTAATTATTCCTTAAAATAAAGACGACGGGCATTAAACATCGTTTTATTATTGGAATCAGGAGTCCAAATCTCTGGAGTTCTAATTCCATCCAATCACTGATTAACCATGATGCTTGGGTCATTTCCAGTCTCCCTCAAGGTCCTACCTGGAAATTTGGACAGTACCTACTGTGATAGACCAGGCCAGTGGATACAGAAGAATGCAAGGCAGATACTACTGTGCCACCTGTGATTAACAGTTTTCTGTTCTCTGGCCGGACCAGAGCAGGGGCTGTTCCAGCGCTATGAGAACACCTGATTCTAATTAACTGAAAGAGTCAGGTGAGGCCATTCATTAAGGCCCTAACACTATAAAAAGGCCCCTGATACTCTAATAAGGCCCTGCTGATACTTAAAAGGGCTCCATCCAGTCGACAGGAAGAGCCAGGGACAGGAAGTGCGGCTGAAGGGCTGGTTACTGAGACACTCTCAGACCTTCGTTAAAGGCCCTAAGGTAAGGGTGAAGAAGGGAAAGCAGGAGCTGTGAGGAATGGCCCAGGAATGTAGCAACTCTGGCAGTGAAAGGTTGGCTGCCAACCAAACTGCTACCCTGGATCCGGATACCCGGAGTAAGAGGCGGGCCCGGGTTCCCCCCCACCCACCACTACGGACATCTCCTGGGAGGGAGTCAGGCCCCGTTCAGGACAGGAGGTCTGGACAGTGATTGTGGTGAGTTCCCTCCACCAACCTTCCTGCACGGCTATGAAAAAGGGCTCAGTAGACTGTAACCCTGGCCCTAGGAGAAGAGAAGGGCTCGTGGGGTTCACAGTGAGCCACTGGCAGGCTAGGCATAAACGTCTAGAAGCGCAGACCCACGGAGCAAGGTCAGAGCTCTTTGCCACACTACCCTGTACTAGTGGTGTTAGAATAACTAGCAAATATTCTGTCAGTGCTCTGAAATATAGAATGGCTATAAGCAATATGCCTTGATACAAAATAAAAATTCTTATCATGGAGATAAATAGTTCTATTTTAACAGTTTCAGATGGTGGTGTGTTTTTGTGCGCCACATTTTTAATTAATTCCTTATATGTAACTATAAAAAAAAAAAAAAAAAACAAAAAAAAAAAAAAAAAAAAAAAAACCTAACATCTTAGATTATTAAGTCTGAGTTTAAAATCTTTTTCCTCTTTCTCTATGTTAAGCTACTGGTAGTTTTCCTATTGTTCACTTGATCCATGACTTAGACATGGTCTCAGTGTCATTTTTGAAGTTAGAGTCATTTTTCATTTTCTGATTTCCCCTCACACTAGCATACCACCACTTTGGTTGATTCCACCAAATATCCAGAGGATTTTAAAAAACATTATTGATTTTAAAGATTAAAACATTTGTATTCATTTTCTATTTAGTAAAACCTTAATTTGGGCCTAAATTATTTGCCGGTTGTGCATTTAAGTTAATAAATCACATTAACAGTTAAATTATTAATGTAAATATCTTTTGCTAGCAAACTATTTTCAATTTAATATGGTGTACAGACAAGTTATATATTAATATAAGGATTACTTATGCACTATATATTACACAGTACACACACCAACCATATACACAACATGTTTCATTTTCCATTTCTATGATTCATATAATAGGAATGTAAGTAATTGAAATACTGAAGTAATTTTATAGGCTTCTCTAAGCTTTTATAGCTATTTATTGAAAACGTTTTATAAAACATTAACTATTAAAGTTTCCTAAAATATTATTTATGTAAAGTGTTAACCAGTAAAGTACCTATAGGTTCTTGTAATTGATCTGTAATGATTCTTTCATCTGAATATTACAGACATACTGCACATTTAGAATCATACCCAAACTGTATTTGCAGCTGAATTTTCAAGCTGCCTAAGGAAATATAGCGTCCAAACCCCTTAATGTGTGCTTTTCAAAGTCACCCAATGTTCCAGTAATTCCTACATTTTAATGGAAGTAACAATGACCTTAATTTTATCTAACCATCTACCAAAATTAAAGCTTGCAATGGTTGTTTCTAATGCTAGCCAGGCGAAGTTCTAAGTGAATATACATATCTATAATTAAATATATATCATTCATCAGTATTTATGTATATCTAACAAACCCCTCAGGGATTGTCAAGGGATTTGAATCCAAACTTCAGCACCTTAGCACAGACCGATCACACTTGGCTGACAGAGTAACTCCAACAGGCAGTTCAGAGGGGGTAGCCGTGTTAGTCTGATCTGTGACTGTCATTTCGACCCTCAGGAGGAGTCCATGTGGAGTTCTTCTTCTTGTGCTGTTGGTGGGAGGGTACCTGTGCATCGGTACACTGTTCAGTGTTGTCCTGGAAGTATTCTTTGAGTCGTAGACGGCGAAAGTAGGCTTCCAGATCGCCACAGAACTGTATCATGTTGGTGGGGGTGGCAGGGCAGAAAGAGAGTCCCCAAGATAGGACAGACTTTTCTTCTGGGCTGAGTGTTTCTAGAGATAGCTACAGCAATCCACCCAAGATTCAAGATTCTGAAGTGCCTTCCAAAATCTGAGATGGATGAGGTGTGAAGCATCCATTCACAAGTCTTAAAAGAGAAAAGAGCAACACTCTGATGCGGAAACTACAAAATCCAAGCCACCAAAAAAGAAAAAAAAAAAAAATCTTCTACTGGTGGCATCTGACTCTGATGATGAAAATGAACATGCATCAGTCCACACTGCTTTGGATTGTTATCGAGCAGAACCAGTCATCAGCATAGATGTATGTCCTCTGGAACAGCGGCTGAAGCATCAAAGGTCATATGACTCTTTAGCACATCTGGCATGTAAATATCTTGCAATGTCAGTTACAACAGTGCCATGCAAACACCTGTTCTCACTTTCAGGTGACATTGTAAACAAGAAGCGGGCAACATTATCTTCTGCAAATATAAACAAACTTGTTTGTCTGAGCGATTGGGTGAACAAAAAGTAGGACTGATTGGACTTGTAGGCGCTAAAGTTTTTACATTGTTTTATTTTTTGAATGCAGGGTTTTTTTGAACATAATTCTACATTTGTAAGTTCAACTTTCATAATAAAGAGACTGCACTATAGTACTTGTATTAGGTGAATTGACAAATACTATTTCTTTTGGTTTTTACAGTGCAAATATTTGTAATCAAAATTAAAAATAAATTGAGCACTGTACACTTTGTATTCTATATTGTAATTGAAATCAATATATTGGAAAATGTAGAAAACATCAAAAAATATTTAAATAAATGGTGTTCTATTATTAACATCACAATTAATCACCTGGTTAATTTTTTTAATCGCTTGACAGTCCAAATTACTACTAATCTATCTGGTATGCTATTACTTTGGGACCCAACTAATCAAAATGTAGGATCATTCCTTTTCTGCAGAATTCAGTTATAGCTACTTGGGGATTTCCATAGCATGGCTAAAATTATTAACACAACTGAGACAACAACTGATTGGAAATTTTCTGTCAGAAAATATTTCAGACAGAAAATGCACTTTCCAGAACACTGGAATGTTCCACGGGCAAATCTTGATTTTCCAGAAAGTCTTCAATTTTCCATCAGGAAAATCAAAATGAAATATTTTGGTTTGGGTCAGATCGACCCAATTCAGATTATTCTGTTGTGTTGAAATGATCTGGAATGTTTCATTTCAAATCAGTTCAATAAAACATTAAGCAGCATTTCTCTATCAGCACATTGCCTAGTTTAGTTCAGGCCCCGTCCCCCTCTTTCTTATGGGCTGAGCTCCCTAGAGGACCACATTCATATAATGTAATGTGGATTTTTCTCTCACCAAGCTGTGTGACAGTCATATGACTCTCGGTACACTAACTCCTCGCTTAACGTTGTAGTTATGTTCCTGAAAGATGCTACTTTAAGTGAAACAATGTTAAGCAAATCCAATTTTCCCACAAGAATTAACGTAAATGGGACGGGGGTGTCAGGGAATTTTTTTTTGCTAGACAAAAAACATTTTATATATTATATACACGCTATATACCTGTCTATGGATAGATACATAGATACACACACACAGTATAAGTTTTAAACAAACAATTTAATACTGTTCACAGCAATGATGATTGTGAAGCTTTGCTGAGGTGGTGGAGTCAGAGGGTGAAGAGGGTGGGATATTTCCCAGGGAATGCCTTGCTGCTAAATGATGAACTAGCACTCAGCTGAGCCCTCAAGAGTTAACATGTTGTTAATGTAGCCGCACACTCTACAAGGTAGCATGAATGGAGGGAGCAGACACAATAGATGCATGGCAGTGGCCGCAAACATGCCCTGTGGAAACTGAACGTGATGATGAACCCACGCTATGCCACTGGAGCGCACCACTCCCTTCACTTTCCAAAGTGTGTGTGTGTGTGTGTGTGTGTGTGAGACAGAGAGACACACCGTGTTGTGTGTGTGAGAGAGAGATGCACATTGGCCCTTTAAGTACGCTAACCTCACTCTAAGTACACTACCCTTTTTAAGTAGATCAGCAAGTTGAGACAGTAACTGCTGCCAGCAAGCTCCCTCCATCCTGATCCCTATCGTGTCCCTCCCCTGTTCTGTGGAGATTGGTTACAGGAGCGAGGAGTGAGATTAGAGGGAGGGGGACACCTTGATATTAGCACCCTTCTTCCCCCAGGAAGCAGGAGACTCCAGGGAGCAACTTCAAGGCAGAGGGCATGAACAGCACAGGAAACTTAGGGGAGCTGATAGGGAGGCTGCCGGCCCACCCTGGTTCCAAGCCCCCACCAGCTAGCTCCAACAGGCTGCTCTTCCTGCAAGCAATGGACAAAGCAGGCGGCTGCCAAACAATCTTATAAGGGAGCATTGTGCAGCTTAAAATAAGCATGTTCTCTAATAGATCAGCGACGTAACAACAAAACAAGTAAACCAGGGCGATGTTAAGTGAGGAGTTACTGTATATAGCCTGGTCCACATGGGCTATATGCTGGGGGCATCATACTTCCAAAACATAACTCATCAGGCAACGTACCACAATGGGAAAACGCAGTTTACTGTTGAAGTGACTGGAAAAGAAGCATTCCGCATCAATTCAACAAACAAATGAAACAATGTCTCATTTTGATCATTTCAATATTTCTGAATCTTTTTTTTTTTAAATTTCCATTAAGTAAAAATTTTCAACTTTTTGTTCCATTTTGGGATGCAATCAAATGTTGAAATGTTAGAATTTTCCCCACCATAGACATTCTGAATTTTGTTCTATTCTATTCTGCAAATAACTTAGAACAATCCAGCTAAAATGAGCGCAGAGGTTTCAGAGCCCCTGGCATAAATTACTTGAAGCTAAGAATTAACATCTTCATTACCTAAACTTTTTGGGGGTAAAAATGCCTGTAAACTACTCAACTCCAAATATATGAAAATCTGTGTTCTGGTGATTCAGATCCACGATCTCTATATGTTTACAGTAGGAAGAAAATACAAGTGGCATCCCTATTCATTGTTTACACCTTGTCAAATTTGGACAAATAGCAGAAGATATTCTGCCTTTAGTTTCATTAAGAATCTGGCTGTGTCCCTCTCTGCCCCCAAATCAACAACTGAAAGAATGTTATGGAAGACACCACGTGTTCCCTAGCAAGGTGCTTCAGGATATTCTAATATTTAATATATTTACCACACCGTAAATTTTCTTCATTGGATCTACTCTATTCAAGCTCTTACAAAACCCTCCTTGTCATATTTTTTGAGCAGCTTACAGAAGTGCATAAAGGAACATGACTAGAATTTGTCACATGTGGTTCTCTCCTCCGCTCTTTTCTCCCCAAGTGAAAAATTACGTGAGGTTCCATTTTTTAAATTTTATTTTCTGCTGTGCTCTGTATCTTTATTAGTGAAGTCAACGACAAAGATGTAGGCCTTCTATTTGGAGTGGAAGTTGGGGAGGATTGAGGCAGAATTGAGGGGAGCTCATTCCATGGTCTCGGACTGGCTTCTGAAAAAGTTCTCTCATGCACAGGTAAGTTTGTGGTGGGCAATTCTAGTGTGCCTGCAGAGCAAAGCTGATGACCATGATCCTCATCCTGGAGCATCAGACACTTTTTAGGTATCCTGGGTCCAAACCAGTGAGCACCTTGAAGATATGGACAAAACTCTTGAATTGAACTCAATGAATCTCTGATTTTCCTCCATAACCTCTTTCCACTATCTTTTATGGGGTGTCAACAAAAAAGTTTATTCACTGTCAAATCTGCAGATTAATGGTCATGTACATGCTTTAAGATAAAAATAATCAGTATTCAGAAGGCACATGAACACCCATTTCACTAGTATTTGGACTACTAATAGGGAAAAACAGCTTGAGTTTCCTGGCTAATAGCATACAGACTACTGCAAAAAATATTCCAAATGTCACGTTTACATGCAATGAATAAAAGAGCAAAATACAAGTACAATTCTGGAGGCATATTTCTACTACACCAACCCGCATGAATTTGTCTCAGCCCTGACTTGGAGACGTGATTCTCTCGAGATAGAAGAGGGAAGTTTAGCCTCCAAATATCTCTAACCTAACTTACTGAGACTGCCAATAAGGGTGACAACAGGTGATTACAACTTACAGCTGATCTAAGTTGGTAAGGGAAGGTTCAGGTTCCTTTTGAAACTACGCTGGGCAACATCCTGTTCTGTTATGAAAGTTGGAACTAACTCATTTATCCAGCTAGATTAGGCATCTGTAACACACCAGTTGCCACTGTAACCAGCTCCAAGCATGGAGTGGTGTAGTTAATAGTAATGGCTTTTTCTTGCCACAGATGTCTGTTTTATGTAAAGTCACATGAATCTGTTGACAATATGCTCACATTGGCAGAACTCATTTTAGTGGGTTTGCCCTTGTGAAAAGAGGAAGAAAATGTGTGAGGCTCTGCATAGAAAGAATACTGAAAAACCAAGGAGTCACAGAAACATCAAGACCTCTTCAGGAAAGAGGCACTGGGAGAATCCTTTAGGGATGGAAAGTGTGCAATTAGAGCAGGAGTATTTGTGGCACCTTAGAGACTAACAAATTTATCTGAGCATAAGCTTTCGTGGGCTATGACCCACTTCATCAGATGCATAGAATGGAACATATAGTAAGTATCCTCACACCTTCTTGTCAACTGTCTAGAATGGGCCATTTTGATTATCACTACAAAAGTTTTTTTTTATTCCTGCTTCTTAATTACTTAGCCTCTTAGAGTTGGTATGACAACTGCCATCTTTTCATGTTCTATGTATATATCTATCTTCTTACTATATGTTCCATTCTATGCATCTGATGAAGTGGGCTGTAGCCCATGAAAACTTATGCTCAAATAAATGTTAGTCTCTAAGGTGCCACAAGTACTCCTGTTCTTTTTGCAGATACAGACTATCACGGCTGCTACTCTGAAACCTGTGCAATTAGAGTTTTCTTTCAAAGACTCTAGCCAGTTTGCTGCTGGGGGACAGCAAGCTCACAGGACGTAAGACAGTAAGGTCCAGTGTCTGATCATAGAACTGGAAGCCAGGGACTGCAGAGTTCTAGTTATGTTCTCCCCACTGTGGCCGTAGGCAAGTCTCAAATAGTAGGCCTCAGTTTCCTTCATCACAAGGCTGCTGTGAAGATTTGCTGGTGTCTGTAGAGAGCTTTGAAGATGAAAATAAATACTAATTGCTAAGTATTAATTAACAAAAAATCTGTAGGAGTAACATGTAAAAATGGTTTTGTACACGTCTAATAGATATTCGCAACAGGCAGGATTGAAAATTGTGAACAGGGCTCTCCGTCATTCTGCACAAGTAACCATGTGTGTCAAAATGTGTACTTTGTTTAGGATTCCAATGATTGTGTTCTGGGGTAGGAGGAGCTGGAGAGATGTGAAATTTATGACAGGCTGTCTGATTTACAGTATGGACGAAGCATGTTTGCAAACTCAAAACTTGACAGATCTGATGTAGCACCTTCCCTGACAGACAATATAAGATGAATGTATCACATATTAGGAGCTTTTTGGTGTGCGAATGTGTTTGTGTGGGAGGTGGGGGCACTTTATTTGCTGTCAGAGGAAATGAACAGCTTTACCTTAAGGTTTTTATAAACTGTCATCTTTAATCAGACACACAAAGCAAGATTGTCAGCTCCTATAAAGCATTAAAAAATGGCAGAAGTTAATAATCCACACACACACACACACACACACACCATTTTTGCAATGACCTGAATCAGAACTAACCCTCTTCTTAGCAATGTCATAACAAGTTTTTTGAAATGTGTCTTTGTAATTCAGCTACACAGACTTTATGAGAGCCTGTCAAAAGAAAGGGAGTTAGGATGTGCCTGCAAGAAGCATTCATTCCTGCTGTCACCAGAATAAAGAACTAAATGTCAACAGCAAGGGACACCTCACTAAATGTCTTCTAAATACTCATTAAACCACAGGAAGAAAGATTCCCTAGATGGATATCAACTTGCTCACTTAAGATTTTGTTGCCTGAAATCCAGAGGTCAATTGAAGTAAACACCTAGTCTAAGAAAAGTTGCATAAAACATTCACCATATTCTAGAACAAATATTAATTATCCTAAAATAAAGACGAGGGCATTAAACATCGTTGTTATTATTGGAATCAGGAGTCCAAATCTCTGGAGTTCTACATCCCATCCATCACTGATTAACCATGAGGCTTGGGTAATTTCCAGTCTCCCTCAGGTTCCTACCTGTGAAAGTTTGGACAGTACCTACTGTGATAGACCCAGGCCAGTTGGATACAGAAGAATAGCAGAAGGCAGATATACTGGCCACTGGATTAACAGTTTTCTGTTCTCTGGCTGACCAGAGCAGGGGCTGTTCCAGGCTAATGAGAACACCTGATTCTAATTAACCTGCAAAGAGTCAGGTGAGGCCATTCAGTTAAGGCCCTGCTGACACTATAAAAAGGCCCCTCTGATACTCTAATTAAGGCCCTGCTGATACTATAAAAAGGGCTCACTCCAGTCAGACAGGGAAGAGCCAGGGACGAGGAAGTGCGGCTGAAGGGCTGGTTACTGAAGACACTCTCAGACCTTCGTTAAAGGAGCCCTAAGGTAAGGGTGAAGAAGGGAGAAGCAGGAGAGCTGTGAGGAAGTGGCCCAGGGAAATGTAGCAACTCTGGCAGTGAAAGGTTGGCTGCCAACAACTGCTACCCTGGACCGGAACCCGGAGTAGAGGGCGGGCCCGGGTTCCCCCCAACCCACCACTACAGGAACATCTCCTGGGAGGGCTAAACTGTTCTGAAATAAGCTCCCAGGGACAACAGAGACTGTGGGAGTTCTCTCACCAACCTCCTTGCAGGCCTATGATGAAAAGGGCTCAGTAGACTGTAACCCTGGCCCTAGAGAGAGAAGGGCTACGTGGAGGGTCACAGTGAGCCACTGAGGCTAGCATAAACCGTCTAGAAGCGCAGGACCCACGGGAGCAAGGTCAGAGCTCTGCCACACTACCCTGTACTAGTGGTGTTAAGAATAACTAGCTAAATATTTGTACAGTGCTCTGAAGATATAGAATGGCTATAAGCAATATGCCTTGATACAAAATAAAAAATTCTTATTCATGGAAGATAAATAGTTCTATTTTAAACCAGGTTTCAGATGGTTTGGTGTGTTTTTGTGGCCACATTTTTAATAATTCCTTATATGTATAACTAGTAACATCTTAGATTATTAAGTCTGAGTTTTTAAAATCTATTTTCTCTTCTCTATGTAAGCTACTTGGTTGTTTTCCGAATATTGTTCACTTGATCCATGAATTAAGAATGGTCAGTGTCATTTTGAGTTAGAGTCATTTTCATTTTCTGATTCCCTCACACTAGCATACCACCACTTTGGTTGATTCACCAAATATCCAGAGGATTTTTTAAAAAAATTATTGATTTTTAAAAGATTAAAACATTTGTATTCATATTCTATTTAGTAAAACCATAATTTTGGGCCTAAAATTATTTGCCGTTGTGCATTTAAGTTAATAATCACATTAACAGTTAAATTATTAATGTAAATATATTTTTCCTAGCAACTTATTTCAAGATTATTTTAATATGGTGTAAAGACAGTTATATATATTTAATATAAATTACTTATGCATATATATTAACACATACCACACACCAACCATATACACCAACATGTTCATTTTCCCATTTCTATGATTCATATAATAGGAATGTAAGTAATATGAAATACTGAAGTAATTTTATAGTGCTTCTCTACAGCATTTTATAGCATCATTTATTGAAAAACAGTTTTTATAAAACATTAACTATTAAAGTTTCCTAAATATTATTTTTATGTAAAGTGTAACCAGTAAAGTACCTATAGGTTCTGTAATTGTGTAAATGGATTCTTTCATCTGAATTATTTACAGACATACTGCACATTTAGAATCATACCCAAACTGTATTTGCAGCTGACATTTTCAAAGCTGCCTAAGAAATATAGCGTCCAAACCCCTTAATGTGTGCTTTTCAAAGTCACCCAAATGTTCAGTAATTCCTACATTTTAATGGAAGTAACAATGACCTTAATTTTATAAAACATCTACCAAAAATTAAAGCTTGCAATGGTTGTTTCTAATGCTGCCAGGCGATAGTTTCTAAGTGAATATACATATTTATATTTACATATATATCATTCATAGTATTTATGTATATCTAACAAACCCCCTCAGGGATTGTCAATGGGATTTGAATCCCAAACTTCAGCACCTTAGCACAGACAGATCACACTTGGCTGACAGAGTAACTCCAACAGGCAGGTATCAGAGGGGTAGCCGTGTTAGTCTGGATCTGTAAAAGCAGCAGAGAATCCTGTGGCACCTTATAGACTAACAGACGTTTTGGAGCGTCTGACGAAGTGGGTATTCACCCACGAAAGCTCACGCTCCAAAACGTCTGTTAGTCTATAAGGTGCCACAGGATTCTCTGCTGCTCCAACAGGCAGTAAACTATTATCCTCTAGAACCAGCCCCTAGAGGGGGTCAAAGCACATGCTGTCAGTATGTTATATATGTTCTCTCTCTCTCACACACACACAAGCTTTTCTCACTGTTTCAGTAATGGAATGGATGAAAGAGACAGGAACTTTCAAAGCTGCTGTAAGACAAAACACTGCTATTTTAGAATTATGGGGGTTAGTTTAATTTGTTAAATTAACCTCACCCCCACCAAATTCAAAACAACACAAAAACGTACCTGCCAGCAACTGACAGGTGTCCTGTCATTCATGTATTTAAATGTTGTGCTGTGTTTCCTGTGTCTCAAACTATATGACCAGATTGTCAAAATTGCAGCTTCTGTTTGTTATTCCCTTTTCTTTATGTGAGGCAAACTAACTACTCACTCTGCAACTGGATGCAGTTATTAGAAGATCAGTGATATTACATTGCATTTTTTTTTTCTTTCAAGCAGCTGCCTACTTATCTGACAGAGACTGCCTATCAGACAGACAGGTAAACTGGGGTGCCAAGACAGTTTAGTTTTCTCATTCCATTTCCTGACATGGATACAAATTTGCTAAGACGCAACTGCTTCTTTCAGGCTGATGAGCAGCATTTTGCTGTCTGTGCCATCCTGCAACCCTTTTAATTGCTGTCTGATCCTAATGAAGTGTGGCTGATATTAATAAAGAGATACCCCTTGAGGCCCTGATACCTAATATCCAAACAGTGTTCAACTGCATTAGGATCAACAGGGTATTCACAATTTGAAAAGTTACTGTCCCTATGTCTCCAGCGTCTTCTCGTCCATCCCTCCCCCTCCCCCACACACACAGCCTCAAGACTGCAGACATCTGTTCTTCAATTGTCTGGTAATAAACACACTCCATAAAGCATATGTAAAATGATTATTACCCTGAAGAACCATGTGCCTCTCAAATGCCAGCTGAAACAAACAAAAAAGAACATCAAACAAATGTTAGAACAGACTTGTCACTCAGGCTGTTAAGATTCCACAATGCACAGGACTTAGGATTTCGTCCTCCACATTGTCTTCTGCCAATGGGAGAGGTTAGTCCACTCACCAATAACACGTTCTACCTGTCACATTAACAATGCAAGCAGATACTGGTTATCAGTGGAGGATGAAGAAAGAAACTGGACTCTCATTGTGCTAACTTTTATACTTCAACATCTCCCACAATATGTAATTAAGGGAAATCAGATGTGTATTCCTTTTCAATTTCTAAGTGCAATTAGTTTTCTTATGTTCAAAACCTGCTAGTAAAAGTCTATTCTCAGGAATCATCTCTTTTTGAATACCCACTTGCCTTCTGAAAATCCATTGTTCATTTATTACATGTGGGGCAGTATATCATTAAGGGCTGTAATTAATCTGGGGGGTTTGGTGCATCCTACTTGTCCTAGTGGAAATTAGGACCCCTATCCCAGACCTGCATAGCATTTCCTCTCTCATTTCTGGCTTGCCATACCACATGAATTCTAAGGCAGGCACGCTTTGAAAACAGTTCACATATTTGTCCTCTCTGACATTCTGAAATCACAAGTGTTGTGTCTGGAGTAACAGTATATAAGAGTTCATAACATAAAACAACAAGTGCATTTTTAAAGAGTAGTTTTATTCTGACAAATGGCTACATAATAAAAAGCATCTCACTCAACAGATTTGGTCTCTGTGCACATTCACAATCATTTTTGCTGACTTCACTGATTAAAGCAAGTGTTTACTGCTCTTAACTCTTTGCAGTTCTGCAGAGCCAGTTCTGTTATGGAAAGGTAAACTTCATTGTATTGCTCCTTAATAATCAATTCTGTTGATGATTCACAAGTTCCAATCTTGTTGTAGCAATGTTGATCCCAGGATATGAGAGAGACAAGGTGGATAAGGTAATATCTTTTAATAATATTTTAGGTAATATATTTTATTAGACCAACTGGTGTTGGTGAAATAGACAGCCCAGACCTGAAAAACAGCTCTGTGTAGCTCAAAGCTTGTCTCTTTCACTAACCAATAAAAATTTTACCTCAGCCACCTTGTCTCTTTATTAAGTTCCAGTCACTTCCACCTGGACAAACCCAGTCAGGACAATAGCATTGCACAGGTAGAACCTATATTACTGGGGATAATGGGGATAATCCAAAGCCCAGTGGCATCTACAGAAAGACTTCCATGATCTTCAGCGGGCTTTGGATCAAGGTTTGATCCTAGTGTGCAAGGAGTACAGATCTCAATTTGATTTTCAGAGCCCAAGATGTAAATCAGAAAAAAAAATCTGAGCGTATTTTATTGGGAAATCACAGAGACACAGAAAACATGGAGCCCCAGGCTATCATTTAAACAGAGCTGCTTTTCGAAGTAGAAACACAAAATGAGAGATTAATTCAAACTCAGGACCAGAAAAGCTGGAGGGTTCTGGTTTAGAACACTCCACACAAGATTCAACACAGCAGGACATTAAGTGACAGCACACTCGGCTAGCAAAATGTAATATCATTGGAACATTCACTGGAATTTCAATGATCCTGAGTTGCTCAGTGCTTCCAGTCATTAAGAGTCTGAATAAACAACAGCTAGTATCTGAGGTATTTTTAAAATATTCCTGTTACTGCAAAAATTTAACTAGATAAAAAATAGAAAATATTAGCTTGCAGCAAGCTAAGGTGTGAATTCACCCCAAATTACCCTGTTGCATACTAACTGTCCATGTGGATACCACTGATGCACATTAACAGCTCATTAACGCACTTTTATCTAGGGTTTTGGAAACCGGACTAGACAAAAGGGTATTAATGAACTGTTAATGTGTGTCAGAAAGGGCCATGCAGACAGTCAGCCCAGGGTGGGGTACATTTCCATGTAAGCCAGTCTAAAGGAATTCTCTCAGCTAGGCCCTTAACACAAGAGTGTATAAGATACAACGTTGTCAAAGGTCTGGCAAACAAACATTAATTGCAAAACTTTGTGCTGTGAGTTCTCCCAAATGTCAACATTATTTACAAAAGTCCAACAAATTCTGCTCTTTTCATCCAAAAATGATGTAGTAAGGCCAGTTGGTTTTAAGGTCAGTGGCCAAATTACAGCCTGAGTTATCTGGTAAACCAGTACTTTGTCACGAATGTGTTCGGCTCCTGCTATTTTGCCTTATTTCTAGTGATTTTTTTTAGTATTGTTGTTTAGTTAAAAAAATCAGTGCCATCCTCATCCCACAAACTGCTGGGAACCAGCTCTCTCCATATTATGGCAGCTCTAATTTGCAGTTGCGGCAAGAAGGCTTTTACTGTGTATAGCAGAAGAAATTCTTGTTAATTACAACCAAACAGCCAGGTCTTCTACACACCTATTTATTCTCTTGATGGATATGGTTAGTGGCAATATGCTAAACAAATCACATTACTAACAACTCTCCCCTCCTGAGGCTCACCTCACTGTGGGGTAAGTAAAATGATAATTTGTGCCACAAAGCCATTTTTTTCCTCTTCACACAGTTATTGATGTGCTACTCCACAAAAGTAAGTTAAGATGTTGCAAATGCCATCTTTCTCACTGTGTGACAAGCATATTGTACTCCAAGATCTTTCAATCTTAAATCTTGTTGTAACGGCATTTATGACACAAATTATTTCCACTGCCTACCCATCAAGCTGGTAATGAAACCAGAGGGTGTCATGAAAATTGCTATTCAAAATGCATCATCTGTGTTGACTAGGGGGATGGGAGGTGGGAGTGAGAGGAGAGAGGAAACGGGGAAAGAAGTTTTCATTATACCTCACACACTTGTAAAGTGTGTCAGCGACAAAGTAATATCTGATTGTCTGTGACAAGCCAACAGAGTCACTAAAGATGAACATCCAGAACCACATGCCATAGCAAAGTGGTCACTTTGTATACCACATTACAATAATAGTTGTCTTTCTCTGTCATAATAAAGTGGTTGATGACTTTATGCAACATGCTTTCTGAAGCTATTTACACATTAGTTAATTGCCAGTACATTCGTTAAACGAGGATTTTAAATGCAGAGCAAAAGCTCCTTGTCAAATGAAGAAGAAAAAAAGTACAGCATGCAAGTTAGCAATCAGTGTTTCTTACGATGTAAAGGAGACATGGGGAAATAAAATGGTGTTAACAAAAATAATCCAATTCATTTATTGCTATTGACTCACACAGTATCACACAGTAATAATTTTAATATATGTAGCCCCTTTCATCCAAGGATTTCAAAGCACACAACAAATTTTAATTAATATATCCTTGCCACATATAGGTATTATTATTTAAGACTTGTAAAGATAGGCTATCATAGAATCATAGAAATGCAGGGCTGGAAGGGACCATGAGAGGTCATCAAGCCCAGTCCCTTACATTGAAGCAGGACCAAGTATACGGAGACCCTCCCAGTCAGGTGTTTGTCTAACCTGGAGGCTTTTAAAAACAGTGATGGGGGATTCCAAAACCTCCCTTGGAAGCCTATTCCAGAGCTTAACTATCCTTATGGTTAGAAAGTTTTCCCCAATACCTAATCTAAATCACCCTTGTTGCAGATTAAGCACATTACTTCTTGCCCTACCTTTAGTGGACATGGAAAATATTTGATCACTGTCTTCTATAACAGCTCTTAACATCCCTGCAGACTAATCAGGGTCCCCACCTCACTCTTCTTTTCTCAAGACTAAACATATTTTTAATCTTTGTTCATAGGTCAGGTTTTCTAAACCTTTTATCATTTCCACAGCTCTCCTCTGGACTCTCTCCAACATGTCCACGGATCTTTCTTAAAGTGGTCCACCCAGAACTGGACACAGTACTGTAGCCTAGACCTCACCAGTGCAGAGCAGAGCAGGACAATTACCTCCTTTGTCTTACACACAACAGTTCTGTTAATACACTCCAGAATGATACCAGCCTTTTTAACAACTGTATTACACAGTTGACTCATATTCAATTTGCAGTCCGCTATAACCCCAGATTCTGTTTAGCAGTACTACCTCCTAGCCACCTACTCCCCATTTTGTAGTTACACGCTTGCTTTTTTCTTCTTAAGTGCTGTACTTTGCACTGGTCTTTACTGAATTTCATTTTGTTGATTTCAGAACAATTCTTCAATTTTTCAGTCGTTTTGAATTCTAATCCTGTCCTCCAAAGTGTCTGCAAATCCTCCCAGCTTGGTGTCACCTGCAAATGTTATAGGCACACTCTCTACTCCATTATCCAAGTCATTAGTGAAAGTACTGACTAGTGCCAGACCCAGAACTGACCTCTGAAGATATGTCCTCCCAGTTTGACAGCAAACTATTGATAACAGGTTGCATATGGTCTTTCAACCAGTTGCACACCCACCTTATCGTAAATTCATCTAGACCTCAATTCCTGTTTGTTTCTGAGACTGTCATGTATGATTGTGCCAAATGCCTTACTAAAATCAAGATATATCACATCTACAGCTTCCCTGTTATTCACTAGGCCAGTGACTCTGTCAAAGATACATTACTTTATCTCCATTATATGACTGAAGAAATCAAGGCACAGAAACATTATGTAAGTTGCCTAAAAACAGTTAGTAAGTCATCTGCAGAGAGGAGAACAGAACTCTGGAGTTGACTCCCAGCTCTGATCACTAAATACAGCCACCTCTCCGGAAGTGGGAACACAAATTGAAAACAAATATTGGCGTGTTAGCCCCCAGGGCAAGGAACATGCTTTACTCCATAATTCTGACCCTGAGAAATAATAAATTCCCACAGCACTCAGACTTCGATGGCAATTGGGGGGTTTCAGTTCCTCTCTTGATGAGGCCCATGTTTGTAAAGTGCTGCAAAAACTCACACTAACATAAGTGATTTGGTCGTGACGGATGCAGAAAAAAAGAAGGTCCTCCTGGTAGACGCCACGGTGCCTTTCGAAAACCGGTCCCCTGCCTTCCACGAGGCCCGAGCACAGAAGGAGTTGAAGTATGCCTCACTGGCTGAGACCCTGAGAGCCCAGGGCTACCAAGTCCAGGTACACGCCCTGATTGTGGGAGCACTGGGCTCATGGGACCCCCGCAACGAGCCGGTTCTGAGAGCATGTGGGGTCTTTGATGCTATGCCCGGCTCATGAGACAGCTCATGGTGTCCGACGCCATCAGGTGGTCCAGAGACATTTATATCGAACACATCACCGGACACCGCCAATACCACACTGAGTAATTGAGACAGCCGACCAGGGAAATAACCCACTTCCTTCCCTGAGCGACCAAGGGACGCAACCCACCCATGTACCTATCCACTCCACCGATACTGACTTGGAGTCCTTATTCATTCCATGGGCGGCGAACCCGAGCCTACTTATTCACAGACACTTTAAAAACTCTTGCATCCCAATCTGGGTCTATGCCGGTTATGCGATATGTATGTATTTTTCCATCCTTGCAAACGATATCTGTAACCCCCCCATAACTCAAGCCTGACCCCAGATGTACAGTACCTTCCCTCTCAACCTGTGTATATTTCATTTCAAACATTTATTTTAATAAAATTTTTACATCTGTTAAATAATGTTAAGGGATGGTGCTATTCCGAGGTCTGTTCTGCTACTGGCTAGAGGAAAACCAGGCACAACAAGGAAGGGGAATCCCAGGTGAAAAACTAGAGGTGCAAGACTAGTTTGTAGGCTATTGCATGGGAAAAGAAACCTCATATTATTCTGCACTGATTATAAAAGAAAATTAATCACTAAATCACAAGGTGGAAAGGATGAAATTAAAATTGAACAGCGCTGCAATAAGCCTCCTATTTCTAACTAACTCAGCTCAAATATTTTAGAACTTCCAACAGCCCTTAATGAGCTTTCAGTTGAGAATTTCTAATGTATTTTAATAATTGATGCTGCACCCTAGACCAGGGACTTAATTTGCAGTCCGTAAGATGTACCTGTTTATTGAGAAATTAACTTACCCAGCAATACAGAAAATATTCCTCTGACTTTTATTAAACATAACGGACAACGAATGATAAACAATTTGTCACAAGCTGTGATGAAACTTTTCCCAGCGCTGATCAATAATAAATTACATTATTTCATGCAAAAGGGGCCAAAACAAGCAAGTAAGTCCAGCAGGAGATCCATCGAGCTTTAAGAGGTGAAGTGCACATCTGCTGTAAAGCTACCTGGAGATTTTTTACATAAGAACGGCCAAAGGTCCATCTAACTCAGTATCTTGTCTTCCGACAGTGGCCAATGCCACGTGTTTCAGAGGGAATAAACAGAACAGGTAATCATCAAGTGATCCATCCCCTGTTGCCCATTCCCAGCTTCTGGCAAACAGAGGCTAGGGACAACATCCCTGCCCATCCTGACTAATAGCCATTGAAGGACCTATCCTCCATAAACTTAACTAGGAGAATAACTTTACAGCAAGAGCATCAATACATCATCACTGCTATGGTATTTCATCTCAGAAACAGAAACAGACACAGAAATGACACCACTTCTCTCTACAAAACAAAACAACCCCCAACCCTCTCCAAGACAAACACAATTCAGGAAAGCACATTATTTCCACTTGCTCCAATTATTTATTTGTATTTATAGATACAAATATGAAACCTTACCTGAGTAATGGATGGAAGATGACAGTAATATTTCTTGCACCTGGTTTGCAGACAAACTTTGATCCACCACCTTCAATTAAATTATCATCAGGACCTCCTTGAAAACAAACACACACAAGGAGAGTTTTCTTACAAGATCTGAATGTACTCTAAAATTCATTAGATTCTTAAAATCATTTCAGGCTCCCTCCCTCCCTCAACATGCATCATGAAAGGTCTGTAATTAAATGAACATATTTCAATTCTTCTGTTAGGATAAACTGAGCTTCCAATGTGTAACTTTTTACTGAAAGACAAAATACAGCCAAGGATCACATCACCATTAGTAAACATAGGAGACTATATTCCTTCCTGGTTGTTAACAACAGTGTGGGTTGAGACTGAGCACCGAATTAGGTATCAGACTCAGTTTCTATTCCCATTGTTGCATCTGAATTGCTGTGTGTCCTTGGGCAAACCATCAACTGCCCCGTGCCTCAGTTTACCCACCTATCCTTCTTAGATACTTATATGGCCTGTTACTATAGTTCTGAAATGCTCAGATATTATTAATAGATTCTACCCTCACAAGACTCCTAGAAGTATTGCTCCCATTTATTAATGAGGAATCGAGTTAAAGTCACTTGTCCAAGGTCACACAGGAAGTCTGTGGAAAAGCAGCAATTAAAACCTGGGTCTCCCAAGTCCCAGGTTAGTGCCCCAACCACTGAACCATCCTCTCACAAAAGAATGAGTGTCTCTATTGCTTGAGCTAACAGCCAGGCTCTGGTAAACAGAGATGCCACCACCTACGTTTAAGAGATATTTGGAAACTTAACTATAACATCTGGAAAGCGCTTTTGATCCTAGCACGAAAGGCTCTATAAAAGTGCAAAATATTATTGCTGGTGTTTGTTTTCTTAGGAGCTAGCTTGGTTTTTATATTGTGTATCTTATGATATCATAACTATTGTTCCTTTTTATTTTATTTTGTTTGTGCAGGTCCATTGATTTTTTAGATCTTTTAGGTAAAGTCTTTTAAGAGTCAAACAATTTCCCACATTGTTTGACTCTTGTGACTTCTCTGCCGGGATCCCAGGTACAGTACATGTAAACCCAGTGTTTTGCAGATATAGCAGAAATAAACATCTGATTTGACACATTCACTTGCATCAGTTAATCAAACGGCCATCTCTTGGAAGGTACAGTACACACATACTTAGTGTGATTTACAGAGTTGAAAACTGGACTAAAGGTCTTAAGATCAGAAATGAAACACCAGTCTTGTGTCATTACATCTGTACCAAAGTTACTGCCACAGATAAATCCCACTATCAGTTGGCTTTAAGCACAGATATAGACAGAAAATAACTGTGAAACTGGCATTTCCTTACTCGACACAGCCATTCATTCTGTGTGTCATATCTCTTGACAGCTGCAAGACTGTACTCCCCTTAACCCTAAACAAAACAATGGGAGAGCAAGCTGGAGTCTATTCTGCCTCAGATGTGAATGACAAAAAATTCTGACTGTGGAATCTTTGATCATTCAATATACTATATTACCCTATCATTGTGGCCGTTTCCCCCTGTCACTCAGCACTGCTCACTTTGTGGTTGATAATGGAGGCTTAAACACAACCTTCTGCCCTGTTTTACTTCCAAGTGTTAGGCTCTAAGAACCTGGTCTGAATCTAGCCCTAAGCAATCTAAGTCAGTTGGGTTATGTTTGTAAGGATATTTTGGTGGTGTTCTTGGAATGGCACATAATACACATGAATCATCCATTAATTAAAAACAAACAATAAAGAGCCTAGTCACATTATTTTGATAGCCTCTTTCCCATCTACAGTACTACCCGAAATCAAACCAGTGGCAGGAAAGTACTATGCTCTTTGACCTTCATGTCTATCTCCCCTGACATGGGAAGAAGACTCAATCTTGAAAGGAAGGGGGGGGGGGGGAGGAGGTGAGAACCAATGAATAAATGACTCCCATTTTCATTTCAGAGTGAACTTTACATGCCTCAGTCCTTTGCCTACCAGCCAAGACACACAAAAGCTCTACCACCGCTAAATCTATGTGGTTATTATGTTAACAATCTTAGTACAGAGATCGGGGACCAGTCAGGTCTTTTTGGGTCTTTTTCTTATGTAGGCTCCTATTACCCCCAATCCCATCCCGATTTTTCACGCTTGTTGTCTGGTCACCCTATATATAGAACAGTGTTTCTCAACCTTTTTGATACCAGGGACCAGCTTGTCACCTTCCTAAACTGCATCAGGGAGATCTCAGGGACTGGCGCTTGTCCACAGATTGGTTGTCGAGGACACTGATAGAGAACAATTCTCAGCCCTGATACTGATTCAAAGAGATCCTCACACTGCCCCTTATTAGGCAGGTAAATGTTAAAATTCCAATTAAATACATAGGAAACAGAGGTCTTGTCCACACTTACAGTGCTGCAGCTGCCCTGCTGCAGTGCTTAGTGAAGTCACCACCTATGCCAACCAGAGAGCTTCTCCCGTCAACACAGGTGCTCCACATCTCCAAGAGGCCATAGCTATGTGGACAGGAGCAGCTTTCCCATCAATATAGCACTGTGTACACCAGGAGTCAGGTTGCTCTAATAGTGTCCCTCAGGGGTATGGATGTTCCAACATACTTATACCGACTAAAAGTTTGTAATTTAGACCAGGGCTGAGATACACAGAAGTTAAGTGATTCTGAGTCAAGGGCAGAGCCCAGAGCAGACTTCAGGACTTCCAAGTCTTGACCTCTAGGCTCCACTATACAGTATTTCTATGTTGAAAATCTTTGTCAAAGATCTTACTGTATGCTGTATTGTATGTCCTTTATGAAATCGTTAAAATGGGTGGACGAGGTAGGGGAGTGAATTGATCACATAAACCATGGGTATTTAGATTTACTTAGACCAGTAAACTCAGCTCCCCAGATGCGTGTATAAATATTAACAGAAGAGTTAGGGCACATTAAGACATATGAAAATTTCTGTGCTAACAAGAGGATTCAATGAACACACAGAACTAGCTAAGGATACACAGTTCATAAATATATTCTATTTCCAATTAAAGAAAGGACACTTCTCAAAAAATGAAACTGAAATGTTTATGCTCAAGCTAACTTAAAAAAAAGCCCTTAAAATATGACAGAATTTAAATCTGGAAAGGAGAAAAAATAGTACCACTTAGAAAGAAAATTATTCATTTCTCCCATTAACGTCTGACTCTGCATTTTCCAGTGGGGTCTGTCACTAACTGACTTATTGAAGAACTCATCCAAGCATGAACTATTGAGGCATGAATTAAGAAATACAGGCTCAGATTAAGAAAAGGGTGTTATTCTTGTTACGTCAAGTCACCCTGCACTAATCAATATTATTGACTGGGACGAACTTCATAGCAAGGAATAAAACAATCTGTCTTATCTGCTCGAGCATATTATGCAAGAGAGTTAGGAAGAGCACTGCTGGGAACAGCAGAACTCAGGCAGAAGGATACACTTTTTAATCTTCTCTGCTCCTAAACTTTCAATTAATAATAATAGATGCTCTGTGCGTAGGTGGGAGCTGCAAAGAAAAGTAATTTTATTTATATTAAAATATTGAACCGGAAAGATATTGATTCACAGAGCTCATTTCCAATGATGTCCTGAATATACAAAAACAGGCACACCGCTGCAACAAACCTTTCTATTACAATATAAGCTATAACTGTCCTCATTCCCTTGGCCTCTCCTTGCGCTGTGACCTCCCACCTCTACTCTCTGTCTGAACTTAGCAGTATAGACACATAGATACAAGTACACTGTGAAAAACCGTGATTTGCACAAGAGAGCTTATTCCTGATTCCAAGCATGGGTGCAAACTGGCTTACGGCCTCTTTGCCTGCATACAAAACGAGTACTCTTAATGCAGACTTTTGGTCTGCCTATCCAAATGGTGCAGATGTGCAGTGGCTGGCCAATGATGGCTGAAATCCCCTGTTAGACAAGGCCTTAAACTAAGCTCTTCAGGGCTGGGACTGTCTTTATTTTGTAACACACTATATGCATGGCCCTGCCAACATAGCATCATCTGTCCCATGCTCCTAGCTGCTCCACACCAGTGGAAGGTGTCTGATCATCCATCCTACAAAGGGTACATCTAGACAGGAAAATAAACCCAGGCAGCGAGTCGCAGAGCCCGAGTCTACAGATTCAGTCATGCACCACGGCACTAAAAATAACACAGTAAATGTTCTTGCTTGGGCTGGAGCCTGAGCTCTGAGACCCAGCCCCACCCCCACCCTGGGTCTTAGAGCTGAAGCTCCAGCCAGATCAGGAACATCTACCCTGTTATTTTTAGTGTCATGACAGAAGCTCCACGAGCCAGGTTGGTAGACTTCGGCTCTGAGGGTACATCTACATTCGATCTATTGTGGATCGATTTATCGCGTTTAGTGTAGATGCGATAAATCAATCCCTGATCACTCTGCCATCGACTCCTCTACTCCACCGTGGCGAGAGGCAGAAGTGGAGTTAACAGGAGAGCGGTAGCAGTGTCATAAACAAATAGCTAAGGGTTAATGTTTCTTTTACCTGTAAAGAGTTAACAAAGGGAACCAAACACCTGACAAGAGGACCAATCAGGAAACCGGATTTTTCAAAGCTTAAGGGAGGGAATTTGTGGGTTTTTCTTGGTCTTGGGTCTTTGTCTGTCTGTGCTCTCTCAGCTATGAGAGGAGCCATTAGTTTAATGGAAATTTTCAGCCCCTACAGCGGTCTGCAGCAGGGAAAACAGAGTTGATGGAAGGGAACTGGTTTGGATAGGAGCCCCAGTCCCCTTCCTTTCCAAATAATTTGGAAAGGGATTAGATCACGCTGTGCCTCAGTTTCCCTTCTGCAGGGAGATAGGGGGGAGATAAAAGTCTCAGCCTGCCGTGCCATATTGCAGACTTTTTCCTGGGTTACAATTACATGTCATGATCCCAACTTTAGTTCTGAACACAGACCCACCAGGCAGGCACAAAACTCACCCTCAAATAGCAACACCCTGAAAACCACAACACCACCCCAATATTACAAACCTAGGGGAATCACAGGGTCAAACACTCACGTTGGAAGTCCCGCAGCCTGTTCAGGTGAGTGAGGTCACTGAGAGATTATTCCATCCTGTCAGTCTCCACCGGACCAGAAGAAGCTGTCTCCCTCCAGTGAGCAGGTAGCTTCTCCTCCTCCCCTCCTCCCCCTCCCCTCCCCAGCGGCTGGCTCTGCCTCCCTCAGCGTCTCGGGTTGCCTCGCTGCTGCTTCCGAGAGACAGAGGTTAGAGCTGCCTTCGGCCAGCCGGCCCCGTCAGGGGAGTATCAGACACAGTCACACAGTCGCGGCCGGGGGCCCTGAGGGCCCGGGCAAATTGCCCCACTTGCCCCCCGCTCTGGCGGCCCTGCTAGCTGGTTATAAGCAGAGGGAAGGGTTTATTTTTTAAACTGCAGCCAGAGAATTTTTTTTTCCTTGTCCCTGCTAGCGGTGCATAGGGAGGGCTATTAAAGGTAACAACGGTCCTTCATTAAACAAAGCAGCCTTAAGTGGTCAGCAAAGCACTCCAGCCAGAACACATTTGTAAAACAAAAGAGGGTTTTCTTTTGCTTTTTAACTGTTTGGGAGAGGCTAGTAAGTTATAAAGGAGTTGCTAGGCAGACCCCAGGAGACAACAGAGAGACAGCAGTTCAAACAACCACCACCAGAGGGCACCCCAACACAAGAAAACAGGAACCATGACTACCAAAGAGGCCCTAAAGCAGGAACGAGCAAGACTAGAGGCAAAGGAACAAATCAAAGACGCAGACCACAGGCGAGACCTGGGAAAAAAAATACAAAAGATGGAGCTGGAAAAAAAAAAAAAGACGCTGCCTACAAAAGAAAACAAGCAGCCAAAGAGGCAGCCCATAAAAGAGAACAAGAAGCCCACGATGCAGCCCTCCAACAAAAGAGGGAAAAACACCAAAGAAGATGGAAAAACAGAGGGAGGCCCACCGGCAGGCCCTGGAATTAGAACAGGCTAAGAAACAGAACCCAACCAATCCTAACCACCCATCGCCAGTTGTTGTTCAACCGCACAAGAAATTTCCCATCTACAAGGCAGGTGATGACACTGAGGCCTTCTTAGAAAATTTTGAAAGAGCCTGTACTGGGTACAGCATCTCTGAAGACCAGTACACGGTAGAGCTCAGGTCACACCTCAGTGGACCCTTAGCAGAAGTGGCGGCTGAAATGCCAAAGGACGCAGTCGATCCCATGCCTTGAGGATGCGAGGTAAGTCGACCTAAGATATGTCGACTTCGGTTATGCTATTCTCGTAGATGAAGTTGTGTATCTTAGGTCGATCCCCCCCAGCGTAGACCAGGCCTGAGACTTGCTGCGGGAGAGAGGGGGGGAGTAGGAATGTGCGCGGGTTTGCACACATAACCAAAGAAACCAGTGGCCTGCCAGCGGAATCCCTGGCTGATCGCAAGTTTAGGAGGTAGATGATAGAGAGAGACAAAATATCTACTTTCCCCTCTAAAGTGTTAGCATGATCTGCTAGGAGAGTTTTCACAGTCAAGCATGAGGTTGGGAGCCAAGCACTCCAGAATTCTCTTCCTACATGCTATAGGCAATGTGCTTGGGACAAGTTACTTCCTTTTTCTGTGCCTCGGTTTCCCCCATTTTAAAGTGGGAACAACAGTATTACCTTCCTGACCAGGGAGGGAAAGGGGGTTGTGAAGCTTAACCAATTTTGAGTCATTTCTAAGAACTTTAAACTAAGTGCTGAGTGCCATCATCACAGCAATAGCTACCAGTAACATGGACGGTATGAACTAGCTATCCATGTTTGGTGCAATACTGTATTACGGTATATGTAGAATACCAGTAGCCATGTGGAATCTAATATAAACAATTGCTCCAGAAATGTCTTCTTCTTAGAACCGTTTTATTTTGGTTGCTTTTTTAAACTTGAAAATAGTTTATGGCAAGGAACTGCAATAGCCACATTTTACAGCAACTAGGAACGCCTTAAAAGTGTTGCAGCTGTTACAAGAAATACAGATGTTGCACTAGTTTCTTTCATGAGTACCAGCTTGCTGATTTCATCTGTTGAGTAATATATTACAAGGGAAAAAAACTTGAGGTGAAGTGAATTTTTTTCAAAGTTAAAGATATCCTCATGCTGTGCCATCAGTGAAGTGTCTCCACCTGAATATCTTCGTGAGTGGGAGCCAGAGATGGGTCCATTACTAATGTAGCAAATGTTTCTGTAATGGAGCCTGAAATTTCATGCTACACAACGAGCAAACAAAAGATAGGAGCAGATTACTAAGAGACCTAGAATCTCAGGATGCAAATGAATGAGCAGCAACAGTAATTCTCTGATTTTTCCATCCTGCACTTCTCTTTGTAAGAAGTAACTCCCATCAGGCATGCCCACTCCCAACTCCTTATTCCCATGCTGCTTGGGTCTCAAAATGATTTATCTCGCTGACCACTGGGAAAGTCTCTTTGTGCCACGGTGACCCAGGGATCTCTCTTACGAGCCAAAGTGGTACAGACAGAAAACTTCTTCCTCACCCATTCAGCAGACAAGAGGACAGAGGAAGAAAGGTAAAGGAGACATGTTATTAAATAAAAGTAGTAGCCAAGAGTCACTAAAGCCAATACCAAATTCCTGACATGGCTTGGAAATCTCATAATCAGGTTACATCAGTACACGAGGAGCTCATGCTGTGAAGACCCATAATCTCAACACAATGTTGAAAGGCAACTTGGGACATCATATCATGATTTCAGGGCTCTCGGCAACTCAGTTCTTTAAGTAGCAGCTCTCCAGCTCATCAAGACGGAGTGTCACTGCCCTCAAAGACTTACAAGTGTATGCACCTACTTAATGTACAGTACATGAGGAACACGTATTATATTAATAAATATTATGATAATGCCTATGCTTAGCTCTTCTAGGGCACCCTTCATCCAATAAACTCAAAATGTTTTGCAAATTAATGAAGCTTCACAACAATCCCACAACGACTGTGATCTCCACTTTGTGTATGAGAACACTGAGGCGGAGAGAGATTAAGTCATTTCTCCCAGGTCACAAAGGAAGTCTATGAGAAGTGGGAACAGAACACAGATCTAGAGTTTAAGTCATGTGCCTTAACCACAAGATCATCTTCCCTGAACTGTTAAGGAAAAAATTATTGTTTCTAGACTTTGTACCTTTAGAAAACAATTGCTATTGTCTGTATCATGATGAGAAAATCGCAATTCCTGATTGTCACTTAATATTAACATTATTTCTCCCTATTCCAGGCTTTAACAGACACAAAAACTAATCATGAATAGCCCTGGTAGGAGCAAAACAATCACTGACAGGAGGGAAAATTTCCCTATTACAGCTACTGACACTCCTTATTGCTGACCTGTAACACTGCAGTTATTCTAATACTAGTCATCTCCTGAGCATGGATTGCCAGTTGCATGGCAGATGTGAGAGCTGAACACATAAGACAAAAGCTGGTTGAAACCCTTGATCTTATTTCAGTGGTGTAAGAACTAGAATACATTACAATTCAAGCTATCAAAGCTGAAATGTTGAGGGCAAAACCAAAACTTGATGTTCCTAATTCTAGGAGCTGCTAGTTCTCTTATCAGTACCAGTATTTTTAGCGACTGTGCAGCAGGAAAGATTAGCATTACAAGGCTTAAGTAAGGACTTGCAGGAATGGAAAGTGGTTTGTTTGTTTTTTTCCTTTCCATCAGCAGAAACTAGACATCCACCAAAAATGATCCTTAGTGTTGTACTGGATTTGCTACTCTTCGAATTCATGTTTGATGAGAAATTAGTCACTGCTCAAGTTCTTAGTTTACGCCTAGATGGTGCTCAACACACCAGAGATGAGGCTGCTCAGCATCTTGCAAGAGGCTCTCAGCATCTGGTAGGATCAATTCTTCTGGTAATAAGTAAGAAGAGGGTTTCTCTACTAGAACAGTCAGGGGGAAGCTCTTGCACTCTAATAAGAACACTTTAAAAAGGTGCAATTTCTAGCACTTACATAATACTTTACAATATACCTGCAAAGCATTGTACACACATTACCTAATTAACTGCTCAGACACTATATCTGCCTTAAATCATCCCACCTTCAACCCAGATCCACTTTTGTATTTTAATATAGAAAGCTTTCACTGTGCTCTGTAAGGTTTAACCCTTTCCAAACCATCCCGTTTACTGAATAGGTCTTGCAAGCCAGCTCTAATCAGCTGAGATATTGAAAACGTGGGTTACATTAACTTCACAGAGATGCAGAGAACCTATCCTACCTGCTCTCTTTGTTTCCAACCCCTTTGCCAGCATGGGGCAACTGCACTTAATTCATCTATTATGGCAAACTTCTATCAAAACAAGTTTTTGAGGCACATACTGACCAGTTTTTTGATACCTCTCTATGAGCAAAGCTGCTTTCTCACTAAGTCACTTCATGTTAATCTATGTGACCATAAAAAACAAACACCCCCACCCCCACCCCCATCACAACAGGCTTGGAAGCCACAACCATTGAATGAACAATTCATCATGCAAATCACTCAGGCCTTCCCCTGCTTGAATATAAGAACCAATCCAAACTCTAAAAAGGAAAGGGAACCAATTTGGCTGCTTCTGTCCTTTCTTGAAGTTCTTGATTACTTAAGGATCAGCTGATATAGATTTGTAATTTTAGGCTGTGCATGTGCAGCCTCAAGGCATAGAAATAAAAATGTCCATTGGTATGAAAATTTCCATAGTAAGCTGGACATCAGCTGCTGCACAGATACTGCCAGCAGCAAAGCAGATTCTTATAGAACAGATGACAATGAGAAAGACCAGGGGCTGATCTCGGTTACTGAATAGCAAAGCATGTGTTCATTGTTTAATTGTATGCTTCCAAACATTTTTTCTATTAAAATCTGCAAGTCTGGGTTCCTCTTTTGTATTTCTGGTTTTTACAACACAACTATCTTATCACTGCATTAATTGAAAGGAGTGTGCAGGGAATGAATGAGGAAAAAGATACAGGAAGTTCAGGTACAAACAGTCTTCACCTGCAGAGTCTGGTTAACAAAGGTGACATGGTTAGATTCTTTATCATTAGTTGAGGGGCTCCTGACCTATCTCCAAATGGAAATGGGTGGCTCTTTTCCTGGAACCCAAACAGTATTTTTCCAGCTACCTTATCTATCTAGGGTATTTTTAAAGTGGTTACTATGTTAGGAAATGCCAACCAGTACAGACTGCTGCAAAATGTCTTGTCAGAAATATTGGCTATCGTGAACATATTAAACCTGTCTTCCGCTACCTATACTGGCTCACCATAGAATAATGAATCAAGTTCAAGTCCTTATCTTCAAAGTGCTCCATTGCCTAGGCCCAGGATATCTAAAAGATAGATAATCTAAAGCTCTAAGATGAAAACTGTGGTTGACAGGTTCACTTCTCTGGCACAATGCAGCTTTCTACCATAAGAAATCTCGTCTGTGTAAGAAAAAAGAGCTTTCTCCAGGGCTGACCTCAGACTGTGGTACCAACTCCCACGGGAACTAAGGACCATCACAAACCACACTCTGCAAGGTGCGTTTCTTTTACTTGACTTCTCTAATGTGCACAGAGCAATACATATATTGAAACAACCTTATCAAAACAAAACACTTCACTACACACACATCTCCCCCTTGGTACAGGATAAGTGAACAAAAGACATGACAGAAATTAGTCGCATTGCTCAATGCACTATTAGAAGGTGCTCAGATACTACAGTGATGAGTGTGGTATAAAAACCTATATAGAACAGAACATGTTGGTACCTATTAGCACCTAGATGTTGCATTAACTACAGCATGAGCAAGCTCATTGCCCTAGAAGCTGGGAATGTCCTCTTAGCATAGGCACTACCAACTCTGTGTTTGACAAGCTTGTTGGTGCACTGAATGAGGCAGGGGTCCAATGGAAAAATTGTATGTGATCACGTACTTACAGACTGCATCGTAACACCTATACACAAGCAGACAGGATTAAAATTGCACAGACTAACTTAAAACTTGGTATTTCCTAACTTCTGAGTGCTTGGCTTTGCAACTTTTTCTATTATTCTTTTAATGTAAGGGTTTTTGTTTTACATATTAATAGATATGCTTTACTAACTTGCTGCTAAAATTTCCTTTAAAACGTTGCCAATCAGTTGATTTGGAGGGTTTTTTTCCTTTGGAAGAATATAATCAGGAACTTCACAAAGCACAAATTTATTCTAATTACTACAGTCAGCAGGATATGCATAAAACAATTCTGAGAGATTTTAAAAATCTCAGGCAACTGAATATTTGCTGTGAGTGGAACACAAAGGGGTATAATGGATTGCCTATGGATCTGGAAGTGCAGAGATCTGGACTAACATTTTAATGGGAGGTGAGCATCCAAATCCCTTTGGCAACTTTGAAAATTTCTAGGATTTTTGGATTCTAATGCCAAAATTTTAACTGACTTACTGGCTCACATGAGACAAGGTACTGAAACTTCCTCTATTCCCTCATCTGTAAAATAAGCCGCCATACATTTTTTATAAAGGACTGGGATATACAGATGAAATTCACTGTGCTCGTGCAAAGCATTATATTATTGTTAGAAAAATACAAGCTAATATTTGTGGATTTTTTTTTGGTTGACTTTCTTTTCTTTGTTTTTTTTTAAAGAGTTAGCAATTTTCTATCATGCTGAGTATCAGTATCAGTAATGGCTTTCAACCCGGTGAGAGTAAATTGGAACAACACATATAATCTAATGAAATTCACTATGGGATATATGCTGTGTGTTTTGTTTACTCAAGATTTCCAAAGTTCCTTCAGGAATTGTTTCATAAAGATGTTTTCCCCTCACCTGCAAACGTGCACACCACTATGTTTAAAGGACTCGGGAAGAAAACAATTCTAAGAGAGTTTTTAAAACTTGTAAGTACCCCATGATAAAGGATATGGAACCCAGGAAAAAATTATTTAATGCATATGAGCCCTCCCCAATTCTGTATTTAAAAATATATTATTTTCAGAATTTTTGGGGTCACAAGGTGCCAGAACAACAGTTCTGGAGACTCAAGTCAAGAGCTAAACCCACAATACAGATATAGTGCAATGGTGTGTAATAACCGAAGCTTCCCCAGATTGCCATACTTACGAACTTCCACACTGCCATGAAAGGATCAGCTCTAGAAGTGGGAGGATAGTTCAGTCTCCCAGGGCACATTAATCCTGTAGTTGCCCTGCTCAGACTAAAGTGAGGGCCAATTGTTGTTGTAGTTTTTGAGATGCAAACATTTTCCAGTGGAAACTGTAGTGACACCATTAAAATACATTTTACATAGGCCTCAGAACAATGATGGCAACTACTATGAGGCGGAATTTGGATGACTGACCTAGAAGTGAAAGGTTCCATAACCCTCTGAGCAACTGTCATTCCCAAACTCACATCCTTCCTGGGTTTCAATTTTATTAATGGAAATACAATCAAGTTCAGCACAAAGCTTCTCATTCAAACTGGCTTTTCTTCGGGTTCCTACCTCAGGAGTGCTCAGCCCACAGACTAGATCCTCTTTCACACTCTAGAAAGATATTCCAATAAAACCACTTGCTTCAGAAAATTGGTACAATGCACATAACTTTTCTCCAAAACAGGAGACGGTTCATCTAAGCAAACAATGCCAGAGTGTAAAAATCCTATCAGCAACAACCTTACCAATGCAGCTCCACCTGTTCTCCCACAGGGATAACACATATACAATGATCACTGTATTTTACTTTTAAGTACATGCAACCTTCCTTTTGGACACATACGGACTTATAAGCTCTGTTGTTTTATTCAAAATTGTACTGCACGGCAGTGTTCCCTCTAATTTTTCCCACGCATGCGCGGAATGAATTTTGTTATGTGCACCAATAGGGAGATGATATGTGACAATCACCCTCATATTGGTGCACATAACAAAATTCATGTGGTGCGGGTGGGACCGAGGGGTTCGGAGTGTCGGGGGGGCTTAGGGCTGGGGTAGAGGGTTGGGGTACGGGGGTGTGAGGGCTCCGGCTAGGAGTGCAGGCTCTGGGATGAGGTCGGAAATGAGAGGTTTGGGATGCAGGAGGGTGCTCCAAGGCTATGGCAGCGAGAGAGGACTCCCCCCAGTTTCCTCTCCCCGTAGCAGCATCTGGGCTCGGAGGGAGAGGCACCTCTCCCTGCTGCAGCAGCTCCGGGGTTGGGGCTGTAGGATACGTACTCCGCCCCCAGCAGGTCCAGGCCAGGGCTGGGTTCGAGCTGGGTCGAGCCACCCTGGCCGCAGCTGGGTTTGGACCAGGGGAGCCCTTCCCCCGGCAGGTCCCCAGGCGGGTTCCCTGAGTGCCAGCATGGTGCTAAGAAGGCTGGTGCATGGCCACACAGCTTACAGGGAACTTAGTTGCACAGGCAGTCTTGAGACACTGCAAATTTCTGTTACAGTAGGTCAGCCTTGGGTTAATACTTTCGTATTACCTTCTATTACCTCCTGGCTGGATTTTTATGATTCAGGAGTGAGAACAGATATGAAGCAGCCAGTCTAATTTAAAATGAAACTAAGAACTCCAAATAATATAATAAATGAAATGTTATTTACAAGTGAATAATGTAAGTTTCTTCCACAAAGCCCTTCATCATCAATGCATCGTAAGACTAGAACATCTGCATTTGATGAGATATGATCATCATCTAGTGGTATCTGGTAAATTATTGTATTCAAGATGTACTGCCTGTTTTAGTGCAAGACTACTCGCTACATTCATAGAATAATGGGGCATAAGACGGTCCCTTATTTCCCAATAGGAACTGGTCCCAACACATCCAGCAGGTCACCAAGTGAGGGACCATCACTTCCACTCCTGCAAAAGAAAGGAAGTTGGCTGCTATGCCAGAGAACACACAGAAGCTTGCCTCCACCACATAATACACCAGCCAGTGCACCCCAGTAGCAGTTACTTCTCCCTTGGAGCAGGTGAGAAACCTAGGAGAGAATTGTGACTCAGAGCCAGAATTCCTTGCAGGTCTGCTTCTGTATAGAGCAACTACACACAGTCCCTATAAACATGACAGTTGTCTATTTACAATCTAGCACCTAAAGTATGAATTCCTTGAGGCAAGGACCATGCAATATTGAGAAATGTCCTAAAAGATACTCAGTCCCGCAACTTCTAAATATCTAAATTAATACTGGTCCTAAATTACTAGGAATAACCAGTTCTTGCACCACCCTCAAAAGGCCCCATATAAAGTATATTTTCATTCTAAGATCTTTCAACGTACTCACAACAAAGCTCTAGATTTTCAAAAGTGCCTGTGTGACTTATGAGCATTTTTGCTCCTAAACCACATACAAAATCCTACCCTTTTTTCTCTGCTAAAGGCAAGAAATGTTTCCCAGCACTGTGAAAAATCAAGGATGGACAAGAGCCCTTTGATGAGAAAGTTCTATCACACTGTTTCCTTTGGTGACCTAGCTGACTATTCCCTGCAATACAATTCCTAGTGCTTTGTCCCCTTGTTTATTTTGATACTTTCAAAGTAAAGTTTAGAGACTCCTTTAATTAACTATTTACAAGTGTTAAAAATAGTAAATACTTTCATGCCGAAATCCTCATTTTGATTTGTTAATCCCAAAATTCAATATTGCAGTTGCTTCCTGACTTCTCTCCAAATATTGTCCCCCATCTCTCCAGCTTTATTCGCACGAATTACTGAATCCATCTCTCTCCATCTCCATCTCGCTGTGACATATTGCCTGCCTTAGGATACCATTAGTTTTGAGCACACTAGCTAGTTTTTGCTTGCAGACCTTGGCCTGATTCTGAGTACCTGATAATAGTTTTAAACCACTTCAAATCCATTGACTGAGTTAGCGCTGATTTTTACTGGTATAAGTGATATCAGAAACAAGTCCCTGCCATCAGTCTAATAACCTCTTGGTTACATTTCTACTAACAAGGAACACTCATACTTTACCATTGTTCTCATTACCCTAAGCACTCCCTATGGAAGTTGTCTCACCAGGTATATCTTAACACTGGGCTGACTGTGTATGGGTCATGCCTGTATATTTCCTTCTTCATTTATTTACCTATTTCAGCATATATAACTACTGCTACGAGCGAACTCTAGGCATCCTTGATAATCCTTTAAAATATATAAATAAGCAAACAGGCCTTCTCCAGTTACTCGGAAAAAGTAACAACTCCAAAGCAGCAAAATGTACACAAAATTCTATCTCCCAAAAGATCCTCCCACCCCTACCCAACCTCATCAATCTCCCCTTCTCCCTAAAAGCAAGGGAGCAAGCGTGTAGCATGCCCTGAAGTTCAACAAACTTGGTCTGTTTCAGACCAACAGCGGGGGAGGGGGAATGATTTCAAAGGCAAGGAGATCAAAGAGACAGTGCCCAACCAGCTGGGGCTCTTCTATTATTCCAAGGAAGCCCCAGCTCAAGCACCTCCACTGACCACAACTACAGCTGCAGGGTATCTTCTGTACTTAGGTCCCATCCATTTAAGGTTCAGAGTCACACCACTACCTTAAAATCAATCCAGAGTACAACAGACAGCCAATGCAGCTCACACAACCACATGTAATATATTAACGTTGTTCCATTAAACACCCAGATTCTAGCCCCAGATCTGCCACCAGCCTGCTGCGTGATTTCAGCAAGTTAGTTCTGGTCTCTGCTGTTTAGTTTGCCAATCCATAGAATGAGAATGATGATTCTTACCTTCCTTTGTAAAGCTATTTCAGATCTATGGAAGTAAAGCACTGTAAAGGAACTAAGTGTGATCATATGGCGGGGGGGGGGGGGGGAGGCACAACAGAGTATTACTTGGGCCCTGCAAATTTCTGCTCTATAAACGGAATGAGCCAGATTAACAGAATGAGAGCTGATAGCTTGTTTGAATACATCTTAATTTCTGGACATTATGCAAGTAATGGATTCAGATATGGTCATGCATTTTGATGCCACGACATATTGTTCTGCTCACGTCCCCATGTCCAAATCTTTTAGGCTCCCCCATACTGCCTTGTCTGAGATCCAGCACCATATGCATTCAATAAGTTGCTCTTTAATGTTTCAAAACCTGATTTATTAGTTTCTCACACTCCATTCTGCCTTGAAAAACTGCAATGTGCCTCATTTTCACAGGCTGTACAAAGGCTGAGGTCAGTTTTGACTCTACTTATTCATTTGATCAGAGTGTCAGACGCATATGTAAAGTCTCCTTTTAGCTTCATAATAAGTTTAAAATTCATGCTTTTTTTTTTTTTTTTTTTTTAAGTTCAGGACTCAGCAGCAGGAACTTTGATTAATGTATTTGTCAGCTCGCATATTTACTATTTTGGTTGGTCTCCCTAAAATTAACGTTTACAGACATAAGCTGTTCCAAAGCATGGGTGCAGCACAAATCCTTATCTGAAACCAGAGCAGAGAACGTGCCAGTGCTAATGAAGTGTGATTACTTACCCACATGCCACACTGTCCTCAGTTGAAGATTTTTTCCTTTCACAGCTTCTTTTCCCTATCTTATCTCTTTAAGTGGCAAACAGCTTCTACCTAGAAATTTTATATTCCTGACATGTTTCACATTCAAAGTGAATGTCTGAAAAATAACTAGGGGAGGGGAGGACAAAGATATTTCTAGCCATATAGTTATCTGTTATTTATATTCTTGGAAATTGTTTACATATCTTCCCTAAAAGAAGGTCACAGAATCACAGAAGATTGGGGTTGGAAAAGACCTTTGAAGGTCATCTAGACTAAACATCTACCCAAAGCAGGACCACAGCAGATCCATATTTCATATACCATAACTTAACTTAGCTTAATTCTTAGAGAATTTTTAAATGAAGGAAGCATGTGTAGTGGTTTGAGCACAAAAGTATGAGTAAACAAGGCTTTGATTACTTTGGCTGAGCCACAGACTTGCTGTGTGACCGTGAGCAAACATCTCAATTATTCTGTGCCTCACTTTGCCCACCTCTAAAATGGGGTGGTTTTACTTGCCTCTTTCATGGGGTTGTTGCGAGGATTAATCAATTGATCAATATTTGTAAAGTGCTTTGAGGTTATATGCAGGAAGGTACTATAGAAATACAAATTACACACATACGCCCTGTGTATTCATGTGTGTGTGTGCGCGCGCATGCATGTGTGCACCTTCCTTCTTTATGTAAAACAAAGAAAGCAGATTTACGAACCTTATACAACTGCATTTCTGGTGCCTAAGATACCATCCAGGGGACTGTCATATTTGCTTCCCATGTTTTCATGAATGAATCATTTCTAATGCAGATAAACATCTCAGCTCTTTGACAAGTTGTGAACATATTACTACTCAGGAGCATGATCTATATGTCAGGCAGTGCTAAAAAAAAAAAAAATCATCCTACATGGCGAGTCTGCATTGTGATGTCTATAAATTTGCAACCATAAAAGAGTGCCATTTCTTCTCATATGTACAGAAACCAGTTTGAATTTATTCATTTTCCAGAAATATGCAGAAAGATCTCTGCTAAAAACATGGATTTTTCCCATGGGGAGTCCTAAATGGATTGTCCATGCCAGTGAACAAAATGCACAAAAACAATTCCTGGCTCTAGCAGAAATTATGAGATTGCTCAGAATATGACCTGTCAGACAGCATTTCTCAATCTGTTCATCCATAATCTTTTTTCGATGGGATTCCCCACCTCCTCATCCTCCTTGCTTTGTTTTGGCTGAAATTCAATCAAAGATGAATTAGACATTAGAAGACATCCAACACTCTAGCCCTCTAGTCACATCAGAAACTCTAGACCCATTTCAATGCAAAACTGCTTCCCTCCAGAGACTGCCACTGATATTGGCAAGAAAGTGCAAGGGGCTATAACAGAAATCAAGCACCAATAACAAGCATGGTAATTCAACCCTCAGCAGATATTAGGAACTGCAGGAAAACAGCCAGAACTTTAATCACAATTCTTTCAAACACAGCCAGGGATTTGGAAATGCTGTTATTCCAGGATATGACTCTAACACGGTGCTTAATCAAAGCCACTGGTAGCACAAGAACAACCTGCAGACTTTAATAAAAACCAATTTAATAAAAGTCAGTGTGTCAGAATCATGTGGACCTAATTTAGCAAATTCCAGGAAAAAAATGAATAGACCTTTCCATATGTTTCTGTATGTTATAGATGCAATGAAACATGAGATTTCCCTTATGTGAGGAATAGAACAGTTATTACCTATGTCTTCCAGATTGCTGTTAGGATTTTTTCTTTCTAGTTTTATACACTTATTTCAAGGTTGAAAAGCACAAAACTCAATGTTAGAAAAATCAAGAAGATGGACAGAAGCAATAATTGTCAAATTGTAATAAAAAGTATCTATTTGTACTAAAATGATGAATGAAGGTTTGAATTTCACTGTAAAAATTAAACTTAGGTTTCTTGCCAACTTATCAGCCTCCACCCCCAATAACAGAGCCTCTGAATAGCATTCATCCTGTGTTTTAGAACAACTTTTATTTATACTTTTACAAGCACTAGTGACAGGTGCTTTTTGATTCTCAAAACACAGAAAGCAAAAGGACAAATATTATTATTAAGGGTATTGCAGCAACGCAGAAGACACCCAGCCACGCCAAAGAGACCCAACCATTCTGCTAGGTGATGTACAAACACAGAACACAAGTTATGAAGATTTAGTCCACAGCGCCCAAGACTATTGCTCTCCTCCAATGCCCTAACTAGTGATGTGCTAAATCTCAAGGAGGTGCACGTTTAAAAAGCTGCAGCTGCACCGCTGCAGTGCTTTAACGAAGACACTCCAAGATGACATGGGAGAGCTTCTCCCGTCAGCTTAGTTAATCCACCAGGGGTTAGAGACACGGATTTTTCACAAACCCCGAGTGACACAGCTATGCCGATGTAAGTTGTAGGGTAGACCTGGCCTCATTCATCTACGTCACTGGTGTGAATCTGATCACGCTCATTTAAAACTGGTGGTGGCAAGTAGCTAAGGTGAACAGATTTGGATGTCCTTAGCTGAGTTCTGATGTCTACATCACAAAGGACATGATTACACTTGCTGCCAAGTGCAAACAAATCAAAAGGTAGAGAGAGAGCTAAAGGAGTGAATGGGCGTACAACTAAGCTATCCTTATACCCCTGGAGGTAGACTTTCTAAATGTGAAGGCCCATTTGTGTAGTAATATTGAGAAGTTTGCATTATTAGCTAGCTCCATATTCCAAAGATCTGTGTGCCACCTCTAAATAAGGGCTGGAGAATCCATCTCTTTCTTTTTAAGGGTGGATTAAGCCAATCTGCATCTGCAAACAGCAAAGGCATATTCAGTTCAGGGTCCCCCATCTGCTGTAGTCCTAACCTTTTGGTTTCAAGTATTTACAAAAGCTGCCTTGAAAACTCCTGTTCATCAAGAAAAATCAGAAGAGACATCTCTTCTACCCCCCCAAAATAGGAGAACCCTTATCTGCTAGCAAGATATTATAAATACAATCTCTTAAATTTATACTCTGCTCAGGCTAATTACAGATTGGGGAAAGCAGCCACATCAAATCATGGTAAAGGCGTTATGTTATTTGGGAAGAGCAGCTCAGTAATGGAAAGGCTTACTGCAACACAGTTGTCAGGAAATACTGGAGCTTTGAACAGTTTCCTGCATCATAGAGAACCAATGCACAGGTTAAAACAGAGAAGCTGGAAGTGACTGGTAGAGAGAATGGAAGCTGGTCTGCCTGAGAGAGCAGATACCTGATAAAGAGCAGTAAAGAGTTTTTACCTTTTTTTTATTCCTATCCTTTTAATTTCTGTATGAATGGGATTCAGTTTTTCAGTTCTCACACACGGAGGAGAGAATTAAAGGACCTAAGTGAGCATGGAAAGCAATTAAGATCATCTAGCAGCAAGTCAGTTGCTGAGTGGAACGAGTACTTTTTTCAGCTTACGAGCAAGAAGCTCTCCAGCACTTGGGCAGATGAATTACTAAGAGAAATCACACTGAAGAAGGTTGGGAATCATTCATCCTCATTTTTGGATTAGCCAATATGCTACTGAGTTGGGGTGAAATAAGCATTTCATCCTGTAAGCACTACTAGAAGAAAGATGTCTCCCCCCTACTACAACCCAACCTGACATGACTTTCACAGAATCATAATGACTGGAGATGGAAAAGACCTAGCAGATCGTAAATTCCACTCCTCTGCATGTATATGATACTCCAATGTATTAGACACCAAGTGACATGCAACATCATGTCTTAGCCCAAAGGCTGACTGCTGGCAAAGAAATAGAGCAGAGGAAGGAGAGAGGCTAAGTCACAGATCCCCTATCAAAAATGTTATTTGAGCTGCAGGCAAACAAGTGACATCTTTAAAACAATGGGCTGCAGGAGCCCAAGCTAATCATTATTTTGTTTTATTTCTGATACATTTGAAATGCACCCACCCAGAGTTTTTAAGGTAGGTGGCACATCATCATTTTTCACCCTAAGCCCCATCTTTGTTTAATTTTTCAAAATTCTTTGCTAATGGCAATTTTAATGCATCAATTTTCACTGACTGCCGCTTAATTCCTTTTCTATAATTCATTGTATCTTCAGGTACGCTATATTTAAATGTGTCAATGTATCCTTGTTGTCTAATGATCTATCTATTACGCTGCCCAGTAAGCTATTTCAAACTATTAGCAGTTTTGTCTACAGGAGAAGACATCCCTGGCTTTGAGGAGACAAAGTTACAATTTCACCAGAAAAAATAAGCACAAAGAAGCTAGTGTAACAATGGGAGAAATGTCAAGAAACACAAATGTCAATTCCCTAAGGGTAGAAAGAAATCCAACTTCAGTTCAAGTCCAAGCACTATATTTTGTAATGAAATTACATTCCACAGTCTTCCCTCAGGGGGAAAACCTAATCTGGCTAATCAAACTGTTCGTTTTTAAAGTTCAAAATAAATGCAATAATGTCTATGTAGCTTTCACGTCATAGCTGTCAAGAATTTCATTTAACTCTTCAGAGGCAAACATTTCTTCTAGTTCCTGTCACCAGAAATGGGAATTTGTATTACTGCACTTCCATATCCTCCTTTACACTCTCACTTGAAGTGTCTCTCTCGCCTGCTCCCATCCTAACATCGGTGAAAAATTCTGTGACAACTGCCCTAGCCAAGCAACAGTGTCTCCTGTCACCCTTGGATTCTCCTCAACAGTTTCCATTGCTGTCAGGCAGGATGGTTCCCAGGTATTCTCCGAGGCACTACCTACCTCTGTCTGTCTCTTGTAACCACCTATCGTCTCTCATCTTACATGCAGATTTGGGACAAGCACTGTCTTTTTAGTAGGGCTGTCAAGCAATTAAAAAAACTGATCGCGATTAATTGCGCGATTAAAAAAATTAATCAATAATAGAATACCATTTATTTAAATATTTTTGGGTATTTTCTACATTTTCCAATACATTGATTTCAATTATAACAGAATACAAAGTGCACAGCGCTCATTTTATATTTATTTTTATTACAACCTAATACAAGTAGTGTAATCTCTTTATAATGCAAGTTGAACTTACAAATGTAGAATTATGTACAAAATATAACTGCATTCAAAAATAAAACAGTGTAAAACTTTAGAACCTACAAGTCCACTCAGTCTTACTTCTGCCAATCGCTCAGACAAACAAGTTTGGTTACAATTTGCAGAAGATAATATTGCCCATCTCTTGTCTACAATGTCACCTGAAAGAGAGAACAGGCTTCTGCATGGCACTGTTGTAGCTGGCTTCACAAGATATTTATGTTCCTGATGCATGCTAAAGATTCATATATTCCTTCATGCTTCAGCAGCCATTCCAGAAGACGTGTCCATGCTGATGACGGGTTCTGCTTGATAACGATCCAAAGCAGAGCAGACTGATGCATGTTCATTTTCATCATCATGAGTCAGATGCCACCAGCAGAAGGTTGATTTTCTTTTTTGTTGGTTTGGGTTCTGTAGTGTCCATATCGGAGTGTTGCCCTTTTAAGACATCTGAAAGCATGCTCCACACGTCATCCCTCTCAGATTTTGGAAGACACTTCAGATTCTGAAACCTGGGGTCAAGTGCTGTATATATCCATAGAAATCTCACATTGGTATGTTGTTTTGTCAAATCTGTTGCGAAAGTGTTCTTAAAACAAACATGTGCTAGGTCATCATCTGAGACTGTTATGACATGAAATATATGGCAGCATGTCGGTAAAACAAAACAGGAGACATACAATTCTCCCCCAAGGAGTTCAGTCACAAATTTAATTAACGCTTTTTTTTTTTAAATGAGCATCATCAGCATGCAAGCATGGCATCTAGAATGGTGGCTGAAGCATGAAAAGGCATATGAATGTTTAGCATATCTGGCATGTAAAAATCTTGCAACGCCGGCTACAGAAGTGCCATGCAAATGCCTGTTCTCACTTCCAGGTGACATTGTAAATAAGAAGCAGTCAGCAGTATCTCCTGTAAATGTAATCAAACTTGTTTGTCTGAGTGATTGGCTGAACAAGAAGTAGGACTGAGTGGACTTCTAGGCTCTAAAGTTTTGTATTATTTTGTTTTTGAGTGCAGTTATGTAACAAAAAAAACCTACATTTATAAGTTACACTTTCACAATAAAGAGATTGCATTACAGTATGAGGTGAATTACAAGTATGAGGTGAATTAAAAATAGAATTTCTTTTATGATTTTTACAGTGCAAATTTTTGTAATAAATAATAATATAAAGTGAGCACTGTGCACTTAGTATTCTGTGTTGTAACAGAAATCAATACATTTGAAAATGTAGAAAAACATCCAAAAATATTTAATACATTTCAATTGGTGTTTATACAGTGCCTTGCACAATGGGTTTCTGGTTTATGCTCAGGGTCTCCATGTATACTGAAAAAACAATAATACAACACTAGACTTTTCCCCTTTCCATTCTCCCCACCACTGCAGTCCCTGGTGCAGCTCCACCAGCAATAGTAACACTGTGAGTCCTATGATAGAGAGGCTGCCATCATTTCAACCACGGTGTCATCTAGATCTGCTCTAAGCATAGTTGATGACTATGTGGTTCAAACCCTGCCCAGATGGTCTATAGTGGCACTCCCACCAGCACTGGCAACCGCGATAATTTTTATGAACAACAGACTCGAGTAAAGGCAGCCCCCATGCAACAAGTTCAATGTGTAAACCTGACAAGAGTACTGGAACTGCAACTGCGGGTGATGTGACTGATCATGGAGGATTAGCTGTTTCTTAACGAGGATGGCACTGCCCTGATTTCACAAGGCAGAGCCCAGATGTGCTGGGGTTGCAAAGACTTATCAATATCATAAGCCATATATGTAAGTACAGACTATATATAATTCAAACTTATATCAGCTAGTTACAGGTATCAGTGAAAAGGGACCACAACGAGGCTTTAATTAGTAATGTTCATCAGCCAATATGTCCATATAGGATATTAACTGACTTTTCCTTAGTCAACCCCTACAATCATATCCTTAGATAGTGTAAGAGATGCAGTGAACAGTTTTGTTCACTTTATTGACTCATCTTTTTTCTATTTTCACCACATGGGTTCTTAACAAAAATACAACAAGGAGTCCAGTGGCACCCTGAAGACTAACCGATTTATTTGGGTATAAGCTTTCAAATGCATCTGAAGAAGTGGGGTTTTACCAACGAAAGCTTATGCCCAAATAAATCAGTTAGTCTTTAAGGTGCCACCGGACTCGTTGTTTTTGTGTAGAAGCCAACACACACTAACAAAACAGTATGTTGTATTTAATAAGGCTTCAGGACAGAAGAAATTACAAGGCACAGTTCATAAGGTCCACACCTGAGGATCTTGGTTCAGCACCCAGTTCAAGTCCACAAAACAAAGCCTCTGGTTAGGCTGGTCTCCCAGAGCCTGAGAGAAAACCACCATCACCCACTGCAGCCCGCATGGCTTCTACTCCCCTCTCTCTTTCACAGCTTCTTTTTCTCATTTTCATAGGGCAGCCCTAGGGCAAGATCTCCTTGATTATTCTAGGCTGCCCCAGATGTAGGTTCCAGCATGTCCCTAAATGGGGTATGTAGCGGAGTGGTTACCCGCTCCTGCTCTGGGGGCTTGAAACAGCCCAGGAGAGGGCTGTGGCTGGGGCAAGAAGCCTGGACTGACTGGGGAAAGTAGGCTCAGCTGTGGCCATGCCCCAGTCAGGCCCAGCTGGCCCCTATAAGAGGCTGTGAGCCAGAAGCCTAGTAAGTCTCCCTCTGCTTGGAGAGGAAGAAGGGCCTGGCTGAAGGGACCTAACCAAGATACCTAGATTGGGAGCAGGGCTGGGGAAGGGCCAGAGGAGCTGGGAGCTCTGGCCTTAAAAGCCCCAGGTTGCAGGCCTGACTGTAGACCAAATAGCTGCAGGGTTGCAATGGGGCAGCCCATGGGTAGGCAGAGGCAGTAGGTCCCCCCTACTGCCTCTGCCTACCCATGGGCTGCCCCATTGCAGCCTACCCATGGGCTACCCCCTACTACCTCTGCCTACCCATGGGCTGCCCCCTACTGCCTCTGCCTACCCATGGGCTGCCCCTTTGTCTGTGATGAGTGGCTGATACTGCAGTCTGCCCCAGTGAATGGGGGCTAGATGGGGACTGGGCAGTAGCCATATACTGAGAGGAGGGAGGATAGTGGGTAGGGGTTCCCCTGGGAGGGGGAGACCCAGAACTGTGGGGTTACTGCCAGGGGGCAGAACCCAGTTAAAGAAGCACTGGAGTACTGGGAGGGACACAGGGGCCAACAGAGGTGGCGAGATACCGGCCTGAAAAGAGCGTACTGGAGGCTGGATGCTAATTCCTGAGGACAACCAGCAGGAGGCGCCGCCAGGTGAGTCTGCCCACACTTACAGGGCAATACACTCCTTCACAGTACCTTCTGGCATGCTGCATGCCCATTTACCATTCTTCTAGGAAGATGTCTTTATTAAAAACTCAGATGTGAAGCTTCATTGAACTTTTCTGAACCATCTGTTGTTTGGGGGTGTTTTTTGCCTTTTTAATTCTTTCTTTAAATCTGCTCAATCATATGAAATATTTACTGGCTGTCTTCAAGAGAGAGAGAGAGATCCAACAGAGTGAACTTCCAGGTACATTTTGTTACCACTTAAATGCTAATGTTTTTAACTGCAAAGAGATGGGTTTAAATTAATCTATTTTAAAGTGCCCATGGTCAGTTATATGTGCTGTGATCACATAGGATCATCAGTAAAACATGGGACGGCTAGAGCCATTGGATACTACAAATGCTATAAACAGATGACACTGAGAGCACTCTGCTGAAAAAGCTGAGTTGCACCAGGTGCAGTAAGCATGTGTGTGAACTCCTCCAGTGTCACATCAATAACACGCATCTGAAAGGGGTCACAGAACTGAAGAAGCAATTCACACACATGTAGCTCCTTACTGCCATTGATGGGGCTTTTCGGCACATAAAGAGGACTAGTCTGGGAGCATAATGTAGGATAATCTCATTCCATGGGCAAATTAGTCATAGAAGGGTAAGGGAGGTGTCATTTGATTTGTAAAAATCTACAGAATCATAATTTCAATGGTGTCACCCGCTGTAGCATAGCAGAAGGGACTTACTGCCCCCTGGTTCCCAGCTCAAGGTCCTCTAGTTGGTCGAAATTTTGACAATACAATGTCATCAGAAATGGGTCAAGTTGAGTAGATTACTGGAATCCATCCAAAATGATACGCACATATTACATACACAGGTGCCAACTTTCACAGGGTAAATAAGCACCCTGACTTTCACAATAAGCCAAAAATCAAGCTAATCCCATTTCAAAACAAAGCCAAAACAAACCAATCCCTGAAACCCCCAACATTCTGTGTGACTAGATCACCCTGGCGTGCATTCCGGGACTCTGGTGGGCCTGCTGTGCACCCCTGACTCTCTCCCCTTGCCCCTGCTTGTGCCCCCCCACCCCCCGCCGGGAACCGATCTAAAAAGAGGAGCAACAAGCTACAACAAGCCAAATACTAGCCTACAAGCAACTCACAATGCAATTAAGCCAAAAACAAGCCCAATTTCTGTGTTTTTTTCATGAGTTTGGCATGTCTGATTACATACCGTACATTACATAACATAATTAATTAAATATCAAAGTAATTTATTACAGAATCTTTGTTTTTACTTTGATCTTGATCATTTTTAGGCATGAAAGGGGATAGAAAAAGTCCTGACTAGTTGATGAATCTTTGGTAAATACCACCATGGAGAACCTGGTTAAACACAATGCTTGGTGGCACCTTCCATGTTAATAAGAAATGCACCCACAAATAGATTTTGGCAAGGTTGAAGAGGAAGAACATTGAGCATCAGGAAAAAGTTGAAGATGCTGGGAGAAGTGCCAGCTGTGGGCAAGATTCACCTTATGCTAGGTCCCATGGCTTGCGTTTCCAGAAATACACCTGCTTCTTCTGCAGTAAGCTGGAAGCCCAAAGGCATCCACTAAGGCCAGTTCCAACACACAGAACTGTACGAAGTAGTCTCTCTTTATGAGAACACTGCACAGAAAGTAATGTTAAATAGGTGCATTGACCCAAAAGATGCCCACACATATGACATTGCATATCACATTCAGTGTTACACCAAGAATGTGTGTAATATGTTGGGTCAACGGGTAAAAGCAACAGAAACAAATACTGATTTTACTGCTGCCAACTGCGACTCAACTGGAGCTCATAAACTGCCTCACAGAAACTCTGATGGATGGGAAAATGGTGTTGATGGGTGATGCAGTGGCAAAGTACAGAAAAATGTGTGTTTTGAATGGGACTGAAGAGGAACAAATGTTTATCAGAAAGACTCTTAAAGCACTTACTGAAGGTGAACCGTAGAATATGGGCACAGGATTACTAAAAACTATCTGCAGAAATTAATCAAAACGCATATCCTTAACAGCTACAAACCACATGGTGCTATATCAACAAGCAACAGGAAGATCTGTTTGCAGCTGCTAAATTCTTATGGAAAAGCATTTCGTCTTGCAGTGGGTGGGCATTTCAGGGATCTATAGCTGATGAGAAACCTAAAAAAACAAATCATGTGACCTGCACTTAAGTGGTGAATTGGTGGTCGCAGCGACATCAGCACCAGCAAGTATGACAGTGAGCAAAAGGAACACAAGGCTGCCATTTGATCACAAAGCACCATGTACAAGTGATTGAGTGAAAGGAAGGTTTCCAGCATGCGCAAACACACACACCAACTGTGCGACATAGGCATAAATCGATATCTACAAGTGGCTGTTGGTTTAACAATCCATTCCAAAATCCACAGCAAATTCCTTGGGCAGCTTATGCGTGGCATTGCTTCCTCCATTGACTATAACAAAGTATTCTGCCTGGAGACTGAAATTGCAAATGAGGTTCTTTGCCACACAGAACTAAATGAAGTGTTGTAAGTTACCCCAGACCTCACCAAGAGTAGGCTTATATGTTGTGCTGCTGCTAACTTAGACTTCTTTGAAGATACAGCCGAAGGCAAAGGTACCCTTCATGCTACTGTTATGGTCTGCTATTAGAAGCATATTAATGGGGACAACCCAGCCCAGCCTCAAGATCCGTCTGGACTGGTAAAGAACCATTCTTTGAAGGAACTTCCTGATTTCATAACTCACTTTCGTACTAAGGTGCAAAAATTCTGAAGCCATTACATCCAGTTTTTATTTAAGCATCAGTTAAATTGACTATAGTAAAGCATTCTGTGTTCACTAAACTTGACCATACATAGTTATTGTACAAAAGTGAGATGTACTCCACAGGCGAAAAATCATTGCGTATGGCTTCAGCTGAAGAGATAGAAAATGGACCATCAAATGATCTGGACACCCAGGACAGACCAAACTGCATCATTTCAGGCGACAGGCACATTCCGACATTGTCAGTCTTTAACTCAGCACTACATTAGGTGCCACACAGAATGACGCTTGTATGCATCCTGCTAATCATATCTGCTAGCCCCATTGATAGCTCAGTTTGTTCAGAAAAATTGCCAGCAACAAAGGGTGCATTTATACCAGCTGTCCAGAAGGCAAATTATCAAGCAACAGTATGGCTCCAGGATGACTGAGCATATCCCAAACTACCCTCTTCTGTCAGGCATGGATGGGATCTGGAGGAGGGATGGATCACACCAGTTATGTGTGAAATACAATGTGCTCCCAAATCAAGCTGTCAGCTAATCAAATCCCCATGTGCTTTAAAGATGAGATGCTCACCAACCTGCAAATGTTTGGCCAGCAGCCTGCCTTGTACAGAGATGTGCAAGTGCAGTGTGGATGAGGATCAATGGGACAACATGTCTAGCCATAGTGGAGACAATACTGATAATGACTTTGATGAATAAATGTTTTCAGTCCTACATGTCAAGGCTAATTCCCCTGGAATTACCAAAGATCAATGTCTTTTTTATGTAAGCAATGCATCCCCGTGTTAAAGTATAATTAAAAAGAGCTTGATTTGTAAACATTTTCTTGAATATATATCTACATAATTGTTCTAGGTTTGTCATACTTGGTATCACAGTGTTCATGGGAGAAAGGGCTTTCAAATGATACCCAACTCAATCCACTTCCAACAACACTATTATCACAATTTCCACCAATCAGAGGACCTTGAACTGGACACGGGGGGGGCGGGGGAAGAGAAGAGCGATTCCCCTACGCCATGCCACAGAGTATGACACCACTGAAATTATGATTCAGTAGATTTTTACAGATCAAACACATCTCCCTTACCTTTCCACCCTAAACTTGTCCACGGAATTACACATGTTCCCAGACTAGTCAGTACACCCAAATAATTCCTTGATTAGGGACCTGATCATGCAGTTCTTAAACTACCAGAAAACCCCTGGCCTCTGGTGGGAATTACACGTGTACGTGTAGTAGTGTATCAAAGAGTACTACCTAACAAGGTTTTCTAAAAAAACTACTGCATACTGCTCGGTAAACACAGAGTAAATAACTTATTTACTTGTAACTTCAGAATAAGCATGAATCCCCATGCAAAAGGACAATTCTTGCTCCTCACACGCTATCCCCTACACTCTTCATCATATTTAAATGAGACTGTTTACGGGTGTTTGGAGACCTAAAATGAAAGTATCAGTGTGCCATTAATATTTTAATTGAGCCTATGAATATTCATAATAATTTCACTTCTTTAGAGGGCAAGACACGATAACTAAATAATTCTAATATGTAAACGTGGTCCTGACGTGATACCTTGCCTTCATCTACATTACAAAACCAAGGCTTTTTTAGCTCTTTCATTATTTATGTAATCCTGGAGGTTTTTCGGATTAACAATCCCTCTTGAAAGCAGAGTTTGGGGCACAGTAATTACAGAGAGTTTCAAAGTCATCCCTTTTCCGTGACTTTGAGGGGGTTTATTTTTATTTTATGTATTTTATTTATTTATTTTTCTGTGCTACATTTTTAGGTTTCCAAATTAATTTCAACAGTATCTTGGTACTTAGTATTTACCACAAGCCCAGGGGACACCATGCAGGCAGAAATTTATTAAAGATTTCATCACTTTCAGGTTGGAAGAAAGCTCCAGCAAGAACAAAAATGTATTGGTTTGTATGATGGACAACAGTGCCAGTAACTTCCTAAATTAAATTTAATATTACATTGATTTGCAGCTGTAACTAACTATAGGGAACTCTGGCCTTATATTCTCAAATTAATGTAATTCTTCTGGCAACTTTTCTAGCAATGGCTTTTGAAATGAGCTGTTTAATTAAAAGCTGGACTCAAAAGTGAAAGCATGTCAAGTGAGATATTTTAATATTATTATTGTGACATTGCTACACTTTCAAGAAACACGGTGGCTAAAAGCTAGTCATTAAAATATATTCCAAGAACAAAATATGAGACAGACTAGTGAGGGTCAGTGAAGGACATCAGGTAACACAGCTACCCAATTAACTACTGGCAAAATTTGAAATCCATGGCCAATGCTGAAAGGTCTAATAACCTTGCAGTATCTCTCGCAGATCAGATGATAGCCTATTATAGAATCACAGGCCACAAATGGAAGAGAGATGGGAAAGAAGATTTGGCATGCAGGATAGCAGTGTGTAGCTGCTGACATAAGAAACCACTTAGAAAAATACCCAGTCTCTAAAAATTAAACTGCACTTTTCAATCACTGGTACTGTGGAAAGTCAAAAGAACTACTTCCTCATTTCAAAACAAGCTATTGAACAGATCACCATGCCCACATTCAGAGCTGATCTGAAAAGGGGTATAAGTTACGCATTGTAAATGGGTCTAAGAGAACCTAAACTGATATAACTTACATACTGAAGGACTGGCAGAAGATTCATGTCATACAAAAGGCAACATGTCCTTCGTTCTGAGGGCTGCTTTAGGGCAATGCCCAACAGCCCCACCACTGGCAGACCCAGAAGAGCAGATCAAAGAACCTGGAGAAGCTGTTTTTGGGAAAGCAAGAGGCTACCAGGAAAACCTGTGGCAGTCAAACCACAGAGGTACCACACAATGGTATCTGTAAAGCTTGCAAATCTTCGGCAGTACAAACATCATTTGAAAGGATAGCATGGAAATTAGCTATACTCCTTGAATATTTGTGCCAGCTTGCCAGTGTCTATTTCTAAGGCTGACGCTGGCAAATGCATCTATTTCCTTGTGAACGTTATCACAACTGGTTTAGCTTTCCTAATCTGCTCTATAATAGCAGCTTTAGATAGAACACACCAAGCAGGTGCTGGCTTCAACACCTGAAAAATTATTCATTCAGAAGTTACTCAAAAATATTTTTAAACATCAGTTCACTTTCCCTGAGGGTTCGTATTATCCTTGGCTCTGCTATTAGAACGTACAGTACAACTCCTGCTTAAAACTGAGCACAAAGTGATGGGAATACAACCTTCCCATAGATTCAGCATTTTAAAGAGGAGCTCCAGTAAAAATGTTAGATTTTTAACTGTGCAACAAAGGAGACAGGACTGCAAACCTTCTCTAACATAAATGCATAGCAACAGGTATATTTTAAAGAACAATCCCACACACACCCTCGAAAAATCTGTAAGTCTGGGAAAAGGATGAAACAATACCGCATGCCTGATATTAGTCACACCGGTTAATGCATTACTGGAAGGCATTCTGATACTATGGTGATAAGTATGGTGTAAGAACTTATGCAGAATAGATACTAACACCAAAGAAATACTTGAGGAGCCTCATCTTCACACTTTGACACCTAAATTAGGGTGCTCAGTTCTGGATTTGGGTGCCCAAATTAGCAATGAGGTGCTTAAAGTAGGTGCCCGTTTGAACATCTAACTATGGAACTGGAGGTCTTAACTTAGATGTCCAAGTTTGAAAATTGAGTCCTCAATGCAAATTAAGTCTAAACCAGAGGTTTTCAAACTGTGGTCCATGGCCCACCAGTGGTCCACGAGTTACATTCAGGTAGTCCACAGATAGTGCCTTTTAAGGTAAGCGCCTGAGCGGTAATTAGGGCCATCCCCCTAATTAGTGGAGCCGCGCAGGCATGGCTCCACTAATTAAGTGCCTGGACCCTGGAGAAGATGCACATGTGAGGTGGTGGCCTTGGGGGAACAGGGGGTAGGTAGGACGGGGCAGTGGGGTGAGAAGAAGGGGTGGGGGAATTTGGGACATCCAGGGCTGCGGCTGCCAGGGAGAGACAGCCCTCCTTCCCAGCCTCAGCTCTGTGGCAGAGGAGAGAGGGCACATCCATTGAATTAAAAAGATAAGACTACTGATATTAAAATATGAGTTGTGCGCTTTTATTTGTAAAAAAAACTTTTTAATTATTATTAAGTTTTTGTATATAGTGCTTTTTATCCACTTCACAATAGTTAGCTAACGGTACAAACAACATTTGGAAAGATCATTAAGTGGTCCACAGAGACCCTCAGCAATTTTCAAGTGGTCTGTGAAAAAAAAAAAGTTTGAGAACCACTGGTCAAAACCAGAGAAGGCAGTCAGGAGACATACAAAAGCTCAGTATCTTTTTCTTTCCCTGATTTTTTCCTATTGAGCAATTACAAAAATAAATAAGGAGACCAGCAGTTTCAATAAATGAAGAAAAGCAAAGGCAGCACCAAATGCATCAAGGGACCCAAATGACTGACTCAAAGAAATGGTGCCATAAGACTCTCAAAACAGCAAAAATCATCAGAAGACAACAAGAACAGGGAGCAATGGAGTCTTTACCAGATCAGGCTACAAATCATCTCATGCTTGGGACCCACCTACACTACAGAGGAAAGTACGGTAAACTCAATCACACTCTGGCTACATCTACACTTGGAACTGGGGGTCTGAATCCGAGCTCAAGTAGACACACTTCATGATAGCTCTTGTTGAGCAGGTGCACTGGAAATAGTAATGTAGACACAGTAGCAGGGGCAGCAGCGAATGGCAGCCTAGGCTAGCTGCCCTGAGTACAAACCAGCCTGGACGCAGTGGGTACGTAATCAGGGTGGCTAGCCCATGCCACCGCTCACCACAGCCTGTGCAATTGCAGCCATACTACTATTTTCAGTGCACTAACTCAATAAGAGCTAGAGAAAGAAGGACTCACATCCCCAGTTCAAAGTGCAGATGTAATCTTTGACATGCACCTGACATAGCTGCATGTTACTCATTTTGCCCTATCTATGCCCACTACACTGCATAACCACAACAGTGTCCTGATTCAGGTTAACTGTACCCCACCTGAGACAGTCAGTCTTCTCAATTCACACCCCCCAGAAGGGTCACCACAAAATCAGACCAGGTACATATTCACTTCTCTTCTATTCCCGACATGTAGCTAGCACAAGAATCCAGCTATCCCACAGAATGGTGTGCTTAGGTGATCGTTATGAATTGCAACAGCAAGTAAACATCATTTTAAATCAACTTACCACACGCTGGTGGCACAGGTAGGTCTGACACGTGGTATGGCTGACCCAAGGTCATGAAATAGCTGGAAATTAACATATGGCACTATGCAAAGAAACCTGAGATGGGTGCAAGAGGCCTGGCTTGTTACACGGATTGATTGGCATTCCCATCTATGCAGCAAAGGAACTATGCTAGATGCTGGTATCACCTTGACAACCTGGTCACAGCGCAAGGAGCTAACCATACTATAATGTGGTTAGAAATACATACGGGAAGAAAATCTTAGAAGGCCCATTAAAATTCAAGAAAACTTGTATTTCTTCCTAATCTATGTCATCAAGTTACCTGAGAGAACAAACAGGATCCTAAATAGCTTTAGCCCATTCCCGTTCCCTAGGCAGTGGTCAAGTTTAAGAATAACTTAAATGACTGAAAGCACCTATAGACAAAAATTTTAAAAAACAGAGTAATAAGTAAGTATATCCAAATGAGTACTTGCTACTGTATACAATTATATTCCCAAAGCCATATGCTGTAGGATAGCAGTTCTCAATCCATGATTTGTAGAGAACTGGTGCTATATAGAAGAATAGCAGGTCAGAGGGTGCTGGCTCGCCTTGTTTGCCACTCTTAATTGCATTGTATTTAAACAGCTACAAATGAATTAGCTACTTTCTTAACATAATTTCTCCATGTATGGAATTGCTCTCATTGCCACATGGATGTTATGTGATTATGAAATTGGAGGGGAGCTGTTTCATGACTCAATCTCCCCATTAAGATCTGGTCAATGCTGTGAAAAAGTTAAGAAACCCCTGACAAAGATTAAAAATATATCCATTAAAAATGGAGTTTATGACCAATCTGAATGTTATTTCTTCTAAAATGAAATCTGCCAGCCATTGCAACAACTACAGACCCCAATATTTCCACTCTGGGCCATATGTGCAGTTCTTAGGCAAAAATAAATTCATTAACAAGTCTGGAAGAGCAGTCGGCACTTACTTATGCCAGTCTGCAGTAACATCTTGAGACTTTCTCTACTTAAAAAAAAGGAGAATGTATCAGGAAAACACAGATTCACATGGAACATGCCTGAAGACTTGTGGAGGAGGGGAGGAGAACAGCAATGCTGGGAAATATTTTAATTTTTTTGCTAATCGATAACAGAAATGTTGGCAAAGCTTGCTGCTCATAAGCTTAAGGAGCATCCAGAAGTCCTGAACATTTTAAACATTCAGTGTGACCATCTGTCACTGACATAGTCGCCGAACAGACCGAGCAATTACCAAAGCTCTTTTCAGATATAATCTGTCAACCACATCCAGTTTGGCTGCCAAGAGAAATCAGGCCAAGAAACATGAAAGCAGATTGCCCTTATGAGAGATAGGACTGGTCCACCTAAGCAGGTGAATAGCAGTTAGCGAGTGTCAGTCATCCAAAATATGATTGCTTAGAGCTCCAGTATGAAACTGCAGAAAAATCTGAGAGTCTCTGGATTAAGTTTAGAAGTGTGAGCAACAAGGGTGATGTCGTGGTGGGAGTCTGCTATAGACCACCAGACCAGGGGGATGAGGTGGACGAGGCTTTCTTCCGACAACTAGCAGAAGTTACTAGATCGCAGGCCCTGGTTCTCATGGGAGACTTTAACCACCCTGATATCTGCTGGGAGAGCAATACAGTGGTGCACAGACAATCCAGGAAGTTTTTGGAAAGTGTAGGGGACAATTTCCTGGTCCAAGTGCTGGAGGAACCAACTGAGGACAGAGCTCTTCTGATATAGCTGTAAAACTAATCTGAAAAGGTTTCAAAAAAATCACTTAAAAAATGTATTGTGTGTACCTTCTAAAAATGAAACCTCCCTCTATCTCTGAGCTGTGAAGAATATGTATTAAGGTTACAACAACCAACAAAATTGCACTTTTATGTAGAAATCCATGATTAAATCAAGTCTTCCCGACCAGTGATTCAAATCAATTTGATTTAAATCAAATCCACCCTACTTCCAAGGGAGGTTGTGGAATCCCCTGCCAAAGGAGGGTTTTCAAAACGGGTTAGACAAACACCTGACAGCAAAGGTCTTGGTATATTTGGTCCTATACCAAGGCAGGGGGTTTCTACGAGTCTATGATTCCCCATGGATAACTTTTCAAGGCTGTCAGTTAGCCAGTCCTTGATCCATTTAATGTGTGCTCTGTTGATGGTGCACAGTGCAATTTTTTAAGAAGAAGACTGTAGTGCAGTACTAAATCAAATGCCAAATGCAAATTTTAAAGTTATTTTAAAATAAACTACATTTAAAAAATGACTTGGTTACTTTAAGAGGAGGTAGGACACCTGACAAATCAGCCAACTTAAAAATATACATTTACAGAATCAACTTAAAACAACTTTCAAACTCTTATTTGCAATGGGACATGTGTTTTCTCAGCCCTAATCTGCTCCTGAAACCGAGTTTAAAACTGGAAAATGCATCACTAAATTGGCATCCCCCACTGAGAGAGATAAAAGCCCCAATCAATGAACAAAGACACTGGACCAGTGACAGGTATTTAAAAAAAAAAAAATAAAAAAAAATTCTTGACAATTCCTTTAACAGCATTCATTTGGCTAAAATACTTGATCACTGCAATGCTTCTGTAAAATGAGTGTTTGCAAAGTGCTTTAGTTCTTCAGATGAAAGGTGCTATATAACTATTAGTATCATTTTGAGTACTAGATTTTGTGAATATGTCAAAGACATTTTCTCTCCTTGAGGGCTACAATCCATGGAAAGTTGGTCTTATTTTTAAATCTGTTTTCTTGAATTATCCAAATACATGAGACACATCTGAAAAATTTCTTAGATCAGAAGAGAGCCGCCAAAGTGAAGCTTTGCAAAAGAAATGCTGATGCTATTAACTGCAGCTGCACATGCAGGAGACTATACTAATAATTTATCAAGAGTACACAATGGACAGTTATACAAATAATTACTTTTCATTAGTGTGTCATCACTTCATTGGTCTTTGTTGCTATGATATTTACAGCAGTGCTCATCCTACACAGCAGCTGTCAACTGATTTTTTTTGTCCTCCACTGAGGGCTCAGCATACCACTCCAACTGTGAAAGAGTTAACAAATCTTTGCCAAATAATATCTCTGCAGGTGTCAACTTCTTGGAAGCAGCTAGGTCCAAAGGGTAGACACATAGTTATAATGAGAGAAAGATTAAGAGGTGAAAAGAAAAGAAGCCAGCATGATGCATAAGAAGAGCTTTGATGAATGACAGAGCCCTGCATTAATGAGATCTGGTAATTTTACAATTCCTGAAAGCGATGGTCGTTAAGACTAAGAGGATCATCTCTTCATCCAATTGGAAAAGAGGAAAGTTTAGGACAAAGCCAGGCCAAAAAGCTCATCTAAAATCTGTCTCCTCCTTTGAGTTAACACAGTTGTGCACTGCAGTATTTTTTCCCTGTTCACACAGCACTCGTTCAGCTAGTCTTTTAAAAGTATACCAGTTGCTGCTTCTGCTGCTTTCAACCGTTTAAATACATGCGTTAACTGTTTTCTGGTTAAAAGAAATTGTGTTTTGAATCTGTTTAAAGAAGATCATACCCCACTAGTCTTGCATTTAATGTTAGATTACATAGTCATGTATTTATTATCTACCCTCTGTTCCCTGCAGAATTTTGTATACTTTGGTGAGCTCTCCTCATTTCCAAAAACATAGCCCTACTACACCCATTTTGAGTAACAGGGGAACGGATTCTGATTGGAGTTGCTGTTTTTATAAATGTGGAATAAATAAAGGATTTAAATTGAATTACACTATTTTATATTACTGAGCTAGCAATTAGAATTTAGCCCATCAATGCAACTTACAAGATCACAGCAAAAATACCGGAACAAATAACATGACTCATTAGGGGACTGGTCTGAACATAAATTCAAACTGTGAATGTAAATGTTGTGCAAGTTATGGCAATGACTTGCCATAATGAACCAACCTACTTGTTGGTTGCATAAGTTATGGCTATAGTTATAAAATGGTCTGTGTTATAAACTGCTTTCACATACTCATATTTCGTTGGAGGTTGGGGAAAGTGATTTTAATGAGGCGGTTAGCAATTGAAAAATCGTTTCTGCGCACGTTCAGTAGGCATCTGACAAGAGCTCAACAAAAAGCAACCCTGCCCCCTTTGTCCAACCTGATAATCAGAAGGGCTGCATCTAAAAAAATATGCATGACAGAAATGGACTTGAACTAAGTCACAAAACTAAACCAGCTTGAGGATCAAAATCTAGGTTTTCAGCTCCATTGGCTGTACCCCTACATATAACATGTCACAAACTAGAGCAGGGATCTCAAACTCAAATCATCACGAGGCCACACGAGGACTAGTACATTGGCCCGAGGGCCGCATTACGGAAACCTTTTCATACGACGATACAAAAGTATAGTCAAAAATGAAAAACATGCAGAGTAATATAGTATGCTATTAAAAGTCAATTTATTAACTTTTTTAAAACTGTAACGTGAATAGGGGTTTTAATAAAATATAAACACCTGTAACTATTCCTTATGTGGTCAGTAACACTGCTGATGATCTGCACTAACAGTCTATCAACACAGCTGTAACGGTAGGAACTTTTTAAAGTAACTACTCAGACAAAATACGTTGTCAGCATGGAGTAGAGCATGTTGGGAGTTGTAAGCCTCTATTGAGCAAATTTACTCAGCAGTCTGCACCTGTATTGAAGCGTCCGTGGCCCCTAGGAAGATCGGGGCTTTCTTTCCCACCCAGTGGTTGTTGAGGGTGAGAGGTGTGGGGGACAGGCGTGGCTTTTGTAAACTGGAAAATCCAAGATCCCTGTTCCCTCTCACACACCCCTGTAATATTTGTCTCTGATTCACCTTCCCTTTCCCTCCCTTTCCATGTTAAAGGAAAAGCACTTTTCCCAGTGACTAGCTGCTGCTGCTTTCCCGGCTCCCTCCTCCCCCAGCGTTTCACACTGTGCATGAGATCAATGGGGAGAGATTTCAATGGCGGGTGTGTTTGGCCCTCCCTTGAGGGAGAGCAGAGTTGAAGAGTGGTGAAGGGGCTGGCCGAGGGTTGGTCTGAGTCGGGGACGGGAGGATTGGAGATGCAGGAAGAGTGAGTTCAACGGCTTGATTGCGAGCAAGGAGCTGCAAGGTTGTTTGTCAAGCTTGGGCAGTTCGACTAGGGTAAACTTCAGAGAACTGTGGAAACGGCTCATTGAAATGCACGCAGCAGACATCTCCACCCCCAAGAGTGAGTGTGACTGTAAACACTGCCTTAAACAGCAGCTCCGAGAGCCCGTCTGCCTGCCTGCCCTCCTTCCCAGAGCATGTGCGGGGGAGCTGGCAACAGCAGGGCCAGAAGTGGGTTATGTTTTGCTGATCCAGCTAATGTCATCTTCCCTGCCTCGCCCCTTCCAACCCCTTCCACAAAGTCCCCACCCCACCTCCGCCCCCTCCCTGCCCCTATTCCAACCCCTTCCCCAAATCCCCACCCCATCTGCCTCCTCCCCTGAGTGTGCTGTGTCCCCACTCCCCCTCACTCCCTCCTGGAAAGCCCTAAGCGCCACCAAACAGCTGAGAGGCAGGTGGGGGAACGAGGATGCAGCATTCGGGGGGGGGCAGAGGGTGCGGGGAGCTTGGTGGCAACAAGATATAACTCAGGGGGAGGTTGGGGGTGACGGGAGCTTGGTGGGCCATAGGAAACAACTCCGCAGGCCATGTGTTTGAGACCCCTGAACTAGAGGACAACAATCACGACCTGAATTTCACCTTCAGGTTGTATTTTAGGTGTGCCTGTCCATCCAAGCCATTATGATGTTCTTGTACTCATGGCCTTGAATTCTCCTTTGTCTGGGCTCATCCAGTTTTGGAAATTTTTACCAAAATTCACAGCCATGAAAAAGGTGTTAGACTGTGAAATTTGGTCTTTTGTGTGCTGTTAATCTATACTATAGAGATTTAATGGGGGAGACCAGCGCTTCTCAAATTGAGGGTCCTGTCCCACAAGGGACTTGCAGGAGGGTCGCAATGTTTTTAGGGGAGGGGGTCACGGTATTGTCACCCTTACTTCTATACTGCCTTCAGAGCTGGGTGGCTGGAGAGCAGCAGCTGGTGGCTAGAGTGGCAGCTAGTGGCTGGGCACCCACTCTGAAGGCAGCGCCTTGACACCAGCAGCGCAGAAGTAAGGGTGGCAATACCATACCAGGCCACCCTTACTTCTGCACTGCTGCTTTCAGAGCTGGGCAGCTGGAGAGTGGCCGCTGCTGAGGGCCCAGCTCTGCATGCAGCAGCACAGACGCAAGCGTGGCAATACCATACCATGCCATCCCTCCTTCTGTGCTGCTACTGGTGGTGGCTCTGGCTTCACAGCTGGGCTCCTGGCCAGCAGCCGCTGCTCTCTAGTTGTCCAGCTCTGAAGGCAGCGCCACCACCAGCAGCAGCACAGAAGTAAGGGTAGAAGGACCGCAACCTCTCCTACAATTACAACACTGTGAAATTTCACATTTAAATAGCTGAAATCATTAAATTTACAATTTTTAAAATCCCATGACTGTGAAATTGACCAAAATGGACCGTGAATTTGGTAGGGCTCTGATTATCAGCAAATTTGATCATCTTACTGTATATCACTTTTCGAGGTCATTGCAATATAAAATGAACAAATCTGTTCCTAATATGGTACTCCATCAGTCAGCATTTTCCATTTCTAACTGTTTCCACTCAAGAACACATTCATTTTAATATCCAAGCTAGTTTTTTTTTTAATCTGCTCAAGTAGCTAATCCCATATACCATTCGTATGATCTTATGAGGGAGTCTTTTTTTTTTTTTGTATGATACTACATCAGAAACAATAAAACTTCTAAGAAATCATGGACATGATTTTCCACCCCTCACACACTTTGGTGATAAATGCTGCTTATGTTCAATTCAACCTTTACTTTCCACAGGCCTGATCCAAAGCCCACTGATATCAATGGGAGTTTTCACCAGTATAGTTTCACTTTAGTACAAGGAACAATCTCCCAATTTTCATTTTCTGGTTCTTATTAATTTTAGGTGTTTATTTGTAACTAGTTTATTGCCTTTTCTCTTCTTTGAAAATTTGTTCCTACAAGTTTATTTTAATTGTGGCTATATAATTGTGAGCTTAAATTGACTGTTTTGCCACAACACAGTGGCAACAATGTTCACCACTGAACCATGAAGTAAGGTATTAGTCCATTGGCTTCTGGCATTCTAGCATCTTTGAGCACATAGATCACTTCCCCTAGCACAGCAGTTCTCAAACTGTGGGTTGAGACCCCAAAGTGGGTCAAGATCCCATTTTAATGGGGTCACCAGTGCTGGTATTAGACTTGCTGAGGCCTGGGGCCGAAGTCAAAGCCCAAGCCCCACCCCTTGGGGGCACAGACCGAGTCCTACCACCCGGGGCCGAAGCCAAACCTCAAAGGTTTCAACCCTGGGTGGTGGTGCTCAGGTTACAGGCCCCCTGCTGGGGGCTGAAACCCTCAGGCTTTGACTTGGCTCCTCTTACCCAGGGCATTGGGGCTCAGGCTTAGGCCCTCCTACCCAGGTCACCGGGGGGCTCGGGCAGGCTCAGAGTCCAGTTTGAGATTTTTCAGACTCCAGTAATTTATGGGTTTTGATCACCTGTTTTGGCATGGCCCTGAGTTTGTATAGTTTCTTCTTCCAACCTTAGGAAATGTCTCTCTGTTTCTGGCCACTGTTTCATCGTCTTCCTTTGTGAATACTAAGCCAAATCATTCATCTGATGATTTCTTGAATCTATGTGTAGCGCTATTAGCCTAGTCTCTGAAAGTCTGTATTTACTCCTTCACTGAGATTAGTCTCCTCATGGTTTGTTACTGAAAAATGTTTGTATACGTTCAAACATATTGTATAACCTTTTTTTCCCCTTTCTGCACAATTCCTTTTTTCTGCATCATTTTTACTCTGTCTTGACTTCATTTCACAGTCTTCCCACTCTTCCATTTTAACCTTAAATTTTATGGGTTTTTTTCTTTACTAGTGAGTGCATTTGCATCAGCTGTTTCATCCACTTTGGCATTTTATATTTTATTTTTCTGTTAAAGGGATGCAGACCATAAGAAGGGCAAACATTAATTTAATCTTAACATTTTGCATTTTCTCCACACCTGCTTTTCAGCTCCTTTTGTTTCCATATAATGTCTCTCATACTTGTAAAGTCTACGTTGCTGAAATTCAACTCACTTTGTCTTCCTAATTACAAATTAAACTAGCATAACAACTTCTTTAGCAGGGTCAGCTGCAAGGAACAAGCCCAAAACCTCTGGAGCTAAAAACTCATGCCTCTACTGCATACACTAAATGATTAGGCCCATTAACTAAGAGGCAGTAGCAACGTCCAAACTCTGTAAGGGTTCCAGCCACTAGTGATGGACTAATAGCCATATCAACCATGGATTATACTAGGATTATGGTAATCGTTTCTTAAATTCTTCCTCCTGTGTACCACATCCAGAGGCATCCACAGTGTGTTCTGGACATCTTCTCAACTATGACCCTTCCATCCCACCTGAATAGTGGGCAGTACCATGACCAGCTCTTTACGCCAGCAATCTTGCAGCATGATGGACAGACCCACCTTTACTACTACACCAAATGCATTTATCCATAAAGATACCTACTGCTTCTTTCCAGCCTGCATCTACCTATCTCAGATTCCTCTACTGCTTGTCACATCCAGAAGAAGAGAAACAACTGAAAAATCTGGGACCCTGGCAGAGCCAGCAATTAGTAGACACCTGTACACAAACCCCTGGAACACTCAGGAACTTTTTATAATTGGATGGGGTTTGGCGAACAGTAACGTCATGCACTTTCCCGAAAGTTCAGATACACATTTGTACAGCTATCTTGTGTACTTGGGCTCCGCTGTATGCTGCACCTTTCTATATACCTCTCATAGTTTTAGGTGCCTGATTCCATAGAATCACAGATCAAGGTCTGTACAATTTATGCAACACATCTGATAAGGGGTACGTGACTTAAAAAAAAAAAAGAAAAAGAAGTGCTAGTTGGGTTAAGGTATGTTGTTAAATGCTTTTCTACCCTGAAAAGTAGGGTAACTCTGTACAAATGGCTTTGGGGATTCCATGTTTGCTGTACTCCAATTTCACCAACAAATGTAAATAAAGATGGTTAGTTAACTGTAACCACTCTGGCTTCTGAAAACCAAGTTACATTATTACTTTCTTGCGCATCCATTCCAGTAATACATCTTCTGCAGGCCAAATTAGGCTCTTTACCTGTACAATCACAAAGCCTTTCAATTCTGCCTTCAATAGCACAGGGGAAATTTCAATGCACAGATGAGAAGCTGACTGGAACAATTCTGCTGCAGAAGCATAAGAAGGAGAAGAATTGAAGTCACCTCTCAGCTGTGTTGGCTCTGCGGGACTAACGGGAGTAAAAAGCAATGTTCATTACATTCAGCTGTTCTGACTCCAAATGCACAAAAGAAACAAAATAGGCTGAATAGAAATTTTCCCTTTCCATGAGTTATTGTTCAGAATGGCCCCTGCATTAAGAAGCCTCAAACACTGATCGCTAACCTGTTTCTAAAAGACACCACAGCATCTGAAAGAAGAGAACACCACAATGTAAAACCCAATAAGTCAGTCCATAATCACCACCTACTCTTCCCACATACACTCAGCATCAGGGTGCTGCCCAGTTACACTCAACTGTAAACAGGTGTTCACAGGAAAAAAAGGCTTAACATATAAACCCACTTCTATTTAGGGCTCTTTACTTTTTTTTTAAAACATGCCAGAAAAACCAAAATGCACCAGGAAACAGTAGGAAACAGGAAATGAGATACAAAAATGAAGAAAAATCCCCCAAAACCTGCAATCAACACCAGCTGCAAGCCAATTAAACTCAACAGTTTACAGATGTTCACAGGAGAATACTCATTCACAATTTAACCAGATTGACCCACTTTCTTAAAAACTCTGGAGACTTGGTACACAAAGCCTACTTTTCTTTAGGGCTCTCTAAAACATAAAAAAAGGTTAATAGCGCTCCTCCAATTATGTATGCCACTAAGAGTCCCTCCAACCCCCACTCTCACTCCCTGCCCACTCAATCCAAAACCAAGCACATTTAAACTGTTCACTGCTGATCACTGACTGTACTCCACTTCCCCTCTTCCATTCTTTGGCTCCTATCTTACAGAGAAATTCCACTAAAATGTAAAAATTGATTTCATTATCTTCCCTGGTATCAGTCTCAATCATGGTCTCTCCCAGCAGACCAACACACATCACTAATGAGTCTTCCTATTATTAAAACTAATTAGGAAGGTATTTGGTTATGTCACCAGGGCTTTCAACGCAAAAAGTTGATGGCTCAGAAAATGAAAGTTAAACACTCTTATTAATAATGGCATGTTAGGCTCCTTTTTTGTTTTGGAGTCCCTGAGTAGTCAGGCCAGTGTGACATCAGAGACTCATGATACATTAAGCATACCATCCAAAACAACAAACCATCGCTATAGCTGTATGTTCTACAGATTCTCTTCTGTCTTCCTTGGCTAGCTCAGATTGTGCCTGTCAGTTCAGTATCAGAGTCTAGATCCATCCTCTTTGGAACCCCCTTTCAGATAGCTGAAAGCAGCTACCAAATCCCCCCTCATTCTTCTCTTCTGCAGACTAAACAATCCCAGTTCCCTCACCCTCTCCTCACAAGTCATGTGCTCCAGCCCCCTAATCATTTCTGTTGCCCTCCACTGGACTCTTTCCAATTTTTCCACATCCTTCTTGTAGTGTGGGGCCCAAAACTGGACACAGTACTCCAGATGAGTATTGAGTACTCATCAATACTGAATAAAGGGGAATGATCATGTCCCTCGATCTGCTGGCAATATACCTACTTATTCAGCCCCAAATGCTGTTAGCCCTCTTGGCAACAAGGGCACACTGTTGACTCATATCCAGCTTCTTGTCCACTATAACCCCTAGGTCCTTTTCTGCAGAACTGCTGCCTAGCCATCCGGTCCCTAGTCTGTAGCAGTGCATGGGATTCTTCCATCCTAAGTGCAGGACTCTGCACTTGTCCTTGTTGAACCTCATCAAATTTCTTTTGGCCCAATCCTCTAATTTGTCTAGGTCCCTCTGTATCCCATCCCTACCCTCCAGCGTATCTACCACTCCTCCCAATTTGGTGTCATCTGTAAACTTGCTGAGAGTGCAGTCCACGTCATCCTCCAGATCATTAATGAAGATATTAAACAAAACCAGCCTCAGGACTGACCCTTGGGGCGCTCCACTTGATACCGGCTGCCAACTAGACACAGAAAGCCATTGCATCACTACCCGTTGAAGCCCGACGAATCTAGCAGCTTTCCTATCCACCTTATAGGCCATCTCACAGCCAGCCCATACGTCTTTTATTTGCTAGCAAGAATACTGTGGGAAAGACCGTAATCAAAACTTTGCTAAAGTGAAGGAATAACACAATCACAGCTACTTTCTCCCTCATCACACACCCTAGTTATCTCATCACAGAAGGCAATTAGGTTAGCAAGGCACGAAACTGCCGTTTAGAATCCATGCTGACTGTTCCTGGAACCAACTTTCCTCTCCTCTAAGTGCTTCAGAATCGATTCCCCTGGGACCTGCTCCATGATTTTTTCCAGGGATTAGGATGAGGCTGACTGCCTGCAAGTTCCCGATCCTCCTCCCTTTTTAGACGGGCACACATTAAGCTTTTTCCAGTCATCCGGGGACCCCCCGATCTGCCACGAAGTTTTAAAGATAATGGCCAATGGCTCTGCAATCAACATCCACCAACTCTTAGCACGCCTCAGAGGCAGCACATCCGGCCACACGAATTCTGTGCTCATCCAGTTTCACTTTTCTAAAATCGTCATTCCGAACCACTTCTTTCTCCACAGAGGGCTGGTCAACCTCCTCTCCATTCTGTGCTGCCCAGTCAGCAGTCCTGGGACTGACCTTGTTTGTGAAACAGAGGCCAAAAAAACCACGGAGTACATTAAGCTTTTTCCATATCCTCTGCACTAGGTGCTTCCCTCATTCAGTAGGGGCCCACACTTTCTTGACTTTCTTCTGTTGCTAACTTACATGAAAGACAACTCTTTCTTGTTACTCTGGGCAACTCCAGGGTGATTTGGCTTCATGATTTCACCGCATAGCCTCACAATATTTTTATACTCCTCCCTGGTCATTTGTCCAGTCTCTTTCACTTCTTTTAAGCTTCTTTTTTGTGTTTAAGATCAGCAAGGATTTCACTGTTAAGCCAAGCTGGTCGCCTGCCATATTTACTATTCTTTCTACACAACAGGATGGTTTGTTCCTGCAACCTCAATAAGGATTCTTTAAAATACAGCCAGCTCTCCTGAACTCCTTTCCTCCTCATGTTATTCTCCCGGGGATCCTGCCCATCAGTTCCCTGAGAGAGTCAAACTCTGCTTTTCTGAAGTCCAGGGTCTGTATTCTGCTGCTCTCCTTTCTTTCTTGTGTCAGGATCCTGAATTTGACCATCTCATGGTCACTGCCTCCCAGGTTCCCATCCATTTTTGCTTCCCCTCCTAATTCTTCCTGGTTTGTGAGCAGCAGGTCAAGAAGAGCTCTGCCCCTAGTTGGACTAATCATTAAGTGATCCATCCCTTGTCACTCATTCTCAGCTTCTGGCAAAAAGAGGCTAGGGACACCATCCCTGCCCATCTTGGCTAATAGCCACAGATGGACCTATCCTCCATGAATTTGTCTAGTTCCTTTCTGAACCCTGTTATAGTCTTCACAACATCCTCTGGCAAACAGTTTCACAGAAATATGAAGAAATACTTCCTATTATTTGTTTTAAACCTGCTACCTATTAATTTTATTTGGTGACTCCTAGTTCTTGTGTTATGAGGAGTAAATAACACTTCCTTATTTACTTTCTCCACACCAGTCATGATTGTATAGACCTCTATCTTATCCCCCCTTAAGTCAGGGGTGGAAGACAAAAAGTATTCAAAAAAACAACTTTTTACACTAAATTCACCATTGCATTAACCCATCTCCACCACACGACTGGGATTTATAAACTAGTCCATAACAAGTTTTTGTTTGATTTGACAACTCATGTAGAAAAAAGACCGGAGAAAGTTAATGCTATGACACCAGTGATGCATTTTCCCAGGAAAACAAATAAGGGAAAGTCATTCAGATTCAGAATACTAACATGCAGAAAATTAAAGTACTTGAAACACGCGGGTATCTGAATACAGCAGTGATACCTGGGATCATCAAGACATTCAAACGAAGGAAGCTTGAGTTTATGAGACATGTTGGTTGGATGAGTGATGGAAATTGCCAAAGCAAGTTTTGCAGGGACTGGAGTCACAGGGCGCCTGCAGCTAGTGTTGGTTCACTGATGTGGCTGACTGGACGGAATGCAGTATGGCATGCTGCTCAAAGCTGTGTGAAGACCACAAACTGTGGAGGAAGACTGCAGACCAATGGCTCCTGTGTGCTCTGTTTACTGTTCATTGTGATGTGACTGTGGTGCTGCACACTATGAGAGATGCCCAGCTGCTGCTGCTTGATTTTCAGAGGTGCTGAGCACCTGTAGCCACCATTAACTTCAGCTGGATTTGTGGGTTTCCAACACCTCAAAATGGGGCCAAAAGTCTAAAGGTGCATTATTCCAATTTAGAGCTTCTATCTCAATCACTACAGTCTCTATTAAAATCATCACTCAAAGCAAAAATTGAATATGGCCACTATTGATTTGTTTTTACATATCTGTTTATCACCTAGTAAGACAACAGCTTTCATTTCTGTGCACAGGTAGGAATCATTTTTCTAAAGCAGGAGGGTAATGGGAATAGCATACTAATCTGAATAGCTGTAAACAACAAGAGCAACAGTGATCAATGTATTGGAACAATCATCACGTGGAATCTCCATTTTCCACCAGTCTGAGAACAAGCAGCGTTTTACACAGCAGCACAAAGGGTCAATTTAGCAATGCATTGAGGGAGAGCACACTGACTGTATTTTTATGAAATGGGAGTGCCCGATACTGCTGAATGAGAATGTGAAACTCCCCTTTACATTCCTTCAAATGCCTTTGTAAAGAGATGCTAGAAATCACTCAGAAATGGAGGGAGAGGTCTCCAGGAAAACCTGGTCTTTCTCCTTCCTTTAATGATTACTTCACTTTGCAGGTGTTTAACAGAACATGTTCCTCTCCTTCAGGGGAAAAGAGGGGGGGAAATGAACCACAGGTTCATGGACAATGCATATAAGAGGTCTGGGGAGGCTAAACCTCCCCAAAATCATTTGCCTGAAACATCGGGGGCGGGGGGGAGGGGAAGGCTGGCCATGCAGAGGGCAAATGTTGGATGCTGGTCACCTCCCTTTGGAGGCTAATCATTTGCATTGCTTTTCACTTCCCAGCAGCTCCCAGCTGCAGGGGGGCACTTCTTCCCCTTCTTCCCCCACAGCCAGCTGCCTGCCCCTGGCCTTGTCACCCCTCTGCTCATGGGCTCTGGCTGCCTTCTTGCTCCAGAGGGAGGCTGGATTAACCTTTTATGGGCCTGGCGCCAAAAATATTTGTGGGCCCCGATGGAGGCAGTACAGCATGACGCAGGGACGTCAGTCCCCGGAGTGAGGGACCAGCCAGAGGCAATGGGACATGGCATGGTACGACAGGGACAGCCCTGCTCCATCCAATGCAAGGGTACTATTTACAAAGCAGCAGTTGCCAGACACACAATGGCCTGCCCAGCCCTGTGCTGCCAGCATGACTCACTCCCCCAAGCCCTGCCGCACAGAGTGGGAGGCAGTGCTGAGAAAAGATGAGCATCGGACCTCTCCTATGCTCCCCCTTGACACACACAAGAGGAAATTCTGTTTGATACGGTTTGCTTACCTTTACAAGTCTTGCTCCTCCTGGGGAGATTTGTGAAAGCTCCCTGCTCGCAGGTGTTGGTTTAAGGAAACAAGGAATGTCCCTCCTGCCTTATCACCTCCCTCCCCGCCCCCCAGCAACAGCCAGTATCCCAGCAGTGACCCACGGAGATAAGTTAAACCACCAGGAGAGAGCAGAAGGGCTCCTGGGTACCCCGCATTAGCCACGGAAAGGTCTTATGTACTGCGGTGAGTCATGCAGTAGGTATCCTGCATTGTGGGGGTATGGAGAGAGGGGCATGCAGTCCGCCTGACATTTGGGCAGTGTTGCACCTGTGCTGGCTGGTGCCCAGTGAGCTGTTGCCAGCTCTCCCAGGGCTTCCAAATACCCGCCCGGTGGCCTTCGCCGCCAGCAGTACCATCCCGTGTGTGCCTAGAAGCCCTGCGGCCTGCCCAGGCAATTTAAAAGGGCCCGGGGCTCCCAGCCATCACTACCAGAGCAACACTTGCCCCCTTCCCCCCCTTCATCTCCACTCTCGGACTTGGGGTGAGTAGCTCCTGCTACCATTACTGTAATTACACTACTATTTTTAGCATGCTAACTCAGATGTGACTTAGCGCAAGTATGCCTGTGTGAACTGGGAATCACTTCCATAGCTTGTACTGTAGAAATACCCTTAAAGCACTTTTGGAAGGTGCTCAGATACTATGGTGAGGAGAATGATATAAAGGAGAAGAGTAGAATAAAATGTGAACCAGATTATATACTACAAAACTCTCCTAATCCTGCAACTGCTCTGAGATCAACTTCACTTTAAGAGAGTCTATACGCCTTAATCCTATTTATACCGCGACATGTATTTTCATGTTGCCAAACGTCAGCTACAACAAAACGAGATAGTGAAAAAATTGACTATTATCCACATGATTTAAAACTCCATTTAGCTTTGAGAGCTTCACAGTATTCAATACAGAAAGAACGCTTCTCTCTCCTTCCTACGCCTCTCCCTAATAGCGCACCCACCATTCTCCCAGTATGGGAAATTTACATCACACATTTTATTTTCATATGATTATTTTTATTCACCATAAAAACATGCTTGAGATTTGAAAATCATTTAACTGGAAAAAATAATTTGTACGGTCTTAACACGATTTTCCTCTTTATTTGTGGAACAACTATGAAACTGATGTTTGTGCCAATGACTCATCATATGAAATATCAACTCTGTTCCTGATTTGCACAATAATCTACCCAAGACCTTACACTGACAGAATAGCTACTCTTGACTGCTGTTAGGCTGAGCAATTTACTTTACTTTTTTTGTCTGTTTTTATTATTTGTATTCAAATAGCACCTAAATGCTTCGATCTAGGATTAAGGCCCCATTGTGCTAGGCTCCGTAGAAATATGAAAAAAACGACAGCCCCCTATCCTATGTAGTTTACAATCAAGATGCAACAAACAAATGGGGCGAGGTAGTATGAGGTAAGAGTGAAATATGCAGGTTTTGCACTGTAAATGGTAGGCATATCTGACCAACTTCCCACTCATTGTCAACAGATGAGTTTTGTAGGCATCACAACAGAGATGATTCAACTAGGAATTTTTGTTTTGTTTCCCAACTGATCTGAAATAAAGCCTGCTTGACTCTTCCCAAAGGAGCAAACCAATTCTATTCTAATCAAGTTCTTATACTATGTCCATCACCATGATATTTAAGTGCCTAGCAGCAGAATGTGGAGATGTTATTTGAGAAGGACAGCTTTCTATAAAGGCGGCAAGGAAATCTCTCTAGTGCACACGTCATAAACAGATAGTTAAAGGTTAATGTCTCTTTTACCTGTAAAGGGTTAAGAAGCTCAGTGAATCTGGCTGACACCTGACCAGAGGACCAAATGGGGGGAACAGATCACTTTCAAATCTTGGTGGAGAGGAAAGTCTTTGTTTGTGCTGTTTGGTTTTGGTTCTTGTTGCTCTTGGGGCTAAGAGGGACGCAACCTTGCAGCACCCCAGGTTTCTCCAATCTTTCTGAAACAGTACTCATCATGTATACCAAATAGTAAGTACTAGCTAGAAAAGGCGGATTAGTCTTAATGTTTGTTTTCCTAACTTGTGAATGTGTATTTTGCTGGAATATTTACCATCTTGTTTGCTGTAACTCTTGAATTTCGAGGCTGGCGGGGGGAAGTCCCTTCAGTATATAAGCTGAATACCTGTAAACATTTTTCCATCTAAATTTACAGAATAATTTTTACTTTTCTTTCTTTAATTAAAAGCTTTCTTTTTTAAGAACCTGATTGATTTTTTCCCCTTGTTTAAGACTCAAGGGGATTGGGTCTGAACTCACCAGGGATTGGTGGGGGGAAAGAAGGGGGGGGAAGGTTAATTCCTCTCTGTTTGAAGATCCAAGGAGTTTGGATCAGTGTAGCCTCTCAGGGTACCCAGGGAGGGGAAAGTCTGGGAGGAGAAAGGAGGGGGGATGGTTTATTTCTCTTTGTTTTAAGACCCAAGGGGTATGGATCTGGGGTTCCCCAGGGAAGGTTTTGGGGGAACAGAAAGTGTGCCAAACACTATATTTTGGCTGGTGGTAGCGCTATCAGATCTAAGCTAGGAATTAAATTTAGAAGTGTCCATGCAGGTCCCCACTTTTGGACGCTAAAGTTCAAACTGGGGGAAGAATACCTTGACAGCACACATACACCTGAACTTTGAGAATCAAGAGACAACTTCACAGTCCATCTGAAAGCCTTAGATCAAAGTTTGAGGAGCCCTGATTTGAAAGAATTTGTGTTACATTCTTTATCCCTCAAACATAGATTTAAAAAACAAAACAAAACACTGGTATAAAACCTTGATAGAATTGCTGTAATTACGCCTATAAAAATTTCAAATGACAACAGTTTCATTTGGATCTAAAGTTTCCCTTTAGATAGGGTAACCAGACAGCAAGTGTGAAAAATCGGGACAGGGGATGGGTGCCTATATAAGAAAAAGCCCCAAATATCAAAACTGTCCCTATAAAATCGGGACATCTGGTCACCCTACCTTTAGAATCGGGAACCCCAGTGCCCCTAGAGTATGCAAACCGGAAACTGAAACTGAACTGGAAAAAGAAAGTGAAATTGACAAGCCTATTTTTACCATGCAAAGGGTCTGAAATACTCATCAATTCCAAGCCGAGAAGGAATTATTGTGACAATCTAATCTGATCTCCTGTATAATACAGGCCATAGGACTTACCCCAAAAATATAAACAAAGAGCCTGAAAGGCAAAAACTAAATTTCTAAATTCATTCCATTTTAAATAATCTTATGCCCATATCCTGCAAACAATTAAGTATGTGCTTAAACTTTGGGCATGTAGCTAGTGTTAATTACTTCAACTGGCTTATTGATATGCATCAGTTTTTGCAGAACTGGGGCATCAGACATTAGGGGGGAAATATATTTTATATGAGATTTAATATTGTTGCTTTAAGATCAAGAGGAAATCTTCATAAATCATGGGGGGAGGAGGGGGAAGATATGGCCTCTCCCACTTGCAACAAGAAAAAATAAAGATGTTAATAACCTTATGAAATCCAACAGACTTTTATTCAATTCTCTTACATCAAATTTGTCTAAGTACACTGCTAAGACTTAGAATGTGTGGTTTTACATCTTTTAATTATGTCAGAAAGACTTAAGCTAACAACTTTTTATCAAAACCAAGACAGATCAAATTATTAAAGTATTTTTTCTTTTTTTCCTATCTTTATTTAGTGGGGGGTTTTTAAAAAAACACAGGCCCCCTCCCCCTCTTGTCTTTATATAACCTCAGTGCTAAAACAGAAAGATCGCTTTCCATAGAATGGCCACTTTCTATTCTTGCTAAGAATACCTGGCCACTTAAACAAAAAAAAGGACTTGAAAGGTAGGCTCATTGTAGACCAGACTTATTGGACTATTGTTTCAGAGGAATATGAGGTTGCAGCTACTACTTCACGAAAAAAATACATAACATCTCCTAATCTTTTTAAAAAAAAAAAAAGTGCAAAAAGGAGGAAGAAAAAGCATCTGTGAAAGTAAGAAGAATTAACTCTAGATATGTATGGAAATTCCATTTAGGATAAGAATCAGTGACAGGAAACAGCCAGGAGGGACTATTTGTACTGAAATACAAGCCATTAACTTGAGCCAAGCTAACAGCAAATGACTGCACTGGCAACTGCTGGCTGCAGATAATTAGTTTAGAACCTATTTTAACATGAATATTTTATCATGCAGCACAAAACTCGTTATGGAGAAGAATTAGAGAGCCAGGATGTCTGGAAGCACTGGAGAGGTGATCTGTCAGATCCCAATAAAGAGCCTTCCAGGAGAAAGCAAGTTTAGTGATTCGGAGAGGCTGGATTTCATTAAAGCTACAATAATCTATTAAGAATATATCTGGGTGGCAAGTTAAAGAGTACAGGTAGCTGGTTGTATTTTAATGACTTAACTATGGGCAGCTGCAGACAAGAACAATAGAGTTTGTGCAAAATCACCTCAGTCAGTATTATTTTTTCAGAGATGCAATGTTCACTTTCATCATGAGCAATTTGGAATTTTCAGTAAATTCTCTTTGAAATGCAACAATTTGCCCATTCTTTCAATTGAATCTAGTGCTTATTAAAATATGTCCCTCAACCAAGTGAGGGAATCTGATTAGTCCAGAGGTACTATGTGAAAGGAACAGCAGAAAGGGGGTCAAAATGCAGATTTGCTTTACTGGCCAAAGACAGACAGCAAAAGCAGTCAATATTATGCAGCATGCAGTTTACTGAAAAGACAGAAAATTAATGCAGGTCATACAGGAGAGGACATTGCTTATCTGTAGCTGGAGGTTCTTCAACATGTATGTATTCCACCGATGGTTTAAGCATGCGCATCATGCATACGGAGCTGGAGATTTTTCAACTAGTAGTGTCCGTTGGTCCACACATGCGCCCTTGGCTCACCTTATCCTTTCATTCAAGGTGATAAAGGGCAGGGCAGACAGACCATGTGTCCAGTTCCTTCTCCTATGCAAATTCAAGAGATTCACAGCAAAGGAAAAGGAGGGCAGGAAGTGGAATACAGAAAGGACCACACATCTCGAAGAACCTCCAGTTACGGGCAAGTAATCTCCTCCTCTTTGAGTGATGGTCCCTATAGTAGTCCATTGAGGGTGATTAAAAAGAGGTACCTAAGTCTTAGGAGAGTGCGAGGATGATAGAATGGTTGAGCGCAGGACAGCCTCACTGAATGAGGCATCCGTCGCAAAGTCCCGCACTAAGGTGTAATACGTGGCAAATGTATACACTGAATGCCAGGTGGCTGCTCTACATATATCCCAAAGCGGCACATAATGGAGGGTGACCATGGGCAAAGCCTGGGATATCATAGAATGGGCCCTCACTGATAACTGATAGCATAATGTAATGCACTCTGAAATTCACTTGGAAATTATCTGTGTGGAGATCACCTGCTCCTTAACTCTCTCGGCTATTGCAATAAAAAAATCTAGACCATTTCCTGATTGGTCTCCTGTGCAGGTAGAAGGTCAAAGGTCAACCCTTTCTGTTGGGCTCAGAAGGCGAACCGATTCCATTTGGCCTGCTAGGAATGCCTAGTGGACTCCTTCAGGCTGCTCAACAGGATGTCTTGCACTTCTGATGAACATGCCCGTTCTAGAGAAGAGGCCCCATCCAAATACCATGCTCTGAGGTGAAGCATCTGCAGATCAGGATGTCTGATCTTGCGGTTGTGTTGCATTAGTAGCTCAGGGAAAGCGGAGATGGTAAATGGAGGGCAAGCTGACAGCCGGAGATGGTTGGGAAACCAGAACAGGGGGTGAACAGGATAACCATTGCTCTCTCCCTCCTGATCTTGTGGAGTACTCATGGTAGGAATGGTAAAGGGGAGAAGACATAGTTCTCTGGCCTCACCAGATGATAATGAGCGCATTGCCTTGTGAATGAGGACCGATACCCTCCCCCAGAGCAGTATGTGCTGCACTTGTTGTGGGGGAGGGGACAAAGAAGCCTCCGGTCGGAGTCCCACATTGGTTGAAGATGTTGCTTACTATGGTGTTGTGTAGTTCTCACTCATAAACAGTCACAAATCTTCTGCTGAGCAAATATGCAATCATGTTCTGAGTCCCCAGAAGAAAGGCTGAAGATAACAGGATCTTGTGGACAATGTACCAATTCCATAGACTGACTGCCCTCGCACACAGAGTGGTTGACTTCGTGCCCCCTTATCTGCTAAAAATTCACAGTCCCAGTATTCAGCAGCCAGCTCCCAGTCCCCTCAACACTGGTAGATGGAGTTTATCTTTATTATTCACTTGTTATAAAGAACTGGAAATGGGAATAAACACCTGCTTATCTTTGTCAGTTTCAACAATATTTCAGCTTAGATATTCTTCATAACTGAGGATAATGGTTTGGGGTGTTCCTCTTTCTATCCAAGGTGCATCCCTAATCTAAAGCAGATACTTCTGTGGGAAACCCATTCACTGGAAAGCACCAAGAAACAAAACAGCAGTGGTTTTTTAAAAATGTGCTTAAGAGGATTGTGTCTTGGTGCTTCAGACCTCAGTGATAACAGTAGTTAAAACGTGTTCCAGCCATTCACCACAGTGTCTATTTCCATATTATTCTGTGTGCTACATTTTAATGAACAAAAATACATGCTTCTTACCACTCCTGTGATTAAGTGCATGACACAATAAAATCAAAGCTACACAAGGTCAGATAGCAATGGTAAAAGAAAGTGAGTGTTGCAAAAGACTGGGGGGAGGGTCTTCAAAAATACTAACCACCAGAGCTATGACAACTAGGATTTTAGTTGCCTGTGTGATCATGGGATTCAAGAAACCTTACAGCCATACCCACAATTTTGCCTACCTCTAAGCAGGGAAATTAGGCCCTACTCATTTCTTCTGATCTTCCTCAAAACTTTGGCCCATTAGCTGACCAGACAGATCACAGAGGGAGCTGCTCCGAGCTTCCAGAATCCAGGTACTAGTTTTACTGGTCAGAAAGACAAATGGAGGCAAATGCTCAGTGGGCCGGATTACTCCTCTGGCCCACCATATTGCTGCAGCTGGTGAGGAAAGTACAATGGGAAGCCCCTGCTACAGATTTCAGAGCTCAGAACATCTTGCTCCTCGCCTCCACTTTAATGCAGCAGCTGGAGAAATAAGCCAAAAAAATCAGTGGATGCCATGACGTCAGAATTAAGGAAGTTTTACCAAGACTGATTCATCTAATCTCATTAACCTCCGTAATCAACATGGGGTAATGCTTACAAGGAATAAAACCATTGGGAAGGAAGTTGTGGGAAGGAATAGGATACAGTTCTAATAGCAATGGCTTCCACCTACTCACTGTGGCCCAGATAAGCCTTAACACCAGGAAATCACAACGAGACACCCAAGGGACAAAGCAAGTCCCACAAAGACGTCATGACAATTTACCACCCCAGATGCAAAACCTACCCACATTTTTAGCAATAATGAAAAGTGAATGACATTCCACCTGCCTGGGCAAGAATGGAGAGACAAGGTGGGTGAGGTAATATATTTTATTGGACCAACTTCTGTTGGTGAAAGAGACAAGCTTTTGATCTACACAGAGCTCTTCTTCAGGGTGCGATTGGGTAGGTGGAATTTAGTAAGTGTGCCCTAACCCCTGCAATAGCCCCTCCCCCCATTAAGAGTTTACTGACAGTATAGCATGTGTTTCTAAAGGCTGTATGGAACTACCACCAACTTCTGAGCAGGGGCTACAATCAAGTCAATGGAGCTGTGTCCATTGGACCAGCGATTAATTTGGAACAGAGCCGCCACAATGCAAAACATCATCATCATCAACATCCATCAGGCAGCTGTCAAATGGCAGTCACAAGGAGTGCTTCAAAAGGCACTCTGAAGAAAATACCTGGGTATGTTATCCCCATGCCATCATGCTGTTAGCCCAGGGAGGAGATCTTCGGAGAGCAGCAAGATACCAGGCCACCATCATTAACAGGACAGACAAATAGCTGGCATGAGCAGCATGCACACACAGACACGCGCGCACGCACACACACACACACACATGGAACAATGCCAAGCAGGGATGCAAACCAAAAGGAACCCTGACTGGTTCTGAAAAGACGGTGGGTATAGCTGTATTCCTCACCCTACCAGATTTGTAACACAAGGTCCCATGCTAGGCAAAAACGTCCCTGTGCAGCTGCTCACAGTATTGGACACACCATGACTAACAGACTTGATTCACACCCACTGCCACTAACAGCTCCCCCCACATGAATGGGGAAGGCTGCACATCTGAGAGGATTCACCCTGAGGGAACAGGAGATGGCAGCTTTACTTGATTATTATTGTTATTCCCTTAGCGCCTATGAGCGCCAGTAACGGACCAGGATCCCATTATGCTAGGCACAGTAAAAAAAAACAGAACAAAATGATGACCTTTACCCCAAAGAACTTACAATCTAAGACAAATATAAGACAAGAGACTACAGATGGAGACAGATGGGGGAGTACAAGGAAATAATGAGATGATATTGGTCAAGGTGATAGGAAGTAGTCTCCACTGTAGGAGCCCTGCTGGCAGAGGCTGTTTGAGGGATGAATTGAACCAGCTGGTGAGGATGCTGTGCACTGGCTACAGCGTCCTCACCAGCCATTTCTTACTGACATTTGGAAAACCTCTGGCTGGCAGGCAGACTGGGCATTATAGTTTTTCTGTGACCCCCCCATTTTGGGTGGCTTTTCTGCTAACGGGAGCTAGCACATCAGTTGGGCAAATGGAACCCAGCAGAGTGCACTGTGCGTGTGCATCTCCACGCTACCCGGCTACTCAGAACACCTTCTCTGCCTTGGCAGTTACTTTTCAAAACCTTCTCCCACAAATAACATGTGATGTAGCTAAATGGCTGCATGCCACGCAAAGGCACAACACAGCCCATGCATCTGGGAGGAAAAAAAGGGGATGAAAAATTACATTTAAAAAAAACTGCATTTTCTCCTCATTTTTTAAATCAAGTCTCCATTAATGGTATAAAACTACTGCAAATAGCATGCAGCTCGAATGTGAGCAGCTTTATTGCTTTTCTTTTTATTCAATCAAAAAGCAGAATGTCATTCACAATATCATTATTCCTGAATCATGAAGACATTTAAATGGATTATCACTGGTACTACTTCTAAAGATACCCGAAATGAGTTAACTCCATCTTCTCACAGAAACTCAGTCAAAACAAAAATGAGTTTCCCTCTCTTCAGAGACAAAGAAGTGCATGGAACCCACTCCACCACTGCTATCACGGTGTTAGAAACACTCAGTAGTATATTACTAATATGCTCATTAAATAAACTTGTTTTATCTCCTTCAATAATTACTGTAATAACAGTAACTCACACAAAACTTCAGCACTGCCATCTTATTTCCATTACCATATTTATTTTGCTTTACCTCTCAAGCGAATTCAGTGGTTGAAAATCAGCTGACTACAGGTGGTATAAAACTAGCAAGAGTCACCATATGGAGATCCGTATGCTTTGGCTGGGTATCAACGTATGACAAAATACTGGGATGTGATTTCAGAACAACTGGCTATCTCACTGTATTAATTCCCTCAACCGCTTAAATTTTAGTCCTAGCACTCTCATGATATTAGACTTTTAAAATAGTGTAAAATGTAGGACATCAAATTCTTAGGCACCAACTTCCACTCTCCTTCTGCCGTGTGAAAGTTTCAGAGCTGGACAGATAACAAAAGAGCCAAAGCACACCAGTTTTTAATTTTGTGTTAGTAATCACTGATACAGCACCTAGAAGAACAATACATGGCCTAGTGGACACAGGGCTTCCTGCCATGTGCTGTCCCACTGAAATCAATTGAATTATGTATGTCAGTAAGAACCACTTCCACTAACAAGTGCTTGCCAAATTGGACCCATTCTTCATTTCAGCACACTTGAGACACAGTTAATTAAACTGCAGAACTCCCCTATGAAGTACACCTCTACCCTGATATAACACTGTCCTCAGGAGCCCAAAAATCTTACCACGTTATAGGTGAAACCACGTTATATCGAACTTGCTTTGATCTGCCGAAGTGTGCAGCCCCGCCCCCCGGAGCACTGCTTTACCGCATTATATCCGAATTTGTGTTATACCAGGTCGCATTATATCAGGGTAGAGGTGTAGTATGTATCGTTATCCCCTTTTTATGAGGGAGGAAATGAAGGCAGAGAGATTAAGTTCTTGCATGCTGCACAGCTGGGTGTGTAAGATTGTAGCACGACACCATAAATAAAGGGTACACGTAGACTCAAAAAGCTGCAGTAAGCAATAGGCAAAGCCCTACACACGGCATGTATGAAGTCTCAACACCATACCTCCACCTCCAGTGCACCAGCTTTATGGACAAGTGTAAAGGTATAAAAAAAGGGTGAGGGATAATGGACAGTAAGCATGTGAGGAGACATGGGCTTCAACTCACCTTTATCACGCTAACAAAATGTATAACGAAAAGCTCTCCTCTTACGCCCCAGTTCTGGGCAGAAATAACATAACAGCCATGCAGCAGTGCTTTCATTATTATGCAATCAGTTCTGGGCCTCTGCTAACGTTGACAATAACTGTACTAAGCTGGTGCCAATTGTGACAATGGATTCTGTGATGTGACTATTTGCTTACTGAAAACTGGAACCATTATTTCATTTCACATATGCTACAGAGCCATCAGATGGTAACTTTGGTCACCAATGAAAAGTACCAAATCTGAATCACTGATGTGGAGCTGAAAGGCTCTGTAACCCATTTCCAGTTCTGGGAATCATCGCGGTGCTCAGTTAGACCATTTTTAAAGACATATTTCAAAGCAGTCAGGGAAGAGCTCATTGCTGGACAAACCACAGCAAGCTATCACTTATAATGCTGGGAAAATGCAGTAATAAAAAATAAGCCAGTCTTGGGTATCCATATACATTCTACAGAGGAAATGTTTAGACAATAGAGGGCTATATTATGGGAGCATGTTTCCATTTGTGTATAACAGATAGTTCAAATGCTGTTTACAATCAAATGTTTTTATGTTACATATTATATATAGATACCACACACACCCCCCAACATCATCCCAAATACATACACAGCATATCAGATCTAGAATTATTAAGAGGTATAGCCAAAGGAGAAAGTTCTGAGAAAAGGAGAGAGAGTGAGGAGGAGAGATGCAAACTATTCCAGACATCATCATTATTTATTCGTCGTTTTTCTATAGCTCCTAGGAACCCAAGTTATGGACCAGGACCCCCTTGTGGCTAGGCTCTGTACAAACACGAACAAAAAGAAGGTCCCTACCCCGAGGAGCATATAATCTAAATGTATGACACGAGAGAACCTATAGACAGCCCACTGTGGGGGAGTATAAGGAAACAGCGAGCCAGTAATGGTCAGCAGAAGAGAAGATGCCCGTAACAAAAGGCAAGACGGTATAAAGGGACAGAAAGGAGACTGCAACTAGAAGGCTAGGAGAAGTGAAATGGGCAGCAGCTATTTTTCTTCTTCATCTGTTGTGTCTTGTCATTAACTTTGATACAATTCTCTGGGGTATGTTTACTAAATGTTTGGTCAGAGTCTAGCACAATTTGGCCCTGACCTCTGACTGGGATCTCTAGGCATTACTGTAGTTCAAATTATAATAATAGCTCTCTCCCCTGGGGCTCTCAATTTCCAATTTACTGTAGTATTTAACTACGTAAAGGGTTTTGGATATTGTTTGTATGAAAGACTATGTCCAAACAGAGCTCTGTTGCCCCATAATACAGCACATGGAGAACCAAAAGAGGAACTAAATTCATTTATTAAAGTTTAACACATCAATGCTTTTTTGTGCATCTTGCTTTAATCTTAAACAGATATTTAACGAGAACCTTTTTGGAGCTCAAAACCTTTCAAACAAAGCTTAGCTTCAGATCCCCTGACTTTTATCAGTCATATAAGGCAGAATAAGAAAGTACAGAAAGAAGGGTAAGACTTAGCTTCATAATAACTTAAACCTGATCTCCATCTTCTTTCATAATGTTCTATGTAAAGGTAACTAAAAGCATTCTCCTCCAGAAAAACAAACTAGGATCAATATGAATATCAGGATCAATATCCTGTTGCTTAAGAAAGCGTATGTAAAAAAAAGACTGTGCTTTAATTTCCATTTCAAGAACTTAGTTCAACCTCACCTACCATTCAGTGATCTCTCAAGTGCTTATTAATTTTGTCCCGGTGCTAACACGCGGCGAGAACAACAACAACAAAACAGACAGTGTCAAGGTTCAAAGATTTAAGTTAAAAAGCAAAGCCAAAGAACTTAGATGGACGGGACACTGAGTTGTGACCTAATTTAATTTGTCACAAGGAGATGTATTCAGAAATTCCTGCTAATGGTAAAAAAGAAAAAATGAAAGGACATATGCTCAAAAATCAAGGTATTAAAATCAATGAGAGTTTAGCAAAATCACCTTCACACAAAGGGTAACAAGCATATGGAGGAAATCACTGAGAAAGGTCATTGTGCCAAGAAGTATTTTACAGAAAATCAATTTAACTGTGTGTTAAAAGGACTACAGTAGCTGGGGTAAAAGAAGACAAAACGAAGAGACAGAGATAACACACGCAGGCTTTCCAAAACTCCCAAGATTTAAGAAATCACTTCATGTCCTAAAATGAATTGAAGAGTCAGTAACATCACACATTCGCATCTGAACACAGATACACTAGAGGAGCCTGGAACAAGTTATTTTGGACCCAGTAACTTTTCCAGTCACCACCATTTATAACAGGAAGGCATGGGTGAGGAAGAAACAAACCATAGGTTCTGACTTTTGCTATGTAACTTTTTATTATTAAATAGCACCTAAATGCCCCCAACCAATACCAGGGGCCATAATGTGTTAGGAACTCATAAGAAGGGCCTTGACGAGCTTAAAATCTAAACAAGAGAGAGAAACAAAGAATGAGTTAGGAAACTGACAAAGATTAAATGACTTGCACTACATTACATCGGTAAGTCCTTGGCAAAGCGGGAACAGAACCAGGAATCCAGAGTCCAAGTCGAATGCCCTAATAACTGGACCATGATGTCTTGTAGGCAAGTTATCATCAAAATGATTTACAGTCCACTTATTCAATAATAAAATAATTATAATGTTGTTCTTATACAGAAACTTACATCCTGAAGAACTACTTAACATTTGTAGATGTAAGACACTTTGTAAGGCTAAGTATTATTAGCCCAAAGAGTTTTACAAATTTAACTGACTTACGTGCTAAAGGATTCATGTCACCACCAGTGAAATGCAGTCTTGCTTCTGCCATGTGTTTTGGACAAGATACTCGGCATAACTCCAAAATCAATGGAATTATACCAATTTACACCAGCTGAGGATTTGGCATAGTGTGAACTTAGGAAAGTCACTTAACCATTCTTTGCTTCGGTTACCCATCTTTAAAGTGGACATAACTAACTTACTTCTGTCACACCAGTGCTGCAATGACTAATTAGTTAAATGTTTGTAGAGTGCTTCAAGATCCTCTAAAAGGAGGCACTATTTAATGAGAAATTACTATTACTCCTTACATGCAAAGCACCAGTTCAAAGCTGAATAAAAATAATTAGTACAATGTGACCCAGGGACTTCTTGATGCCATCTAGCAGAGGGCAATAAGGGACGCACAAGGGTTACAGGGATCCCCTGGGTCTGGTATTTACATTGTAGTTCACCAAAGAGTGTCCCGTAAGGTCTCTCATGAAAGCCTGTGTCATACTGGTCCCCTTAATCATGGCAAGATGTTATGAATCTGTACAAAAATTATGTTCTTAAAGCATGTAAGGTGACATACCTTAGAATGGTGCCACCAGACAGGAAGTAAGAAACGTCCCTCTTTCTGGCTATATGTAAACAAAGTACTACAAACTTTACAATGGAGGCATATTTACATACTGACTCTAATGCTAATGGAAGGCAGTGCTTGTGTTGCCAAAGGCTGGTGGTTTCAGTAAGCTGATCCACAGCAGGCACAGACAAGACTCCCCCATGCTAAAGGGAGGTGGTGGCAATCTTGGGCACTCCTGGGAAGCATCATCTGCAACATAACAGATCAGTGGTCCCCAATGTGGTGCCCGCAGGTGCCATGGCGCCCGCCAGTGCATTTATGTGCACCTGCCTAGTGCTCACCAGGAGACCTGCCAGGGACAGAGAACTCAGGCTGGGGGCATGGTATTCTCTGTTCCCGGCAGGTGCAGGGCCTGCCTAGTTCCCAGCAGGGGAGAGAAGCTGCAGCCCCACACCTGCCAGGGACAGAGAACTCTGGGGCTGCAGGCTGCAGGCACCGGTGTTCTAGGTCCCTGGCAGGTGCGGGGCCACAGCTTAAGCCGTGTCCCCGTGCCTGCTGGAGACAGAGAACTCTGGGGTTGCAGGCGCCGGTGTTTTTGGTTCCCAGCAGGTGCGGGGCCCATCTAGTGCCCAGCAGAGAAGAGAATCTGGGGCCCCGCACCTACTGGGGACAGAGTACTTCAGGGTTGGGGGCACCGGTGTTCTCTGTCCTCGCGGCTTTTCTCCAGCTTCTCTCTTCATTCATATATTATGTAATATTTAATATTTTTTTTGTATTATTTAATGTACAAATACAAAATAAGCCTTGAAAAATTGTTGGCGCCCGCCACACTCTTCTGAAAACAAGAAGGTGCTACTGGTCACATTGGCGACCACTGCAACAGATCTTCTCAGAGAGTGAACCAGTTGAATACAGGAGAAATGACAAAAATGAGCGTACCAAGAAGACGGAAAAGAATAGCTAACTTTTATATGCTTTTATAGGCTGAACTGCATTGAAAAAGGCTTGGGGATTTTGGGCAATGAATACATCTTCAACACAGCAATTAAATAAATAGATTATGAAAGTGAAGCAGTTCTCAGAAACTTAATGTTATTTTAATAGTTTTCAGAGGGAGCAGAGACGTGATGGTGTGTAATCAGTTGAATGGCGCAATCGTTTTTAATGGTGTCATCATTTCCATGCTCCCTATACTGTGGTGCTGGGAAATTTCCAGTAATGACTCATTGATAAATAGGATGAAAACAACATTCCATTACCATGTGCACATTTAACATGCAAAATCCCACATTTCAATCACTTTCTCCTTTTAAAAAATCTGTGTTACAGCTGGCAAACAGGGGGAGTAAAGTACAGACACTCCACTCCTCAAGTAACCCAAGTGCTACATAAATGAGAACTATGGCTTCAATGACAGTTTTAGACAGAAGAGAACAACGTAGCTATTTTATGCATAAAGAAGCAGCCTGTACTCCAGCATGATTTAAAAAAATTAATTTTGGTAGTAATTTACATCCACACACAATTCCTCGTAGCAACATGGAAGGGCTAAATATATGCAAGAAAAGCAAGAAAAGCCAGAAAGCTAGAGGTGTGTGGTGCCTCTGTTCTTAAGTCGCCCCTTTGTGCTTTGGTACATTATAGTAACCCTTCTTCTATATCTCTGTTTAAATTAATCACAAGTTTGTTACAACTAGTCAACGACTGGTGGACTCACGGTTCTGTTAACAAACTGGCCCAAACCAAACCCTGAGTTAGCTCCTATCACAAAGTTTGGGGTAGATAAGGCCCTGCACCCCTGGCTTCCTGCGAGTTACCATGACTCTCAGCCAGCCAGTAAAACAGAAAGTTTATTTAGACGACAGGAACACAGTTCAGGACAGGTCTTGCAGGTACAGACTACAGGACCCCCTCAGTCAGGTCCACCATGTGGGGCCAGGGGAGGCCAGGAGGTCTGTCTGGCCTCCCCTCCATCTTCCCAGCCAGCTCCAAACTGAAACTCTCCAGCCCCTCCTCTGCCTTTGTCTCTTTCCCTGGGCCACCTGATCTCTTTGTTCTCCAACACCTCTTTGTTCTCCAACACCTTCAGTTGGCACCTTTGCAAAGGAGGGGCCCAGGCCATCAGGAGACAGGGCGTCAGCCATTCTATGTGCAGACAGGATCACACTGGCCCCCTAGGGCTCTGCAACAATCACACACGCCAAACACTCAAGAAATGCATAGGGGAAACTGAGGCACCCACACACCACTCAGAGAAAACATTAAGAACATTCTTACTTTGTCACCGTTCCAGATCTAAATTTTGCAGCTCAGGGCTGTCTTTACATCTGTTGAGCACCATTAATTTCTTCATAACTTGGAGACAAAGATAAGCCTATCACCTCAGATCACAGTGAGACAGTTTGGCGAGATGTCTGTGTCAAATTATGAATTCCATTTTGTTTTGTGAATGTCATTTATGATTCCAACCTTCATGGTGGGTTCTGAACCCGAATCCCTCCTACACCATCAGAGGTCACTTACGGCACAAACAAGGCTCTGGCATTCTTGTGAGTCCTGGACCGCATGTCCTCTGTGTTAAGTTCTATATGTTTTCCTTCTTTGACTAGTGGTTGACAGATTCTTTTGGTTGGTCCCTTTTCTTTTCCAGCTACTCAATGGCACATCTGCCTGGGCAATATTCTGGCATCTTTTTAACACTTCCCAAATATTTCCATCTCTTTTTCTGGGTAACTTTACAGAAGGCATGGATGAACTTCCTGCATTAATCTCAGCATTCGTTTCACATTCATTCCATTCAATACCTAGCATTCTTCTAAAGCACTGTGGATCAGAGCAGCCATTTTGTAGCAGACACCTGACACTTAAGGGACAGACTACGAGACACTCCAACAGAGCAATCAAGAGTCATCAGTGGTGAACAACTCTTCCATAGTAGAATGATGGGATTTTCACCAACAGGGCCATTGACTTGGAATGTCTCTACAGAGAAACTGACAGGAGAAGAGGGTCATGGATGGGGGACTGAAACCTAGACCTCCGCCCAGCTTCCAGCACATGGGGAAACAGGGGATAAAGACAGTTTTAAAGGGGGTGCTGCTCTAAGCAAGTGAAAATGGCCAGGTCCAGAAGGGCTACTTAGCCTCAGGATTTGGGAGAACCCCAGGACCTCAGGGTGGATGTATGAGATCAGGTGGGCCTGGGTTCAGGAGTTTGTTCTTTTCCATAGGTCTGTTATGCTCTTGTGATTTTTAACAGTACAGCACATGTGCCTTGCTTTTACTGTCACACTGTCCCTGAAGGATGTAACTAGGAAACCAGAATTTCCACAGCCAAGTGGACTCAGGGAGGAGAGGGGGGGACATGTGTAAGCAACTGGTGGCTTGAGAAGATTGTGACATTGATTCTGGGACCTAGGTGGCTAGACTGTGGGGTCCTAGTTCCCAAGAAGGATATTAGATACGAGATCTGCACCTTGAGAGTGAGTGAGAGACCAGGGCCAGCTCCAGGGTTGTCGTCGCCTCAAGCAGCAAAAGGGGAAAAAAATAAATAAACAAGCCGCGATCGCAATCTGCAGCTCCACCGCCACCGCTTCAGTCTTTGGCGGCAAGTCAGCGGCAATTCGGTAGCTGGTCTTTTGCTCCAAGAGGGAGTGAGGGACCCGCCACCAAAGACCCGGACGTGCCACCCCTCACCGTTGGCCGCCCCAAGCAGCTGCTTAGTGGGCTGGTGCCTGGAGCTGGCGCTGGCCCTGTGAGAGACCCAGCAGTAGGCATAGTGACCAGTCTCTATCAAGATCCAGTGGGGTTGGACAAATGTAGGATTCAGAGGCTGAATCCAATCAGAACAGACTGGTGTCCATCCATAAAGCAGGGCTGGGCCAGGTTGTGAAACAAGGTTTCTAACTGTAGCAGCTCCCAGTAGCTCTATAAGGGTCTGAGCCAATACTCGTATGAGGCTTTCCATTGACTTCACCAGCTTTGCACTGGGCCTTAAAGAATATGGGTTCCATCAACAGTACTGTAAACTTCAACGTTTTAACTTCTTGACTTACTCAAAGAAACTTCCCATGGCCAAAGAAGAGTTTGACTTGGATTTGTTAAGAATTGGTTAGGAAACCCATTTTAAATAAGTCTGAATTAGGGCTGTCAAGTGATTAAAAAAATTAATCGTGATTAATCGCACTGTTAAACAACAATAGAATACCATTTATTTAAATATTTTTGGATGTTTTCTACATTTTCAAATATATTGATTTCAATTACTACACAAAATACAAAGTGTACAGTGCTCATTTTATATTTATTTTTGATTACAAGTATTTGCACTGTATAAAAACAAAAAGAAATAGTATTTTTCTATTAACCTAATACAAGTACTGTAGTGTAATCTCTTTATCATAAAAGTTGAACATGTAAATGTAGAATTATGTACAAAAAACCCTGCACTCAAAAATAAAACAAAGTAAAATTTTAGAGCCTGCAAGTCCTCTCAGTCCTACTTCTTGTTCAGCCAATCAGACAAACAAGTTTCTTTACATTTGCAGAAGATAATGCTGCCCGTGTCTTGTTTACAATGTCACCTGAAAGTGAGAACAGGTGTTCTCATGGCACTGGTGTAGCTGTTATCGCAAGATATTTACGTGCCATATGCGCTAAAGAGTCTTATGCCCCTTCATGCTTCAACCACCTTTCCAGAGGACATGCATCCATACTGATGACGGGCTCTGCTCGATAACAATCCAAAGCAGAGTGGACCAATGCATGTTCATTTTCATCATCTGAGTCAGATGCCACCAGTAGAAGGCTGATTTTCTTTTTTGGTGATTCAGGTTCTGTAGTTTCTGCATCAGAGTGTTGCTCTTTTAAAACTTTTGAAAGCATGCTCCACACCTCGTCTCTCTCAGATTTTAGAAGGCACTTCAGATTCTTAAACCTTGGGTTCAGTACTGTAGCTATCTTTAGAAATCTCACATTGGTACCTTCTTTGTGTATCTGCAGTGAAAGTGTTCTTAAAATGAACAACATGTGCTGGGTCATCATCCAAGACTGCTGTAACATGAAATATATGGCAGAATGCAGGTAAAATAGAACAGGGGACATACAAGTCTCCCCCAAGGAGTTCAGTCACAAATTTAATTAACACAATTTTTGTTAATGAGTGTCATCAGCTTGGAAGCATGTCCTCTGGAATGGTGGCTGAATCATTAAGGGACCTATGAATGTTTAGTATATCTGGCACGTAAATACCTTGCAATGCCAGCTACAAAAGTGCCATGCAAATGCCTGTTCTCACTTTCCGATGACATTGTAATTAAGAAGTGGGCAGAATTATCTTCTGTAAATGTAAACAAAATTGTTTGTCTTCGCATTTGGCTGAACAAGAAATAAGACTAAGTGGACTTGTAGGCACTGAAGTTTTACATTGTTTTATTTTTGAGTGCAGTTATGTAACAAAAAAAACCTACCTTTGTAAGTTGCACTATCGCAACAAAGATTGCACTGCAGTACTTGTATGAGGTGAATTGAAAAATACTATTTTTGTTTATCATTTTTACAGTGCAAATATTTGTAATAAAAATATACACTTTGATTTCAATTACAGCACAGAATACTGTATGAAAATGTAGAAAAACATCCAAAATATTTAATACATTTCAATTGGTATTCTATTGTTTAACAGTGCTATTAAAACCATGATTAATCGTGATTAATTTTTTTTAATCACAACTGATTTTTTGAGTTAATCGTGTGAGTTAACTGCGATTAATTGACAGCCCTACTTTGGATTCTTTTAAAAGGGCAAACAACAAAATCTACAGGCATGGTCTACCCTAATGCTAAACCAGAATGTTTGTAGAACACTTTGTATCCACAAACAAAAACCCCTAAATGGTACACAAATGGTTTACTCTAATAACTGGTTATAAACACTTTTCAGCAGCCTTAATAACTAACTGGTTACAGGTTAAATGGCTCATCAGAATGGGTTTAGCATAACTCTACCCTGCGAGAGTCATACATAATACCACTGACAGACATCTTAGGGCTCTTTCCTCTTCTCCACTTTGGCAACATTTGTATAGCTTGTCATGCCAATGAAGCCTCTCTCTAAGACCAGTAACAGTCTGGATGAAGACAAGCCAAAATGGTTAAAACTAGTGCTCCTCTTCCTGTCCCACAGTGTGCTGCAGACCCTGCAGAATCTTCCAGAATGCACTGCTTCTGGGAGCTGAGCCAAGAATTGTGGGAAAGATACTCAGATCTTTCTGCAATTAGGGCAGTGCTAGTGTGAACAGAGAGCAAAGCTCTCAGCATGGCTAGTGTGGGTACTCTGAACCGTATGTTTTAAAGCTATTCAATAAAAAAGGGTTCCATTGTCTAGCACGGAAGTGGAGGCCGCCATATTCCAGCAAAAAGGGGAGCTCTCATTGCGGAATTCCTGTGAGGTCCACTTCGCCCTGGAAAATGTTCATTCACTTGGTCCAAAACAGACAAATCCCGATTTCCTTTCTGCTACAAAACCCATCTACTATTGCCAGGGCGAAAGCTTCTAGGTAAGGGAAGGTCAATTATTTTTTGCTTTAAACAAACTACTGCTTCACCAGGTTACATTTTCTTTGTCGTTTGTGAGCGCTGATATGCTGCCAGGTGTCAACCCTAGGTAGCTAATGATTCTAACTGATTGTCACGATACCTGTAGCAGTGGATTGGCATCTTTTGGGTCTTACAATGAAATAAATAATAAATCAATGTAAAATGTATAAAAGCAAATGATGACGACTTCAAAGGGCATGTGGTCAGCCTGTAGAATTCACGGCTACAGAAGGTCAGGGAGTCACATGCTCCTTCTGGATTTTAAAAAGTGCTTATGACCAAAAATAAGAGTTAATAATAATGCTTAGCAAATAGCACTTATATGATGCTTTCAATCTTCAAACCATTTTACAAACATTTGCAGTTATACATTCTGTGACAAAGTTCCTCCCCTACCTTGGTGAGTCCTGCACTTATTGGCGGATTTGCTCTCCTCACAGATTCACCCTGTGGGTCGGGAAACAGCCCAGAGACCTTCCCCTCTGGTAGAAGCCACAGTCCAGGTCACTTCCTCCTGTGTTTGATCAGGAGTTGGGTTTCCCCCAAATCTCCCAGGCCCGTCCTCTACTCCAGATTTCCAGCCCAGGGCCCCGTGGACTGCAGCTGTCTAGAATGCCTCCTGGTACAGTTGCACGACAGCTACAACTCCCTGGGCTACTTCCCCATGGCCTCCTCCTAACACCTTCTTTGTCCTCACCACCGGACCTTCCTCCTGATGTCTGATAACGCTTGTACTTCTCAGTCCTCCAGCAGTATGCGTACTCACTCTCAGCTTCTTGCACACTTCTTGCTCCCAGTTCCTCAAACAGACGACTTCTCCTCTAGCTCGCTGGCTCTCTTTGGCCTGACTGGAGTGAGCCCTTTAATAGCATCAGTGGGGACCTTAATTAGAGTGGGTGTTCTCATTAGCCTGGAGTAGCCCCTGCTCTGGTCACCCTGAGTATATCTCCCTTCTACTACTCTGCTGTTCCCAACTGGCCTGGGTCTATCACAATTCATACTGTGCCTGAGGGCGTTAAATGATTGCTAGAGGGGTCACAAAGGACTGTTGAGTGTGTGAGCACATACTCATGCACACAAAGCTCAGTTCACAGTTTACAAAAGGGGTGCAAATTGCATTCAACACACATGCTGCTCCAGTGAAGACAGCTGAACCAGGAGGTAAAGGTATTCACCTCCAGAGAGTGGCATTCACCTCTGGGGAATGTCTTTATCCAGGGCCATCCTCAGGCAAATGCAGCATACACAGCTGCATTGGGCACCTGAAAATTTGGGACACCTTTGGGTCTTAGTGTCCACCCACTCCCCCTCTTCCTATCCCTGTTCTGACCCTTTCTGAAGGCTCCCACCACAGCTGGCTGCTGCAGCTGGTGAGTCTTCCTCTAGAGGGGATCTAATACTTACAAGTGAAAAAGCCTTGCAGCCTGCCAGACCTATTAGCACAACACTGAAACTGTTAAAAAGCCATTCAAGTAGTAATGAAACCATTTAATAGGCATTTGCCAACCCCCACGTATCTATTGTCAGTTTCAGAATTTACTGGCAAAAACAGTTGTGCATTATTGTAATATTTACTTAGACCATGTTAGTCTACAGGACCTTAGTTTAAAATGTGCTTTAAAAATGTTTCATTAGTGTGTTGCTGAAGATTATAAAATCACATCTCTAAAAAATCCTTGCATAGATTTTTAGATGCACAATCTGAGTATTCATCTTTAGCCTTAACTGCTTAGATCCTCAGACAAATATAGTTTTTTAAATAAATCTTTCAAAATACCACTCTTATCTAAAATACACATGCGGACCCAGGCTGCCATCAGGCATAGGGCACCAGTTTAATAATACTGCATAGAGCCCCATAAATCCTAGGCACTGCATTTGGCGGTATGGAGTGGAAATCCATCAACCTCATGAAAAAACTCGTACAGATACAGACAGACATCTTCCTTTCTAAATGCAAACAGATGGACATCATACCAAAAGGACTAAAGGTAAAAAATCCATTACAATCTACATATCACACATATTATGCTGAGACACTGTGTCACACACTCTCAAAGAAACTACGAAATCACCTGATCAGCATCCTATATAGCAACAGGGAAAGATTAAGAATGAGCTATCAAAACTGGATACTCTCATAAAAAAATAACCTTCCACACAAACTTCCTCATGGATAGACTTTACAAAAACTAGACAAGCCATTTACAACACAAACTTTGCCTCTCTACAAAGGAGAAAGGACACTACACTATCTAAACTGCTACATGCCACAAGGAGCCACAACAGTAGTTCCCTTAACCCACCCAACAATACTGTTAATCTTTCCAGCTATACTCTTAGCCCAGCAGAAGAGTCTGTCCTATCTTGGGGCCTCTCCTTTTGTCCCTCCAGACCCACGAACATGACAGTTTTGCGGTGACCTAGAACCCTACTTTCGACGTCTCCGACCCAAAGAATATTTCCAGCATACCTCTAAACAGCATACTAACCCGCAGAATCCTCCATACCAGCACTACAAAAAAAGGGATTCTGCGTGAACTCGTCTGGATGGTCGAAACAACAGACTGGACTTCTACATAGATTGCTTCCATCAACGTGCAAAGGCTGAAATTGTGGAAAAGCAACATCACTTGCCCCATAAACTCAGCCATGCTGAACACAACACCATCTACAGCCTTAGGAACAACTCTGACATCATAATCAAAAAGGCTGACAAAGGAGGTGCTGTCATCATCATGAATAAATTGGAATATGACCAAGAGACTGCTAGACAGCTCTCTAACACCATATTCTATAGGCCATTTATCCTCTGATCCCACTGAGGATTACCTGAAGAAACGACACCATCTGCTAAAAAAACTACCTGACAAAGCACAGGAACAAATCTGTACAGACACATGCCTCGAATGCCGACCAGGGGTATTCTATTTGCTACCCAAGATCCATAAACCTGGAAATCCTGGATGCCCCATTATCTCAGGCATTGGCACTCTAACATCAGGATTGTCTGGCTATGTGGACTCTCTCCTCAGGCCCTATGCTACCAGCACTCCCAGCTATCTTCGAGACACCACTGACTTCCTGAGGAAACTACAATCCATCGGTGATCTTCCAGAAAACACCATCCTGGCCACTAGGGATGAATAAGCCCTCTACACCAATATTCCACATAAAGATGAACTACAAGCTATCAGTATCCCTGATAATGTCACAGCTAACCTGGTGGCTGAACTTTGTGACTTTGTCCTCACCCATAACTACTTCACATTTGGGGACAATGTGTACCTTCAAGTCAGCAGCACTGCTATGGCATGGCCTCACAGGATGCCAACATTTTTATGGCTGACTTAGAACAACGCTTCCTTAGCTCTCATCCCCTAACACCCCTACTCTGCTTGTGCTACATTGATGAGATTTTCATCATCTGGACCCATGGAAAAGAAGCCCTTGAGGAATTCCACCATGATTTCAATAATTTCCATCCCACCATCAACCTCAGCCTAGATCAATCCACACAAGGTGTCCATTTCCTGGACACTATTGTGCTAATAAGCGATGGTCACATAAATACCACCCTATACCGGAAACCTACTGACTGCTATACTTACCTACATGCCTCCAGCTTCCACCCAGGACACACTACACGATCCATTGTCTACAGCCAAGGTCTAAGATACAACCGCATTTACTCCAATCCCTCAGACAGAGACAAGCACCTATCTCTATCAAGCATTCTTAAAACTACAATACCCACCTGCTGAAGTGAAAAAACAGATTGACAGAGCCAGACGAATACCCAGAAGTCACCTCCTACAAGACAGGTGCAACAAAGAAAATAACAGAACACCACTAGCTGTCACCTTCAGCCCCCAACTAAAACCTCTCAGCCACCATCAGATCTACAACCTATCCTGAAAGATGATCCCTCACTCTCACATATCTTGGGAGACAGACCTGTCCTCGCTTACAGACAACCCCACAACCTGAAGCAAATACTCACCAGCAACTACACCACCCTGAACAAAAACACTGACCAGGAACCTATCCTTGCAACAAAGCCAATGCCAACTCTGTCCACATATCTATTCAAGTGACATCATCATAGGACCTAATCACATCAGCCATGCCATCAGGGCCATTCACCTGCACATCTACCATGTGATATATGCCATCACGTGCCGGCAATGCCCCTCTGCCATGTACATTGACCAAACCGGACAGCTCTCTACGCAAAGAAAATGGACACAAACTGACATCAGGAATCATAACATTCAAAAACTAGTAGGAGAACACTTTAACCTGTCTGGTCACTCAGTAACAGACCTGAGAGTGGTAATTTTACAACAGAAAAGCTTCAAAACAAGACTCCAACGAGAAACTGCTGAACTTGAATTGATATGCAATTAGATACAATCAACTTGGGCTTGAACAGAGACTGGGAATGGCTGAGCTATTACAAACATTGAATCTATCTCCCCATGTAAGATTCTCACACTTCTTATCAACTGTCTGTACTGAGCTATCTTGATTATCACTTCAAAAGTTTTTTCTGTTACTGAATTGGCCTCTCAGAGTTGGTAAGACAACTCCCACCTTTTCATGCTCTCTGTATGTGTATATATATCTCACTCAATATGTTCATCTATGCGTCCGAAGAAGTGGGCTGTAGCCCATGAAAGCTTATGCTCAAATAAATTTGTTAGTCTCTAAGGCGCCACAAGTACTCCTGTTCTTTTTGCGGATACAGACTTACATGGCTGCTACTCTGAAACCTGTCATAAATCCTAAGGACAGCCCTGTTTTTATCACAGGGTTTACTCAGGTTGGAACCCCAATCTAAGGGCTGGTCTACACTACTGGGGGGTGGGGACAGGTCAATCTAAATTACGCAACTTCAGCTACGTGAATAATGTAGCCGAAGTTGACATACTTAGATCTATCTACTTACCGCAGTGTCTTCACTGCAGTGTTTTGACGGGAGCCGCTCTCTCATCGATTCCCCTTGTGCTTCTCGCTGAGGTGGAGTACCAGAGTAGACACTAGGGCCTTGGCTACACTGGTGCTTTACAGTGCTGCAACTTTCTCGCTAAGGGGTGTGAAAAAAACACCCCCAAGCGCTGCAAGATACAGCGCTGTAAAACGTCAGTGTCAACAGTGCCGCAGCGCTGGGAGCGCGGCTCCCAGCGCTGCAAGCTAATCCCCATGAGGAGGTGGAGTACGTGCAGCGCTGGAAGAGCTCTCTCCCAGCGCTGGCGCTGCAACCACACTCACACTTCAAAGCGCTCCCATGGCAGTGCTTTGAAGTTTCAAATGTAGCCAAGCCCTAGAACAATCAGCGGTCAATTTATCCACACTAGCCTTGCCTAGGTGTGAGCAGCAACACTGCAAAGCCATACCTGAGTTAGTGTTCTCACCGGTGCTGCATTCACCTTTGTCACTAGGATTTCTGGGGGCACATCCCATGTTTTTTTTTGTGCTGAATAAGCAGAGTCGCTCTGTGGGAATGTCTACACTTCGAGCTGGAGTGCAAATTCCAGGCCAAGAAGACATATTCACTCTAACTCTGACTGACCTAGTGTGCTAAGAACAGAGTACAGGTGCAAAAGGCAGGAGGAACTAGTCACCCTGAGTATATACCTATCCAAGTCATTAGGTATGTCCTCAGGGCAGCTAGCTCCTGCCATCCCATCTACTGTTCTATTTTTAGCATACCAACGCAATCAGAGCTAGCGTGAGTATGTATACTTCTCCAGCTCCAAGTGGAGACATGGCCTATGATTCTTTCCCCGTGAAACATGGGAAAACTTGTCTGTTCTTCTGGGCATACAGGCAGAATTCTGAGAAGGCACTGGATGACTACGAGCCCTTGAATGCTTTAGCCTGCATGCTCACTACCAGCCCGAATGTAAACAGCACCTGAATTCTAGCGCACACTCCCAGCTGGGCCAGCAAGCCAGGATTTAAAGCATCACAATAATTAGGTGAGAGGGATTTGTGTGTGGGCAGGATGGGGGTTAATGGCAACACCTGAGTAAGAGCCAGAGTTAACTCTGCAGTGGATAGAACAGGTAGTGTCTGGGCTAAGGGGCCCTTGCTCCAAACACAAGAACTCACACTCCCTCCAGGGTGATTCTCCCACTTCCTTAATCTCTCCATTCTTCTTAGGTGCCAGTGATACTTTGTCTCCTTAGCACAGCCTAACAAAAAGGAAGCAAGCAACTGGTTTTAGAATGTCACTGCTCAGGTGTGTTTAAAGCAGGTGCTTAATGTTAAAATAGTATAGGCAGAGTGTCTGTGTACATGTTAATGTAATTCAATAGTGGAAGTTTAAAACCAGCAGAGAAAATACTTGGAAGCCCTTGATTAAGGCCTCCATTAAACTATCAGCCCCTGTCAAAAACCCAGCTGATGAGTAGCTATTTGGCCACAGACAGAGCTGTGATTTCCATCCACTTTAATAATCAGCAATTTCAGATTTGCTGCTAATATGACATGGATGAATGGGAATGATGCTAATGTGACACTGATGAACCAGAATGACAGTTCAGGCTTGATTAAAATTAGCCAAGATTCCTCAGCACAGGACAAAACAGGAGTTTGGAACACGACTCACAGCACAACAAACACTTCCGAAGCAGAAAGGAGACAACAGCAACGTGTTTATCAACTAAGTGCAAAGGAAACCAATTATATTCTTCTCTCCTCCTCCTCTTTTATTATAATCACACAGAACACTGTAAACTTCTATACAATCTTCCCAGAAATCCTGCACCCCCACAATGTATCAGTGCAGTAATCAAAGACTCGTTTAAAGGTTAAGGCTTATTCATTATTATTTATTATTTATGTTGTGACAGATTGCAGGGGCTCCAACTCGGATCGGGGTCCCACTAGATCACATGCTGAACACACAAGGCACAATTTAAAAGACAAAGCGGGGAGAAAGCAGTGATGTCCTGTCCAAATGCTAACTACAAGGGGGTCCCTGAGAAATGGTCAACTTCAGTTAATAACATAGGCATTCCGAGAGTAAAATCTTGTTCACTCCAAAAGTCTCATCATTCCCATACTTCCGTTCCCCACACCCTCCCCAAAAATCCACCAGTTTCATACTTCCCATTCCCCTTCTCTCCACTGAAACTCCAGCAGTTCCATACTCCTTCTGCCCTTCAAATCCATCAATCCACTTCATAGATTCATAGACTTAAGGTCAGAAGGGACCATTATGATCATCTAGTCTGATCCCCTGCACAATGCAGGCCACAGAATCTCACCCACCCACTCCTGTAACAAACCGCTAACCTATGTCTGAGTTACTGAAGTCCTCAAATCGTGGTTTAAAGACCTCAAGGTGCAGAGAATCCTCCAGCAAGTGACCCGTGCCCCATGCTGCAGAGGAAGGCGAAAAACCTATAGGGCCTCTGCCAAACTGCTCTGGAGGAAAATTCCTTCCCGATCCCAAATATGGTGATCAGTTAAACCCTGAGCATGTGGGCAAGACTCACCAGCCAGACACCCAGGAAAGAATTCTCTGTAGTAATTCAGATCCCACCTCATCTAACATCCCATCACAGACCATTGGGCATATTTACCTGCTAATAATCAAAGATCAATTAATTGCCAAAATTAGGCTATCCCATCATACCATCCCCTCCATAAACTTATCAAGCTTAGTCTTGAAGCCAGATATGTCTTTTGTCCCCACTGCTCCCCTTGGAAGGCTGCTCCAGAACTTCACTCCTCCAATGGTTAGAAATCTTCATCTAATTTCAAGTCTAAACTTCCTGATGGCCAGTTTATATCCATTTGTTCTTGTGTCCACATTGGTACTAAGCTTAAATAATTCCTCTCCCTCCCTGGTATTTATCCCTCTGATATATTTATAGAGAGAAATCATATCTCCCCTCAGCCTTCTTTTGGTTAGCAAGCCAAGCTCTTTCAGTCTCCTTTCATAAGACAGGTTTTCCATTCCTTGGATCATCCTAGTAGCCCTTCTCTGTACCTGTTCCAGTTTGAATTCATCCTTCTTAAACATGGGGGACCAGAACTGCAAACAGTATTCCAGATGAGGTCTCACCAGTGCCTTCTACCTTCTCAACCCAACATGCTTCCAACCTCCCAACACCTCACAGAGGTGCCCCAAGTTGGTCCTTACAGGAGCGCTTCACTGGACGTTGGTGTCCAAGTTTTAAAATGTTAACCTAAGTGACTTGCAGAAGGTCATAAGTCAAGCCAGTGCCAAACGAGGAACAGAACCCAGAAATTCTGGCTTCTCGTCGCCCCTCTAAATAATGGATATCATCTAGTGTTCAGAGTGAGTTTCTGAAATTAATGGAGTCAAGCAACTTCTGGATTCACCAAACATCTGTCTAAGCACTAGAGGGAGGACACCGTGGAACATTTTTGAAAGCATCTGACAGATGTCACAGCAAGAGAAAGTAACTCACTTTATACGCCTTGGCTACACCGGCTTTACAGCGCTGCAACTTTCTCGCTTAGGGGTGTGAAAAAACATCCCCCTGAGCACAGCAAGTTACTGCACCGTAAAGCGCCAGTGTAAACAGCGCCGCAGCGCTGAAAGCGTGGCTGGAAGCTAATCCCCACGGGGAGGTGGAGTACCTGCAGCGCTAGGAGAGCTCTCTCCCAGCGCTGGCGCCATGACCACGCTCGCACTTCAAAGCGCTGCGGCGGGGGCAGCGCTGTACAGCTTCAAGTGTAGCCATACCAATAGTAACTGGAGGCTCTTTGAAATATGGGGTCCTTATCTGAATTCCACTGCCCACTAGTCTACATGTGCACCCTTGCTCACTTGTGCCTCTGGCCGAGGAGATAATGGGCAGAGCAGACCAACCACCTATTCAGTTCCTTGTCAATCATCAACATAAAGATGATCCAAAGCAGAGGGGAAGGAGAGTGGTTAGTGGAATACAGATAGGGACCACACACACAGGCATCAACTTTCCAAAGTGCCAGGGGGGAGGGGGAAGATGGCTCGACCTCTGGCTCTGCCCCAAGCTCCGACCCCACTCCACTGCTTCCTCTAAGGTCCTCCCCGCCCCTGCCTCTTCCCACCCCGTTACATCCCCTCCCCTCAGCATGCTGTACTCTCACTACCCTCCCTCCTAAAGTCTCCTGCACATGTGAAACAGCGGATCATGGCAGATGGGAGGTACAGGGAGGCCCTGATCCGTGGGGCCCACCGGTGGGTGGGAGATATGGGGTGAGGGGGAGGGGAAATTGATGAGAGGCTGCCAGTCCCGGAGCACCCACGGAGTCAGGACCTACAACCACAATCTAAAACAATCTCCAGTTACTGTAAGTAACTTTCTCTTCTTCGAATGCTGGTCCCAATGTGTATTCCATTGTGGATGACTGACAAGCAGTACTCAAGTAGGAGATAGGTGCGAGGGTGCAGATGGCAAAGGAGAACAAAGGACCACAATTTGAAAGGGCTTCTGAAAGGGGGTGGGGAAGAGGTGTTTAGAGGTGGTACAGATGTAAACTCTATCGTATAGCCAGAATAGATGATGTTCAGCACTCATTTGTCTGTTGTTATTGCACTCCAGGTGTTGAAAAAGAGTGCCAGACAACCCCCAAACGGTGCACGGGGATTGGCAGATGTTGGACTTAGTGATTTGCAGCTCCTGAGCTCCCATCAAAAATAATGCTTAGCTGAAGTTTGGGACTGGGACAAAGAATATGCTGTGGAAGGTGCAGGAAAGTAGGGCTTTTGAACCCTCTTCCTTTTAAGGAGTGGCTCATAAGGTTTCTTGTGGTAGAATTGCTAAGCCATTGATTTAGGCTTTTATGGCTGCTTATGACATGGTGTCAGGGGGAGGAGTATATATACCCAGGGAGCAAAGGGTGGTCCTGGAATCTTTCAGGGCATGCAATGGCTACGTCTACACTACAGGATAAATTCGAATTAGCTTAAACCGATTTTATAAAACAGATATTATAAAGTCGATTGTGCATATCCACACTAGGCACATTAATTCGGTGGTGTGCGTCCATGGTCCGAGGCTAGCGTCGATTTCTGCAGCGGTGCACTGTGGGCAGCTACTGTAAAATAATGAGGCCAATAACGTCGATTTGCGTCCACACTAACCCTAATCTGATATAGTAATATCGATTTTAGCGTTACTCCTCTCGTTTTGTAGGAGTACAGAAATCGATTTAAAGAGCCCTTTAAATCGATATAAAGAGCAGTGTAGTGCGGATGGGTGCAGCATTAAATCGATTTAACGCTGTTAAAATCGGTTTAACAGCATAGTCTAGACCAGGCCAAAGACTCATCCATCTTCTGGTTACCAGATTATTCTCAAACGACATGTCTTCAATAGTGTTCTGAACCTCCTTTGGAAACTCTGAAGCATGAAGCCACAATTCCCTGCACATTACGATGGGAGTAGCCATAGTCCTCAAAGATGTATCCACTGCATCTACTTGTCTTCTTCTATGAGAACCTAGAATGAGCTCTGTCTTGCTGAGAAGCCTGTCAGCAAAGTCCACAAATTTTGAATAATTCAGGAAATCATACTCATCCATTAGTGCTTGGTAGCTGGCTATCCTGAACAAAAGGCTAAAAGAAGAAAATACCTTCCTTCCCACTAAGTCTAGATGCTTGCCCTCCTTAACAGTCAGGATAACTGTGTTGTTGCCTAGATCCTTCCATGGAGTCCTGGACCACTAAAGAGTTAGGAGCATGATGAGAGAACAGAAATTCCACCCCTTTGGCTGGGACATAGTAGCATTTCTCTGCCCTCTTAGGAGTAGGGGTGCAGGTCACTGGGGTATACCAGACCGCTCTAGCTAGTCCAGGACGGCTTTATTATCAGGTAGCACTATTCAAATGGAACTGGAGGCTGTCCAAGAGCTTATGTTGAGGATTCCGAATTTCCTCAAAAGGAATTTACAGCTCACCAGCAATTCTAAGAAAGAGTTTTTGGAACTCCTTCTAGTCATCGAGGGGAGGGGGAGAGAGGGGATGAGGACACTGAAGCCACCAACGCCTCTGTGGACAAAGATGACAATCTCATTGGTTTTGGCAGAACCACTGGATCTGGCATGTATTCCTCCTCCTCAACAGGATCAGGAAGCATCTTGAGTTGCCCTCTTGGAGGGAGGGGATTGGATGACTCTCTAGCAGACAGGACGTACTATGTGCGGTAGTATGTCCCCCACGGCCTCCAGAATGCCAAACAGGATGGATTGAATGGGGATTGCTGAGGTCCTAATGGCTTGGTATACCAATGGCTCTGAGGCAGGTGATGGGGTGGAGGTTGGTCCCAAGCTGGTCCAGACCTCCTGTCCAAGAAGGCATGTCTTGGAGGAAGAAATAACAGTTTAAAATCTTCTGAGAAAAAGAAAGCTGATTCCAGATCCAGTGGTGGTACTGATGGTGCCACTGGAGGAAAGTTAAAACCCAATGACGGAATGGGAGGCAGACTCCTCCCAAAAGTCAGCTCTCCTGGCGGAGTTGGGACCACACTCAAGAGGGAGGGACCTAATGGAGCAGGAGACACTGGATCTGGAAGAGTAAAGGAGCATAGCTCTTGGCTCTTTCCAGAGTGTGTGGGGTCCTATGTGCATGAATTGATGGAGCTGCAGTAGAGACAATCCATGCCACAGCCATGGAAAACAGAGTCAGTACCGCGGATAGCCAATGCTGATGTTGATCACTCTTTGTATGTCCCAACAGACCTGTGGCTTGTGCTTGGGTGGTACTAGAGGTACAACAGCCTCCAAATCACAATCCAGTGGCAATGGAGTCCTAAACTTGTGGGCTCTCTCATCATTCTCCTCAGATTTAGGGCTACTAAATTCTCTTGGGCCGAGCTTAGAGACTTGCTCAGTTTAGGCAGGGCTGAATCCAACTTCTTTGAAGTGGATCTGGAGAAGGATTTAATCTCATGCTTATGAGAATGCTCCCAGCTCTCTCAGCAAGACCCAAACGAGGGTAAGCTCCCTCGCTCTGGAGTCAGACCTCGTGGTAGGAGATGAACTCCCTGCTGAGTAAGGTCAAGGTAAAGGGTGGGGTCTCTCAGACTGGGTCCAATTGTGGCCTCATGGCCTTTTCTATTAGGAGATTCCTAAGACCAAGTTTCCGCCCTTTCCAGGCCTGACTAGAGAATGAACATCAGTTATTGTACCTTCTCACAATGTGGGCTTCCTCAAGGCAGCACAAGGAACATTGGTGGTCATTGACGACCAAGGAGGAGTGTAGGCAGGAAGCACAAATTTTGAAGCCTAGAGTCCTGGGCATAGTCCAGTACCCAAAAGAAGGTATGGGGGTAGGCATGGAGTTCCCCAGGTCAGAGAGTCTAACTAACCATAAAATAGTAAAACCATCCGATAAAAAACTTTAACCTCTAAAAACTTCTAAAATTATTTACAGATGTAAAATATATGTTCACAGATAAAAGAATAAAGCTGAAACTTTGGACATGGAAGGTTCCAACCTGGATCGTGCAGTGGTGAGAAGGAAGAGGTCAGTCCACCCTGCCCTTTATCTCCTCGGTCGGAGACGTGAGCTCAACAAGAGTGTACATGCAAACCAATGGACACTGCTTTTAAAATTCTGCAGCTCTGGATGCAGCACATGTAACCACAGTGGTATACACATAAGGACCAGCACTTGAAGAACATTAAATATTATTTGCTCAGAATTCACATATAAGTCAACAACTGGACTCTGTTTACAGATGGGCCTGAATAGGACCCAAATTTAGCAAATCGATGAGGCTACTCAGACGCTTGAAGTTATGCTTGCATAACCCATGTTTCTGTCACTGTTCCTTTAAACAGTAGTAGTCAGGGTTTTTTCCATCAATAGAGCGAAGGAGCTGTCCACTGACTCCAGCTAGACTGGGACTAGTAGGGAAAAAGAAAAATATCACAAACACTTGGAGCATTCTCAGCATGGCATCTCCAAGCGTCTGGGCCAATTCCATTCCCATGTGGGGAAAAAACGGGGGGAAGGGGCACCAAACTCTTCAGGTAGCCGGACGGAGAGGGAAACAAAGATCTCTGCCCTGAGAGCTGATGCTAAGAGGATTGCTTTTACTTATTGCAAGTACGTGTTAGAGCCAAACTTAGTTAGAGATTCCCTGTAAGGAACTGTTGTTGTTAGATGTTTAAGAATATGGTATTATGTGCGTTTGTGACGTATATTTTATGTGGGAAAGGCAGGGAGCTCCTGCTCAAAACTCCTCAGTCAATTAATTCAACCAGACCCAGAAGGAGACAGCTGTATCGGGGAGGAGGTGAAGACCTCTGCCCGAAGGGCTGACGATCACAGGCTTGCTTTTACTTATTGCAGGAAGAAGATAACCACAAGGAGAAGGATACCAGCCTATGCAAAGAACTGGACACTTGGTGTTTGTTCAGCTCAGGACGACGTGGTGATGATGGTGCCAAATCAGTGGTGCATGTTTAAATGCATAAAATTTGTGGCCTGTGTACCTTTTGCTACTGACAAAATCTGTATGTTTGATACTATTATTTTTGTTTGTATAGTATTTACTGTGTTGCTGTAATGATAAGGTTGTGTTTAGATTGATAAAGAATCTTAATTGACCCTCAAATTGTTTTTCTAGAACCAAAGATTTTTTTCTTAGTTGGAGCAGCTTTATTATATTGTGGAGTCTTTATTCCAGACTGGAGCAACTCAGGGTATGGGCATCCATGACTGCCCAAATATGCGTATTTATCTTGTGTGTTATCCACAGAGGGGAGTTCCACTGTCATAACAGACTGCAGTAAAATGGGTTACACTTGCATCAAAACCTAAAACTTTACATGCCCCAAAACAACCCCCTTTAGCCTCAGGGTATGGCTATACTCAGGACCGGCACTTACATTGAGGTGAACTAGGCAATCGCCTAGGGCGCCAGGATATTCGAGGTGCGGCATTTTGCTGGGGGGGGGAGGGAGGCGGCAGGCGGCTCCGGTGGAGCTGCCGCAGTCGTGCCTGCGGAGGGTCCGTTGGTCCGCAGTTGCGGAGGAGCTGCGGCAGGCACGGCTGCGGTAGTTCCACCGGAGCCGCGGACCAATGGACCCTCCGCAGGCACGACTGCGGCAGCTCCACCGGAGCCATGAGAGCGGCGCGGCGAAATGGCCTTGCACCTAGGGGGTGAAAAACTCTAGCGCCGGTCCTGGCTACACTGCAAAAATAAATCAATCAATCCCACAGCAGCTAGTCTCAGAGCCTAGATCAAGTGACCCAGGCTTGCGCTAAAGGGCTAAAAATAGCATCATAGATATTCCCGCTCAGGTTGGAGACCAGATTCCAAGACCCTCCCCGGCTCGAACCCAAATGGCAACATCTATACTGCTAATTACAGCCCAGCAGTGAGAGCCCAAGTCAGTTGACCTAGGGTCTGAGACTCGTTGCCTTAGGTGTTTCTTTTGCCGTGTACAAGTACCCTTAGTGCAGTTTCAGGGACAAGCAAGATCTGTATTCATATGTTAATTCCCTTGTTAAAGCCTCACACTAACATCCCCGAATGCAAACTATTTATGCATCAGTTAAACACACTCTCCCAGAATTATTTTCCATCTGTGAAATGGCTGAAATGGCCTTAACCTTCTGTAGTCACATTCTTATTCCTTTTATAAACAAAATATTATTTCATTTAGAACACAATTTCCTAGACTATCCATTATTAAAATTCCCTCTCAAAAACGAATTTACATCTGAATGATCTCATTACTTCTGAACCAGCCAATTATTGCCCCTAGTGAACAAAACAATTAGACTTGTGCTCGTTGTTCTCAGGTTCTTCCTTAGCAGCCCTGATGCAATGATGGCCTCAAAATATAAGACTAGATAGACCCAAAGATATAAACACACATATGCTTACATAACATGCAAGCAAGCAAGCAAAGTCATCTTTGTTCAGGGTGGGGTTTTGTTTTTGTTTTTTAAAAAAGGAAATAATTTTCGGGTTCTATAATGAATCATTTGAATAGTATGGGGCAGTCAACACCTCAGATTTTAAACTTGGGTATTCGGCCTCTATGGGGATGAGTACCATATAGGAATCTACACAGACAAACTTGTTTCTCCAAAAATGGAGCCAGCCAGCCTTCCATTTGCTCTGAGACCTTGCCTACTCATGCAGCATTGTCACAAATACCGTTGAACACAGCTTGAAGACGGAAGATGGTTTTTAGGAGGCTGGCTAAGAGATGGAATGCTTCAGTACATTATAAAGGTTTGGGAACATATTTCAGTTATTGTAACAAAAATATATAATACTGTAATAATTTGTAACTCACTTTCCCTCCTATACACTCTGTACCTTCTCTTTGTAATTTGCTCTCAGTTTCATTCATTCATACAAAGATTTTATCCTCACTACAATCTTATCAAAAAGTGATCCGATTAAACTCTGACATCAATTTCCATACTTTGCACGTCAGTAGGATTCCACAGCAGCTGCCCCTTATAGAGAAGTCCTACAGATTTCAGGAACAATCTTTCTCCACAATTTTTAATCCCACGCACAGAACATAATGTCTATCTATCTATGAGCTTGTCTAAACAGTGCTGCAGTCCGGACTACGGGGGTGTGATTTGTAGTGCACTCTAAAGTGATGCACTCTAACTGCCTAGTGTAGATCCTACAGGTGTGAACTAAAAGATAACGAGTTCATTTTAGCATAATACTGTCTGAAACGTGACAACATCAACGTGAACTAGGTACCTTGTAGTTCATGCCAGCAGAGTCTATATGGGGCAATAGGAGTGCAACACCTGAGAATGCTCTACAAATCATACTCCCACAGTCTGGACTGTAGCGCTATGTAGACCTGCCCCATCTAGATCCTTATATGGCCTTCGGCACACTAGCATCCGAACATCTCACAATTCTTAATTAATGTTGATATGTGGCATGGAAGTACTATCCTCATTTCACAAAACGGAACAGATACACAGTGTACATGAAGTGACTTGCCTCAAGTCCCACAGGAAGATTGTGGCAGAGCCAAGAACTGAACCCAGGTCTCCTGATTCCCAGTCCTGGGCCAGACCTGATAGACCAGCCTTTCCACCCTAGCAGAGATTTGCATTCTGCTACTACATTCTACTTTAAAAGCTCTGCAGAAAGGAGTTCATTTGCTATTAAATTCCATAGATTTTTAAGAGTAATTTTCACAAAGCTTTATTATATAGAATTGTATTGGTTTCATCCCTAGGAAATTCTACAGATCTATTCTATATGGAGTGATATAATAAAGGGCATGCAGAAGCATCACAAGTGCACATGCATCACAACCACATTGAAGCCAGTCAGCTGCAACTTTGGGGTCTTATGAGGAACTTACTGAAATAATTTTTTCAGTCGTTTTTATTGACTATTAGCTTTGTAAAACCTCTCAGTAATTCCACAGGACTTCACCCTTTGAAAATCAGTTGACACCTAAATTGTAAACTACAATCACTCTGATTTTCATCCTACTTCCCTTCCTTCCCCCTACATTCTTCAATTCCAGCATGATTGTAACAGCTAATACATCACAAACCTCTAGTGTCAGAGGTTAATGCTTTATAATATTTGAAAACGGGAATCCCCAGCTGCTTTTGGACGGTATAAATCACTGATTTCCAAGCTCTAGTGGTTCTTGAGATGGCGGCTACTAAAAAGGCTAAAATGGATGTGGGGTGAAATGAGTCAATACGGTAAATTAGAGTGATGTGAATTTATGGACCAATTTTATGTGACTCACTAGGGTTATAAATGAATTTTTTTTAGTATCTGTAGTGCACCCATCATTGTAGCATTTAGGCACTGAATACTGGATGCCAATGAAAATTTGTTACCAGGTATCCATTGGCATAGAGCACTTATTTCTAACACTCCTGGTTTGAGATGTAACAGACTATGAAAGTGGTATAAAAGACGGTTACTCACCTTTGTAACTGTTGTTCTTCGAGATGTGTTGCTCATATCCATTCCAGTTAGGTGTGTGCGCGCGCGCCGCGTGCACGTTCGTCGGAGAAACTTTTACCCTAGCAACACGCGGTGGGCCGGCAGGTCGCCCCCTGGAGTGGCGCCACTATGGTGCCTGATATATACCCCTGCCGACCCAACCGCT
>NC_133769.1:3755979-3815632 GCF_003597395.2 Chelonoidis abingdonii
GGGTATATATCAGGCACCATAGTGGCGCCACTCCAGGGGGCGACCTGCCGGCCCACCGAGTGTTGCTAGGGTAAAAGTTTCTCCGACGAACGTGCACGCGGCGCGCGCGCACACACCTAACTGGAATGGATATGAGCAAGCACTTGAAGAAGAACTTTTGATACCTGAGTAGGCTCCAGTACTTGACTCTACTGCACAAATCCTACCTGACAGGAGAACTGCTGCAGAACAAACCATGAGTGATGCCTCTGTATCTGTTATTCCAAAGGACAAGAAAATAAAATGGAAGCCTGCCTGTACGAAACAAAGTGCACAACTAGAGACTCAGTGTTGAACCACCAAACCCTTGGAGAAGGTAAAAAAAAATTCAGACTCCTCTGACAAAACACTGGAGATATACTCTGCGACCCACATCCACATTCTTTATGAAGCATGCGGAGAGGACAGAAACCCTAATTATTCAAAGGTGCAGAAGTGGATGGAATTAGTGCCTACTTCTGGAAATCTTAGTATTCTTTTAAGACTCTTCAGAAGAATACTCCAAGCTGAACCAGAAGGAAGCATACCAGACATTGTGCATTTCCACATAGACCTCTTCCCCCACCCAAAAAAAAGGTGACTGTGTATATAGCATTTAGAGGTGGGGCACTGGAAATCACGTCATCAGGTTTGCCATAAACAACCTGGGCCAGACACTTAGTCTCACTTTTGCTATCTGTGAAATAGGAACAACACTACTCATCTTTGTAAAACACTTGGATATCCTTGGGTGAAAGCCTTTATATAAGTGCAAAGAACATGACAACACACAGTTGATATTTGAGTACATCATATATCAAGAACAAAAGAGAAGGATGTATGAAAAGGCACCAGTTTGCATGAAATGTGTGGTCCACAGTATTCAAAGGAATCTCAGTGGTACCAGATGACAGAACAAGGAGTAATGGTCTCAAGCTGCAGTGGGGGAGATCTAGGCTGCATATTTGGAAACACTATTTCACTAAGAAGGTGGTGAAGTACTGGAATGGGTTACCTAGGGAGGTGGTGGAATCTCCATCCTTAGAGGTTTTAACGGTCAGGCTTGACAAAGCTGTGGTTGGGATGATTTAGTTGGGGACTGGTCCTGCTTTGAGCAGGGGGTTGGACTAGATGACCTCCTGAGGTCCATTCCAACCCTGATATTCTATGATTCTTTACACGAGAAGTAGGGCTGCAAGCCAGGAAGTGATTTCCAGCTAAGGTGTGAGAACACCTGGGGGTAAGGAAATGCATTATTTAGGATTTCCTATGCAAAATCTGTGCCCACTGATCATTTAAATGCTGGGAGAGGAGTGCATAACCTCTTCCCTCTAAAAGAGTTCCCTGGTGTTCAGAATAGCAATTCTATACAACCTATACATGTAGTTGCTGTAAATCTGTGGTTTTCAACCGGTGGTCCATGGACCCCTAGGGGTCCACAGACTATATATAGGATTTTCAAAGGGATTCGCACCTCCATATGAATTTTTTTATGGGTCTGCAAATGCAAAAAGGTTGAAAACCACTGCTGTAAATGATCTTGAAGTTATCAGCTTAGAATGAGAGACATCTAAAGAGTCTTGTGATTACATTAAAGAATTGCAGTGCTTCTGTGTCAGCTAACAGAAGGGAGTACAGGCCTTTCACATCAAGAATTTGCAAAGGCAAATGAGATACATATATAAATGGTCACTAAAAAAAGCCAAATGTCCCATTTTCTGATGTTTGGACGTCCTGCATAATGTTCTGTAGCCACCTCAATGAAGATGGCAGAAAAAGTTCAAGTCACTGCATTGTATGTACTTGAGCATTCATGATGTGCTAAGACAACACATTAGAGAAAACAATGTGATTTTCATTCATTATCCAGCTGAGAACTTGTCAAGATTATCAACTGGGTGAGATGACCCATCAGGATAGGTAGAGAAGCAGGAGATGAAGGCTCTTCCTTTAAAAGGATACAGTCAAATTGAAAATCACAGTACTGTTCAAGTGACAGTGAAGATGATTATAAATAAAAGATTAGAAGAAAAGCATTATTTCTCTTCCCCTCCCACCAGTTTCTTTACTTCATGCATCTGAAAGGACTTTCAATAGAGACAGTTTCACTCTCTTGTTCACGGTGGGTTGCACTTCCTGTCTCTCGCACTAGCGTAAATGGCAGATCCAGGGTATCCTAAGTATGCACAGTAAAGTATTGTGTTCCTCCTCTATTAATTTTTTAATTAATGAACTCATCTCAGAAAGGAAGATGAGGAGCAAAGTCACTTTAGCCCTGTGCACGGGTGATATATAGCAATGCGGAAAATACCAGATGGCCATCTCCTCAGAAAACCTGCCAATACAAAAGGACCAGAAGTGTCCAGAAGACCACATCTAAGCATTATGTAAAGTCCAAGAAATATTTGCTAGCATGGTACAAAACAAAAAATCCCTGTTATTCATACTCTGATTTTTCATAAAGACCTGGAAAACAGCTGAGGTGGCTTGGTCTCACCAGGGAAATAATTTTCCATAGCTGATTTAATCTATGAAAACATTAACCTAATGACAGCAGCTGTGCTCAGAAAGCAGAGGACATCTCTGAAATAACTCGGCACAGATCATCGTTACAGCCACATTCTATTAGTGCCCATTCTCTGCTGAATGGATAGTTGGTCCTTTATTTACAAAGAAGCTGAAAGACAGAAGCCATCATTATTTAAAGTAACCTAGTGAATTTCAGCATGTTAGGTTTTGGGGTGTCCACTTTGAGACACCTATTTGTGGAGCGTGTGAATGTCAGAAAATGCTGATCTTCAATCCTTTAAGGTGTTTCAAAAATTGAGTCAACAAATTACTAGCCACATTTGAAAATCTTCGACAGAGCATGTCAATGGCCAAATAAACAAACAAAAAAATAGGCGGAGAGATGACAGACCTTTTTTTTTGGAGAAAGAAGATTTAATAGGTAAGAACCTCTATCTATGCCTTCCAATTTCCACATGAGAGTCCATACTTGGAGCCCTGCTAGATAAGAAGCTTTAAAATGCAACATTGCTAGCACTTCCAAAAGAACACTACAAATCAGGGCAAGTCTCAAGATAGATGATTTGATTCATTCTTGTTTTTAACTACTTAAAGGAAAGATGAAAGATAGTCTCTGAGATAAGAGAAAGAAAAAAATATTCTAAGAGCTTAGATAAAATCAAGTAAAGCTGAAAGAATTCCTCTTTCAGAGGGGCAGCTGTCCAAAAGGACACATGGCTCCAAAAAGCAATCTCTAGAGTTGTGGAAGAAATTTTTTTTTAAGTCTGTAACTGAAAACTCCTGTTATAATCATGCTAAGAGTAAAAATAAATAAAGTGCTCAATTCCAATAGGCAAGCTCTCTATTTATGCTCTTATCCAGTACTAGAGATCTACTGAAATGTCTCATTTCATTTGTGTTCTGTGAAGGTGAGACAGCAGAGGGTCTTTGATTTGAATTTGTTTACTCCTCCATGGTCACCCAGAGCTGGGATTTGTTGAACATCAAGACATGTTGCAAGGCTTAGGTATTCATTCAGATTCTGCTGAGGGTGTAACTGAAAGGATGGAGTGGGTCAATGGAAATATGTTTCATCATTAAGGCATGCTTATTTAGCTGATTAATATATTTGAAGTCTTTTTTTCTACTGTAAGTCATGACAGGTGATTCGAAAGAAAAACGTGGACATACTAAACTGAATAAGCACGTGTATAAACTAGAAAACAAATCATGGAAATGCTGAGGACTTCTTAACTATAACATTCAAAGAGGCATCACTATAGACAACTTCTGGATATTTCCCTATTCTGTCGCTGTTCATTATTTCCTGCAAAGCAACATCTACTGTACTGCTTATGCCCAGTTTGTAAATCTGCACTTTACTGGATATTCCCTAATGCCCTCATTAACAATCGTTAGCTCTAGCAAAGAAGTTTTGAATCCATCTGTTCCAGGTTCTTTTCACATCCTGGGCCACTTCCTTCAGAAATTTAGGATGGATACTAGCTGACCTTGATGTCTCCAGTTGTCTCAATTTCCTGATCCCCTGATTTCGGATTCTGGGCAAGCCTAATTTCTGCCTTTTTTTCCCCTCTTCCTCAACTTGAAAACACTAATCTCTGTGTTCCGGCATCTGTCTACTCTGCTCCTTGGTGAACGTCATCACAGAAACTTAGAAGTAAAAACACATTCTCTGTGCATCATCTATAAATTTCTGTTAATTTGACATTATTGTTGAGACTTTAAAAGACAACTGAAACACCGATCTTGCCATTGGGGAACAATGTGTTAGTCCTGGTCTATTTTTAAAAAAAGTAATACGTAAATTTATGCCATTTTGGGGCTCCCAAGGGCCACATTTGTCTAAAGCAGGGGTCAGCAACCTTTCAGAAGTGGTGTGCCGAATCTTCATTTATTCACTCTAATTTAAGGTTTTGCATGCCAGTAATACATTATAACGTTTTTAGAAGGTCTCTTTCTATAAGTCTTAAATATATAATTAAACTATTGTTGTATGTAAAGTAAATAAGTTTTTTAAAATGCTTAAGAAACTTCATTTAAAATTAAATTAAAATGCAGAGCCCCCCAGACCAGTGGCCAGGACCTGGGCAGTGAGCGCCACTGAAAATCAGCTGTGCTGCCTTCAGCACCCATGCCATAGGTTGCCTACCCCTGGTCTAAAGAGATGCCCTGACCCTACTGGGAGCTGCTAGCTATGAGCCATATTATGCCATCGTTTTTTTTCAGGAGAATCCCCATCTGATTTCAATGCGACATTCTGCTTAACAATCCCAGTAGGCTAAGGCTCTAAGTGATCAGCAGGGGGGCTAGCCACAACAGAAACTGACTGGCTGCCTGGTGGTTCCCGCTGCCTTAATTGGCGACGGGAAGGGGAGAGAATGTCCAACAAAAAGGGGTATCTGAAAAGCAACCTTACTTCCAAAATAGATACGCAGCTGCTGGGGCTACCTGGCTGAACTGGTGGTACAGTGAGGAGTATATTGCAGGTAGAAAGGGTTCGCTCAGAGGCACTGTGTGCTGGAGAGAGGACAGAGGGAACTCTGATAACAGCATTCTAGGGGGGCTGGGTTGGCAACTAGTGGAGCTCTTGCCCACTTCTCCTGCACTCCCTTTGCTCAAGTCCCCTCCTGGTACCCCTGATGCTGGGGGAAGAGGACCCCATCTTACACTTGCAAGTTAAGCATCTGATCCTCCACCCCGAAGCTTTGCCACTGACTTCGAGGGAGCAGGATCAGATCACAACTATATAATGACTGAAACAAATCCAGCTGTGAAGAGTTCCAGACAGAGTCATGCCCAGACATATATATGGAGTTCCACAGCTTGCTACGTTAAATGCTTGCTAGTACATCACGTCCAGCACTTGTGCTGCAAATGACTTTCAGAAACACGACTCGGGCTTTCAAGACCAAATTTGTCTCGACAGGTCCAAGGTATTTCACTAAGGGGAAAAGTCCATGTCTGGTTAGTAAAGAAATGTTTAAAATAGGGCTTAAAGTAACCTAAAATATCCACCAACTTCCCAACCCCATACACACAAATCCTGACACACTTCCTATGCTGTGAAAAGCACCATTGTCCAACCCCACTCAGTTAGCTCATAGACCCATAGGTCAGAAGGGACCAATATGATCATCTAGTCTGACCTCCTGCACAAGGCAGGCCACAAAACCCTACCCATACACATTTATAACAACCCCGAACCCATGACTGAGTTATTGAAATCTCAAAATTGAGATTTTGAAGACCTCAAGCTGCAGGGAATCCACCAGCAAGCGACCCATGCCCCACGCTGCAGAGGAAGGCGAAAAACCTCCAGGGCCTCTGCCAATCCGCCCTGGAGGAAAATTCCTTCCCGACCCCAAATATGCGCCGATCAGCTAAACCTGAGCATGTGTGGGCAAGACTCACCAGCCAGCACCCAAGAAAGAATTCTCTGCAGTAACTCAGTTCCCATCCCATCCAACATCCCCTCACAGACCATTGAGCAGACTTATCTGCCGATTAATCCAAAATCAATTGCCCAAATTAAACTATCCCATCATAACATCCCCTCCATATACTTATCAAGCTTAGTCTTAAAGCCAGATAAGTCTTTTGCCCCCACTACTTCCTCGGAAGGCCTGTTCCAGAACTTCACTCCCCTAATGGTTAGAAAACCTCGTCTAATTTCAAGTCTAAACTTCCTAATATCCAGTTTTGTACCCATTCGTCCTCGTGCCTACATTAGTACTAACTTAAATAATTCCTCTCCCTCCCTAACGTTAATCCCCTGATATATTTATATAGAGCAAGCATATCCCCCCGGAGCCTTCTTTTGGCCAGGCTAAACAAGCCAAGCTCTTTGAGTCTCCTTCATAAGGCAGATTTTCCATTCCTCTTCGGATCATCCTAGTAGCCCGTCTCTGAACCTGTTCCAGTTTGAATTCATCCTTCTTAAACATGGGACACCAGAACTGCACACAATATTCCAGGTGGGTCTCACCAGCGCCGTATATAACGGCACTAACACCTCCTTTCTCCTTGCTGGAAATACCCGCCTGATGCATCCTAAAAACCGCATTTGCTTTTTTAACAGCCATATCACATTGGCGCTCATAGTCATCCTGCTATCAACCAATACCCCAGGTCCTTCTCCTCCTCCGTCGTTCCAACTGATGCGTCCCCAACGTATATCTAAAATTCTTATTATTAATCCCTAAGTGCATGACCTTGCACTTTTCACTATTATATTTCATTCCTATTACTATTACTCCAGTGTACAAGGGTCCAGATCTTCCTGAATAGTATCCCGGTCCTTCTCCGTGTTAGCAATACCCCCAGCTTCGTGTCATCCGCAAACTTTATTAACACATTCCCGCTCTTTGTGCCAAGGTCAGTAATAAAATAGGTTAAATAAGATCGGTCCCAAAACCGATCCTTTGAGGGGACTCCGCTAGTAACCTCCTTCCAGCCTGACAGTTCACCCTTCAGTACGACCCGCTGGGAGTCTCCCCTTTAACCAGTTCCTTATCCACCTTACACAACTTTCTCACAATTCAGTCCCCATCTTTTCCAATTTAACTAACAGTTCCCCTGCGGAACCGTGTCAACGCCTTACTGAAATCGAGGTAAAATTAGATCTACCGCATTTCCTTTGTCTAAGTAATCCGTCACCTTCTCAAACGAAGGAGATCAGGTTGGTTGGCACGATCTACCTTTTAGTAAATCCATTGCAATTCGCCCAATTACCATTGACCTCAATTCCTAACTACTTTCTCCCTTAAAATTTTTCCAAGACCTTACACACGACAGACAGAATCAAGCTAACGGCCTATAATTACCCAGATCATTTTATTGTCCTTCTCTTAAAATAGGAACTACGTTAGCAATTCTCCAGTTCGTACGCACAACCCCTCTCCTAATCCCCGAGTTACCGATTGCTTAAAAATTCTCGCTAACGGGGCTCGCAATTTCAACGTCGCACAGTCCAGTTCTTTAATATCCTCGTGGTGGAGATTGTCCGTCGGTCCCCGATCTCGATTTGTCCCATTAAGCTGTTCAAGTTTGGCCTCTACCTCAGATGCGGTAAGTCCACTTCCATATCCAACATCTCAAAATTGGAATTTTGAAGACCTCAAGCTGCAGGGAATCCACCACAAGCGACCCATGCCCCACGCTGCAGAGGAAGGCGAAAACCTCCAGGGCCTCTGCCATCCGCCTGGAGGAAATTCCTTCCGCGACCCCAAATATGGCGATCAGCTAAACCCTGAGCATGTGGGCAAGACTCACCAGCCAGCACCAGAAAGAATTCTCTGCAGTAACTCGTCCCATCCATCCAACATCCCCTCACAGACCATGAGCAGACTTATCTGCCGATAATCCAAAATCAATGCCCAAATTAAACTATCCATCATAACATCCCCTCCATGTACTTATCAAGCTTAGTCTTAAGCCAGAAAGTCTTTTGCCCCCACTACTTCCTCGGAAGGCTGTTCCAGAACTTCACTCCCTAATGGTTAGAACCTTCATCTAATTTCAAGTCTAAACTTCCTAATATCCAGTTGTACCCATTCGTCCTCGTGCCTACATTAGTACTAAACTTAAATAATTCCTCTCCCTCCCTAACGTTAATTCCCCTGATATATTTATATATAGAGCAAGCATATCCCCCGGAGCCTTCTTTGGCAGGCTAAACAAGCCAAGCTCTTTGAGTCTCCTTTCATAAGGCAGAATTTCCATTCCTCCAAGGTTGTCCCCTACCACCATTTCTTCTACGAGGTCCTCACTGCTCACCAAAACCAAATCTAAAATGGCATCCCCTCTCGTAGGTACTTCAACTACTTGATGAAGAAATCCATCCGCTATCACATCCAGAAAAATCTGACCCCTATTATTCTTGCAAGCACTCGTCCTCCAGTCTATATCCAGGAAGTTGAAGTCTCCCATAATCACACATTTCCCCTTAGTGTTTACTTCATTAAAGACATTAAAGAGGTCTCTATCCATATCCAAATCAGATCCCGGCGGTCTGTAGCAGCTGAAAGGAATTCAAACAAACCTTTAACAACCAAATTTATCTATGAGCTAAGAAGCATGAACAGTTTCATTCCACGAAGTTTTTTAAGTTATAAACTCTTGAAAATAGGAGCCTGTAATGACAGTGCCTCTTCAATCAGAACTATAGCAAAGCCAGCATAATGCTGCAAAGTATACCTCTCCTGCAAATTAAACATCCCTCAGTATCTTCTACAGCTCGGTCCGTTCTCCCTGAGTAAACCCTGTATCCTCATCTATTTAAATAAATTGGCATTCATCAGAAACTCAGCTGAAAGACTATTCACTCTCCACTTATTTTTACCCCCTTTAAACTCTTGGCTCCGTTCTGCATCTCCACTGCCATCTTTTGCACATGGCAGTGTAAGCATTTCGGGGGAGATGTTCCAAAGGGACAAAGGACAGCTCAGTGCCCAACTCCCACTGAAGTAAGTGGGAGCTGAGAACACCTTACTCCTGTTTGTGTCTTTGAACGTCAAACCCCTTATCGCCAAGAGATGGGTTAAAACCAAAAACTCAATTCCAGACCCCTTTGAATTTCAGAGGCAGGATGTGAATCTCTGAACTGAACCTGCCACAGCGATTCTGGTTGCACATCAGATCTTCTCTCTTTTCCATTCAGTTCATGCACTAGGCTTTTGTACTGCATACAGAACTGAGATACCCAAGCATCTGTCCCCCCTCTGTAACCTCTACTGATAACACAAATGTCACAAAAAAATCTGGTCTAGTGAGATTTCTCCCATTTGGGGCTGAAGGGTAAAGTTTTCTACAGCACCGAAGTGACATGGGGTACGTGTCTTGAACTACAGGGTTGTGAATAGCAGCGTGCACCTAAGTGCTTCTCTGTAACTTCCATGTGTGTGCATTGCAGGCTCAAACTAAAGGTTCCCAGTTCACATTAATGTACTGTTGTTTCAAGAGGGCTACATTAACGTAAATTAGAAACTTTTTAGTTTGTCCCCGAAGCATCCACAAAGGGGAGTTGCAGTGGAGCACTTTGGTGCGCACAGCTATTCACATGCCCATAATCTGAAGAGCAAGGCAGCGTAGATAAACTCTTAGCAGTCTGCAAAAAGAACAGGAGTACTTGTGGCACCTTAAAGACTAACAAATTTATTTGAGCATAAGTTTTCATGGGCTACAGCCCACGTCATTGGATGCATGCTGTAGCCCACGAAAGCTTATGCTCAAATAAATTGGTTAGTCTCTAAAGTGCCACAAGCACTCCTGTTCTTTTTGCGGATACAGACTAATACGGCTGCTACTTTGAAACCTATCTTAGCAGTCTACGTCCCATTTTAAAAAGTGACAGACACTTAGGAGACTAAGTGTGGGCCTACATGGGGACATCCAGGAAAATTAATCCAAACTAACTGAAGTGTGAATTTGAAGCGGATTAGCTAAAACAAACTAAATCTCTGTGCAGAACATGTTATTCAGAATTAAAGTGACAATTCAGTTTAGTATAATATACTTTGTAAATTAATTAAGCTAAATCAAATTAAGGTCACTAATTCTGAATGAGGGTGTTCACATAGGGGTTTAATACAGCTTAACTAATCCACTTCAAATTCACACCTTTTGTTAATTCAGATTAATTTCCCTGGATGTTCCCATGTAGACAAGCCCTTAGTCATACAGCTCTACGTAAGCTCAAAAGTTTGTCCAATAAAAAATATTACCTCACCCATCTTGTGTCTCTAATGAGCTCCTGAATAACTTTTGAAAATTTAACCTGAAGTCTTGAAAAATTTTGGTACCAACTGGTAAACTATTAGATGCTTGAAGATCAATTTTATTTCTTAATGCATTTGCTCTTTTTTCTTTTGGAAAAAATATATTCCCCTGCCACTGTAGTTTCAAATGCAGCTACTACCAATAGCTCCATTTTGTTTGTTTCTTTTTCAGGCACCAAGAGCAGGAACATGCAAAATCTATGGGGAAAACTGTAGGCTAATTAGCTGATGTGGAGCTAACACAGGCAGCATAAGAGCTAAGTACTGTTCTTCTGTAGGCCTCACAAAAATCTCTCCACCAGGGAGTACATGATAAAAAAAAAAATTAATCCAGAAAGCATCCTCCATGAGATTACAAATATATTTTTAAAAGACAAATTTTGTCCTATGTTATGTCCTTTTAAAATTCATTTATTTTCTTAAGCTCGGGAATTTGTTTTATCCGCTTTTATGCTTAATATTTTTCCTCTGTTTGTCTATCTGCTCTGACTGACTGACCTCAAGAGACCAACTCTCCTGGCTGGCACTCCAAAGTCAGCAATGGCACAAGCCACATCGCCAAGGAGTTAACAAAGGTTAAGCAGTGATAATGGCAGCACGCAGCTTCAGCACAGTTACTTGCTGGCATTAGGTGAATCTAAACATTAGGGAGTAAATTAAACACCAGAGAGGGGTCTTACTTTTTCAAAAGCAATTTTACATAACGGCCTTCATTAAAAAGGCATTTTCTATTCTTGGCATCAGCAAAGAGAAAGTAAAACTCTAGATTTAGTTGAACGAGAAACTTCTAGGCTGGGATTTTAAATCCTTGATACCAAAAAGCCTTTCTTGGTGTTAGTAGAGGTAGCTTTTCTCTTTCCTAAAAGCAGTCTTAACAATCAACCATTATTTTAAAAAACTCATTATGTATGGCACTCTAATTGTGTTGTAAGAGATTCTTCCCAGCTGCTTTTTTCATACATTCAATTGTGTTAGGAAAAACATGTCTTTATATAGCCTAGAATTAATGTTTTCTTCCTCCATTCAGTGTTATCCCTTTTTTTATTTGTTCAAAGCATTATTATTATTTATGTATATAAAGATTATAGTCCTATCCAAATGAGGCCCAAGTATGCTCAGGTGGTAAGCTATGAGTTATTAGTAAGGAAATGGTCTCCACCCAATAAAAATAGTAAGATTGGATTCATTATAATACCCTTAATTTTTATTCAAGGCAAATGGACTTGCACAGCAAAAGGAATAGCCTTGACATACTTTATGTTCATAACATGCCTGTATCAGTGTTCGGAAAATAAAGAAATTCATATTGTATTTGAATATCATGCCATTAAATCATCTGTCCAGGACCACAGAGAAGCTGCATTCAAGAACATTCAGAAATCAAGATGCACGAGACCCATAGCTAAAGGGGAAAACTCAATCCAGATCCCACCGAAACACACACACACACACACACCTTACAGCATAAAGATCTGTAAATACAATGTAGTTAGGTTTTCTGTTACCTAAGGTTAAAACAGCTACACTACACTAATGAGAAGTATCAATTATGTATTCGCTATTCTCAATAATTAACAGCGTACAAATTCAAGCTGATAAGAATAGGACTTCTTATTTGCCAAGGTCTCCAAAGAAAAAGGTGACTTTCTAATCCAATGCTGTCTCCCTGTATGTGACTGGCTGATGCAAACCGAATGGAAAACAATATTGTAAAGTGGGATCCTCACTCTGAAATGTGAGTACGTAAAAATACACCATTTACCCAACAGGTCCCCTCCTTGTGTGGATTCTTATTGTTGTCATGCAGGCATACAGAAAAGTCTTTACCATTTTTGACTCCTGTAGGCCATTCACAGCTAATACAAGTAAGAGAGAATGAGTTGGATTCTATTCCCTCTTGGCATCAAAAGAATTCTTTGCTAATTTCCAATTAGTTACACCTGTGCAAATCTGAGGATAGATTTCTTCCTCCACTGGGTTGTTCCAGTGTCACTGAGGGCATAACTGCAAAATAATGGTGTTAGAAAAGTGTGACAGAGCATGTCCAGCTTCTCTCTGGGTATCACTGGCATAAAAAATGCAAATAGTTCTACCAATATACTGTCATATTACATACTAGATCAGTCATCCCCAAACTGTGGGGGAGCACGAAGGAACATTTGCGGGAGTGTGGCGGGGCCCTGGCCAGCTCCCACAGGGACATGGAGGGAGCGTCAACCAGCCCCACTCCTCCTGGAGCTCTGCCTCGGCCCTGCACCCGGCTGCTGGCCCCGACCGTGACCTGGCAGCATCCCTACTCCCAGCCCTGTTCCCAGCCTCCTGCCACGGCGTTGGCCACAGCGTCAGCTCCCAGCTCCCGGTCACGGTGTTGGTCTCCGGCCTCGGCTCTTAGCCCCCGGCCACGGCTCCTGACCATGGCTCCTGGAGGGGGAGGTGCGGACACAGATAAGGGGGGGTGCCACATAAAAAGTTTGGGGACCACTGTGCTAGATATTATGGCCCAGTTTCAAATCCATTCATCTACAGCAGGGGTGGCCAAACCGTGGCTCGTGAGCCACATGCGTCTCTTTTACAGCTAAAGTGTGGTTTGCGAATCCTCCCACACTCCCCACCCCCATTCTCCGAATACCAACTTGGGGGGATGGGGGAAGCTCAGGGATTCAGCCCTGCTGGGCACGCTTGCCAGGGCTTGGGCCTTTAGCAAGCATGCCCCGCTGAAGCTCCAAGCCACCTACCATGGGACTGAAGCCCCTAGATCCCCACCCCAAAGGGCTGAAGCCCTGAGTCCTGGCAGGTGCGCCCCAGCTCTCAAACTTCTGAAGATTGTCACATACAGCTCGGAAGGTCAGTAAGTTTGGCCACTCCTGGTCTAGAGGTTCAAATTATGCCAGCAGTTAAATGTAGGTGCAAATCCTTTCAGTTGATGGAGACATACCTGATTTGTTCAGAATATGGTACCTAGCTGGCTAAGGGTCCAAAGCCAAAGAGATAAAATGGGATTCTTTCCACTGAGTTCCTTGAGGTTTCAGAATGCACCAATATTTTTGCCTCCAATTAAATTGGTAGCGCATGTGTATGTGTGCACACACTCACGCACAGACGTAAAAAGCAGGTACAAAACTGGACCTACAGAAACTAAGAAACTAAACCATACTGAGGGCCAGCTTAAAAATCAAACAGAGTAAACTGTATGGAAACGTTCTATGTAAATATTTCAGATGAAATATACAAATTATATTTATTTTATGGTACCATTAGAGATCCCAAAGCACTTTCATAAGACATGAGACTTGGCATCTGCATTACACTGAACTCACTGGAAATGGCTACTTTCTGATGAAGAATTTTTATATTCATGAGAATGAAAGAAAAACAATAAAGCTAAAGTTTTTCCTTCCTTTGGTTGGTGTCTTTTGGCACAATCAGAAACCATCTAGAGGGTTAAACCCATTATGTAATAATCTGCACTCATGGCTCAAAATAATGCAGTCTTGCATCAAGGACTGAAATTAACCAGCTTAATTTCACCAATATTATATCCACCATCTTCATCCCTCCATACTGTTTCACCACAACTGCACCATTAACTTCCAGTATAGACAATCAAACTCTGTCATTCCAACTCCACACATTTTCATCAAAATGTATTACAATTTGCTTATCTTCTGCCATTTGCATCAGCTTCATATTAAAATGGAACAATCTTCTTTCCCCACCTTTAAATCAGTCACACAGTACTACTTAGTTATAATGATTCTCCACAGTACATCAGACACAGTTGATACTTGGTTAGACTAATTCAAGAGATTGCATACCCAGCAAAGAGAAGTGGCGGAAAAAATAAACAGGAATAACAGAATAACGATTACTGTTTCTGCAGTTTTGCTCCATCACTGAATGGCTTTCTGTTATCAGAGGAATGACTGGCAGACAGATGATCCAATACACAAAGACACAAACTCCATGGCCTCATGACACTAACGTGACATACCAGAACAATCCAGAAAAAATAATCCTAAAGATTAGTTTACATTCATTTACTGCAATGAGGAAAAAATTTAGAGTCAATAAGTTTCGGGCCAGAAGGGACCACTAGATCATCTAATTTGACCTCCTATACGTCACAGGACACCGTCTGCAAGATGATTTGGGAGTTACTACCTTTTTCGATTTAATTCCTAACTTTTCAAAGGATATCCTTGCTCACAAGTAATGCCTAGAGGCCACATTTTTTTAGCTGGTTTGGGAAATGGGACCTTATGATATTAAATAGGCTGTCACCGGAAGATGAAGCAAGGCAACCTTTGCCAGTAATTGAAGACCCATAAACTGCACCTTAGCCAAAATTAGAGTCACTAAAATTGAGATCTCTTTCCTTACAGACTTTTCTTGGGATTCAGAAGTCAGGCCACTAGAGAATGGCTTCCTTTGGCCCCATGAACTGAGAATGCCTCTCATAAATGAAGCTTGCAGCTAGAGCTTCCAAACTTTTCCTTGTTTTCTAAAGAATTTTCCTTTAAAGCCATTCACACATATCTAGTTGTTTCACACAAACTAAGATGAGCTCTGGGCTAAAAGTATTTGACAAATCAGTACCTAAACCCAGGGGGCAGAATTCAAATTGATTTCTAAGCCTCAGCTTCAGTTTTTGTATCTGCAGGATTAGGCACAGAAACATCCCTGCCAAAGTGACATAACAGTTCTGAGATCATAACCAGATTGTAAGTTCTCCAGGGCAGGGAGCATGTCTCCTATTTGTTGCAAAGTCACATACTTGCATTTGGCGCTATATTAATCATACATTATTTTACCTTGTTAAATGCTGGCAAGAAATAAAATTAAATAATTAGAGCCTGCCATAGTGGCAGTAAATCTATGAAAGTACTGTGCCCCGTAAATCCCAGTCATCTCTCAGAATGGCATACAGGGTAAGCCATGAGGATGAGGGCCCAATTAACCATGCGCAGTCATATCCACCAATGTAATGTGAGCATGGAATGCTACCAAATTTGTGTGATTCAGTTCTGTGGTCATTTTGCACAGGTGGAAAGGACTACAAAAGGTGCTGGTAAACCAGATATTCTGCATATGTTGTGCAACTCAGATGGTATTTCTGTCTTTTTTTCCCCAAAGCTTTTTAGGACAGGAAATGAGCAGTGTTCCTACACTATATGAGTAAATCCTTTCCACACTCTGCATAGTGCCTGAAGTCCAGAGTCTTTAACATAATTGTTAGTATTGAATCCATATCCTCAGCATTAAGGTTTGCGAGGGAGGACTCCTCTGAGATTTCCACAGCGGAAAAGCAGCACCACGGAAGGGCTAGGTTCAGAGACAAGAAGCGGTGATTATGTCCTTGCTAAGTAGGGCATTTGTCCTTTGACAGCTTGAGGAGGAAAGCCTGTATTTTCCTCCTTCCTTAAATTTACCAGCTCTACAGATATCAGTCCTGTGGCCTCTATTCAGCCAGGTGGAGGTACAGAGTGTTTATTCTCTTCTTTCTTCCATTGTTGGCTGGTTGCATCTGAAACTGTGTAGGTTTAATTGTCACAAAGATGCATTCCAACTACAGCAGTGGATAAAAATCATAGCATATTCAGAACATGGCAGGCAGCACGCACCCCACCTACTTAGAGCCCCCATATGGATTTTTCATTATTCTCAGACACTTGATTTCCAAACCTGTTTTCCTCTAACAAATTAAGAGAGATGACTAGCTCTGCTTGTGTTCTGCAGGCAAAACAGAAGTGTAACCACTAGAGAGACAGTTAGCGACAGACACTTTCAGCTTCCCTAATGGTCCTTCTGCCTGTCAATCACCACTGTGGGACAAAAAAGCCTCTCTGCCACGAGGGATGTAGGAGGAGCAAAGAATGGTGGAATAGTTCATCAAGCCAGAACATTTGATACATAACATATGTATATTACTTAGATCAGCTTCCAAGTGTTTTTATGGAAATTCTATGTATTCCCAAATGGCTTCTTTAACAGCAAGGTAGCTGGAGAAACAAACCAAACATTAAAATAGCTTAGCAGACAAAAAAATTCTTCCCATCTGGTGGGAGACAAGATAGAACTAGGATGCTCAGCTGGCACAGTATTATTTATAGTGTGTCTGATGTCCCAAGTTTTTTTTCCCACTTTCCATCCCACCCCCATTTCCATCTGCTGACAGGAGGACAGAATATCTGTTGACTGAACTGGTCAGGACACTACTTGTAATAAAAATTCCACTTAGAAAAATGCAGGTGCTGAAAGAGGATTGAGTGACTGATGAGAGAATATATGGCACCAAACAAAACCACAAAGCCAGACAAGATCTCTGTTCCACAGTGAGCTGCTGAAAAAAGGATGTCATAAATAATCTCAATAAAAAAGTCCTTTCCTTTTATCCTTAACTCAATATTCTATATTCCAAATAGCCTCTAAGAGAAAAAAAATAGTAATAAGACAATACATAATCCGAGACGTAGTATAATGCCAATGACAAGTGCTTTATCTAGTTTAAGCAGCAGAGAATCCTGTGGCACCTTATAGACTAACAGACGTTTTGGAGCGTGAGCTTTCGTGGGTGAATACCCACTTCTTCAGACGCAGACCTGCGTCTGAAGAAGTGGGTATTCACCAACGAAAGCTCACGCTCCAAAACGTCTGTTAGTCTATAAGGTGCCACAGGATTCTCTGCTGCTTTTACAGATCCAGACTAACACGGCTACCCCTCTGATACTTATCTAGTTTGTTTAGTGTAATATTAAACTGATCGCTCCACTGAAACTAATAATTACAGCCTGACACCTGTGTTTGTGAGATCAATGCCACTGGGTATTCCACCACAGTGTCTCTCCTTATTGCACCTCTAAGTAAACATTTAACTTTCTTCAGCTCACCTGGGGAGCTTACAAAGTCAGAAAGGCCTGCCGGTTTTTGACTTTTGGAATACTCAACACACCATTGCAGTCATCAGTTAGTACTAACAGACGTATGGTAACACAACCGAAATCGTCAGATGTTTGTTTGGAAATGTATCACTCCTCTGTGTGTGCACAGGTAATAGATGCATTAACACTAATAGAACCTCATGTTCCAAGGAGCGAATTAGAAAGCCAAAAGTGGCAAGAAAGATGATTGCACCTAGATACTAAGTTAAAGAGTTTTTCAGCCTGAGTGTTAATAAGAGGGGGGAAATCCAGCAAGTCACTGCTGATTTCTTCTTAAATTATATAGCAAAATTCTCTAGTAACAAGTTAATTTAATCACTGGAAGTCAGATATAGAAAACACCTGTTTTAGTCCATTCCTCTGCCAACATAAAATTGTTTCTTATAGTATATTTGATAATGCTTAGTACAACAAGCTTAGTTTTAAACGTCTAAGAAAGGGATTTTTCCCAGCATACTAACAGATCTCACCATTAGAAAGTTTTCTTATTGCATGTAAATCCTGATGCTCTGAATGGACTGGGATATATATTTGAAATTGGGAACACTGGAATTTTATTTTTAAATGTCTAAATTAAAAAAAAAAAATCAGAAACACAGAGTTCACTAGTATTACAAAGTCAATGAAATGTCTACCAGTTAGGATTTCAAGACACTTCCTATTATAAACTCCATTTTAAACACCTATGAATAAGTTTCTGAAACCCCACTATATGTAACTAATGTCTGGAAGATAGCAAGTGCTACGTAAGTGCAAGGTATGATCAAAAAATAGGATAGAGTAACACGTGACCAACAAGAGAGCACCAAGCTGGGAAATCATAGCATCTGAGTTCTGTTCTTGGCTCTGACGCTTGCTTTGCTGCATGGCGCCAGTAAGTTAATTTTGTGCCTAATTTCCTACACGTAACATGGACATAATAATGCTCACTCAACTTTGTAAAATGCTTTGAGATCTATGGATGAAAACACTACGTCCAGTCAAAGCATTATTATTTATTTTGCGACTTTACCAGATAACAGTCAGATAATGAGAAATGCATTAGCCATATATGGCCCAAATAAATTAATCATCAAATATCTATGAGTGTACAAAGGAAGGTCCATTTTTCAGTGTATTAGACTATAATAGCTAATTAAAGTAAAATTGTAATAGCTTCCTTCTAAACAAGTCATACAAACTAGGTGATAGAATTTGCTTTGTACCATGTTATTTTAAAGCTTGCTTAACCTTGGTGTAGTTACTGGCTTTACATACATAATTTTAACAATATATTTCTAATTAATAACTCACTTTAAGAATTAAGATAATGAAAAAATTCTCCCACCTCACTATTGGGTAAAAAAGCATTAGTTCTTCTTCCACATGACCGGTAACTCACCCCAGGCATATAGATATCCCATAAGCACACACCTGGTCATGCGTTACTTATTACTTACTTAACCTGGGGTTATTTAAAATGGGCATCTCTCATCCAGCTGCAGGAAAGGTGGCAAGTACACTATAAACCAATTATTATCTAAATTACAGCTTTTCCATGTATTATCAGCACATCTGCCACTAAAAGAGAAATATATATAGTTATAGTCTAGGGAAGAGGCCATTTGAAAGCATTTATATGTTCATTAAACACACAAAGAAAGTGACATTTGTTAAATTTATTCATACATCTCTAGATGCCACTGAGGTGCAATGAATACAGAGCACTTACACAGGGGACTTTATCCAGTAGCTGCTGATGACAATTAAGTCAAACACAACTACACAATCACTGCAATTAAAAATCCCAGAGAGGAACACAGGAAGAAATCCAAGCTCATAATCACTTACAATATTTTTTATATTATTTAAGAGAATCCAGTTATAGCGCATCAAGTCTTTGTTATTATACTGTCAAGTAATTAGACTGAAATTTGAAAACACTAATGAGATCTTCAAAAAGTACTTAAACTGTACCCATTTCTTAGAGGAAACAAATGTGTGGTTTTTCCAACTAACTTGGAGTAAATTGCCACAAGCTGAGTTATAAAAGGAGTTTATGATGGACAAAACTCACAGAAACATCTGGTGCCATGACAGATTCCACAGCACACAGGGTGACTGGATGGCTCAGGGGACTGGTAACGTGATATAGAGCTTTCAACACTAGACTGTCTGTTGAGCTTTCTCTCAGTTGGTAGTGACTGCAAGTCATTTCCATTTGATGGCCTGAGTGAAATGACTTAGGGGGCCTCAGTGCAGTTCCCACTTTGTAAAATGTCTACAGTACACACAAAAATAAACCAATCCTATCAGTACTACCTGGTGACCATCTTCGCAGTCTCACTGATGAAGCCAGGGCCTGAACATCCCTGTCAGCCCTAGAGATGGCCTCTTAAGGCCAACAGTAAGGAAAAAATGGTTATGTACCTTTTTGTAACTGTTCAAAATGTACTGTATATGTCCATTACACTGTAGGTGTGCACATGTGCGACTTGTGCACTAGAGAGTTTTCCCCAGTTGTACCTGTCAGGACAGCCCCTCTCACTGATGAGCTCCTGGGGCTCCATGAAGATGGCACAGGGGGTGGAGTCACCCCACCCCAGCCTCAGTTCTTTTGCACTGGAAACCAATGATAGACACCGATGCACTGGTCAAGGAGGAGGAGTTGTGTAATGATATATACAACACAACTCAAAGAACAACATTTACAAAAAGTAAGTAACCATTTTTCTTTCTTTATGTGTTTATATATGCCCATTACACTGTAATGTCCCAGTCAGTTACTGTTGGGACTCGGTGTCTCATCAGAAGACCGTCTTGTCTATGTTTGCATCTTCCTTTGATTGCAGAAACAGCTCATAATGTCTGGTAAGAGTATGAACAGACGACTATGTCTCTGTTCTGCAGATGTCCATAATTGGGACACATGCAACAAACACTACTCAGATCGAATGTGCTCTGGGCAAGCATGCCATGAGTTTAGAAGGTGGTGTCACTACTTTGGCAGTATAACATTCTGTAATGCAGATTGTGATCCATTTCTAGAGCCTCTGAGTAGCGACTGGCTGAGACCTCATACATTACACTTACAAGACAAGAACTGGGAAGAAACCCTAAAGGAATGTGTCCTACTGAGGTAAAAAGCCAATACTCAACAAACGTCTAGGGTGTAGAGTCACTGCTCATCACTAGCCATATGGGTTTACAGGAAGAAAAATAGCAGGTAAATAGACTGATTCAGATGGAAATCAGAAACCCCTTGTGAAAGAAACTTGGGGTGAGGTCGCAGCTGTACATTGTCCTTGTAGAAAACAGCGTACGCTGGATCCAGGACCAATGAGTTCAGTTCACCTACACTTCTGGTGGAAGTGATGGCCACCAAGAAGGCTACCTTTGCTGACAAGTATAAAAATAAGCACAATGCCAACAGATCAAAAAAAGGGTCCACAAGTGCAGACAACATGAGATTCAAATCCCAGGCAGGCACTGGGTCTCTGCTAGGTGGAAATAATCTGTCTAGACCTATTAGGAACCTGAAAGTGATAGTGTGTGTAAAAACAGACTTACTCTCAATTGGAGGATGAAACACCGAGATGGCCACCATCACATACCTGATGCAACTAATGGCTAGACCTGACTCTTGAGGTAAAACAGGTAATCTAGGATCATCTGAATATTAGTCCAAGTTGAGAACACGTTATGGGAGACTGACCAAATGGAGAAACATTTCCACTTACTCATGGAAGCAGCTCCTGCCAAACCATAAACAGGCCCAGGGACGAAACATCCCCTACATGAAACACCCAGCCTAGAACTATTGAGGGACTGTTCATAGTCCAAACTGAAGCATCTGTTCAGAGCAGTGGCTCTCAGCCTTTCCAGACTACTGTGCCCCTTTCATGAGTCTATTTGACTTGCATACCTCCAAGTTTCACCTCACTTAAAAACTTGCTTACAAAATCAGACATACAAATACAAGAGTGTCACAGCATATTATTACTGAAAAAGTGCTTACTTTCTCATTTTTACCATATAATTATAAAATAAATCTATTGGAATATAAATATTGTACTTATACTTCACTGTATAGTATGAAGAGCAGTATAAGCAAGTCATTTCTGTATGAAATTTTAGTTTGTACTGACTTTGCTTGTGCTTTTTATGCAGCCTGTCATATAATTAGGAAAATATCTAGATGAACTGATGTACCTTCTGGAAGACCTCTGCACATTCCCAGGGGTATGTTTACCCCTGCTTGAGAACCACTGGTTCAGGGGATCCCCCAGGCCACTCTGAACCCTGCAGGTGTGATGGTCTGAGAGTGACTGATTACCAAATATGCAAATTCTACAGCTTGATTGTGTCCTGGCAGAGGTTGTCTGTTCTGGCTCTTCCCTGCGCGTTCACATACCAATAGCACTACAGTGGTTTTCTAAGTACCGTCTTGCCTTGAATGTGCTGTACAAAGTACTGATATGCCTAGAATGTTGTGTGCAATTCAAGAATACTCATCTTTAATCTGGCCTCATGGGCAATCCACAAACCTTAAGACTGACGGTCATCAAGATATGCACCCCACCCCCTATGGTTGACGTGTCCGTTACCAAAGTCACGGTCGGGAAAGACGCCGCTGCCCCTGCACAGGTTGTCTTGGCTCTTTCGCCAGGTCAAAGACACCAGCACCCTGTCTGGGGTGCACACTAGCTTGTCTTGATGAAGAATCTGGGGCACATAGACTGGCATGAGATATACCTGCAAAGTTCTGAGGTCCAGCCCTAAAAGCATGAGACAAGTCTTCATAGGGGTGCATGGATGGTGCTTGAGGGATGTAGAAAGGTCCCATATAGCATGAAATCTGCCAAGAGGCAGAGAAGCCCTGGTGAAAGTCAAATCCAGGATTTCACCGATTAACTCTGTCCTCTGCACAGGCACTAATGTCAGCTTTTCCTTGTTCAGTTTCAGGCCTAGGGCACTGAACAAACACAGGCTTTGATGGACAGCAACCTACATGTGATTACTAGAATGACCTTAGACTAACCAGGTATCCAGCTAAGGATACTCATGGACGTCTCTTTTGCATAGGTATGTGGCCACTACTGCCAAGCAATTGGTAAATATTCTCTGAGCTAATGATAGGTCGGGGGTGGGGGGGGAAATGACACTGAATTGGTAATTATCAATTATCGTCACCTAGGAAAAAACCTCAAGGATCTCGTGTGGCCAGGATGGATCAGCACGGAGAAGTAGGCAACCTGTATGTTGAGGGCAACATACCATTCTCCTGGCTCTATAGAAGGGATAATCGCAGCTAGGGACACCACGCTTCTTGATGTATTTATTGAGGTTCCAAAGGTCTAGCACGGATCTGATGCTTTGGTTATCAGAACAACACCCCTCCTGCCTCCCTGATGAAGAGGGGGCAGCAGAAAATACTGGGAATAAAACCCCTGCCCTCTTCTACCACTTCCAAAGAACATGCTGTCTGCACTTTGTCTTAGCACAGACTTGTTAGAGAGGTCCCTGAAGAGGGAGTGGGTAGGGAGGTGGGGGCTGGGAATGGAAATAAGCTGGAGGGTCTATCTCTGTTGGATAGCCAGGCATGTAGGAAATGAGATAACTTGTCCCGGAAAGGCAAATGGTAAATAAGATCCAGGCTGGGCGGTACACTGTCCTCGACCTAAGAGTCAAAACGATTGCTCCAAGGCCTCTGACTGCTGGGAAGAAGAAAGTAAGGAAATAGAGGGTGGTGGTCTTCTTCCTGCTATGTAACTTCTGCCTCTTCTTGGACTGGTCCAGCTTGCCAGAAGGGGTAAGACTGCTCCCTAGGTTCTCTCAGAACCCTGACAGTGAGTATGGGACCAGGAGCAGGAGGAAGCTCTGGATTCTCAGTACTAGGATATCTGAGAACCTACCTCAGAGTCTGACAAGGAATCAGAATACACACAGTTTAATGGACCTATACAAGCACTCAGGGAAAACTGGTGATGCAGCATGGGAGAAACTTGCACTACTGTTCCCTGAGTTCTACCACCTATGTAGACAGAAGACTCTGATCTCCAACGTTACCAATCCATCTCCTTTCACAAAAAGAATTTGCTCAAACTCAGAAGTCTATCCAGAACTATGTTCAATTAAAAATGCAAATGAAGATCTGAGGAAAGACAGTGAGTCTGGACAAGCATCCAGATAGATCCGCTTTTCTCAGCGAGAGCTCCAGCAGCCCTAAAATCCTAACTAACTGAACTGAGAACCAAAAAAAGACACTTCTATTATTCTATTATAGTTACTTCTATTATTGTTCGGTGGGCTCTGGGACCTAGGAATACATGCATGTACTATACTTTTCCTTCACCCTCCCATTCTGTTGGTTCTTGGGTATTAGCAGGGAGACTGAAACCAGTGTGCCTTCTCTACTCCAACCAAGAAATACTGCAACCTCAGTCACCTGGTGAGTCAAGAGAATGAGGCCAAGCAGCGAGAATACAAGGATTGTGTGATATTGACACCATGCTCACAACACACACAGCAGCTTGGATTTGCAGGTCATTTACTCTCAGCTCACAAGCCAGGTTCATAAGACTGATACTGGGCTTGATTTTTTGAGCTGGTATAAAATGAATTGTCAGGGTGCCATATTTAAAAAAATGTGAAATGGGAGGGTTGAAGAGAGGGTAAAATTTTCAGTAAATCAACCGTGAGAACAAGTAATTAAACTTGCGAGTCCCCAGGGCTCTGCACTCCAACATACACAGAATGCAGACATCTGTCTTCTCAAATATTTTTTGTGACTATATACATGACCCACCCCTACAGTCTCAACCTCTTCCATCGACCATTCCATTCTTTCCAGGATCTAAATAAACACTCATCTCTGGCTTTTAAAAATGCTACAAAAGCTTGCTCCAGTCTCTTTCTTCTGGACCTTCTCTCACTATCTTCTCTGCCTCACTCATCTAGTCTTGGTCTCCTTTTTGCCCATTCATACATTCTCATCATTGCTGGTGCAGAATCCTTCTCCCCTTAAGTTCCTGTATCCAGAACAGACTTTTTGCATCTATCCACCTTATCCACTCTCTTTTCATTTAAAATTTCATTTGAGAGAATATTCTGATAATACTGTATTTGGAATATTTTCTTAAGAGCCTAAATCAGTTTGATTTTCAATGATATTGAAGCACCTAAGTTACCTACGCCTACAGTTTTACAGATATTTAGGAATTTTGGCTTCTAAGTGCCTAAATCCTTTTTGAAGACAAGACCTGGACTCCTAAATCAGTTACACGTTGCAATGCTGAGCACAGCAATGCCTAAATACCTTTAAAAATGTGGGCCTTAAGCACTTGTGACAATTTTATCCTCTGCACCTTCATAGCATCATACAAAAAACTTTTCCTGCTCATCATCACCTCTTAATACCAGAGGGGGAAACAAATTAACTTTCCAGTGTAAACATTTAACTCTGTAAATTGTTTTGGGGATTAAGCGTATATGAAAGATGTTACATAAAATAAAGCTGTAATGTAAATTCCCAAATATCAAATGCATACAGATTTACATACATTACACCTCAAATTCACATACTGGCTGGAATGAACAACTAACAAAGCTGAATAGGAATGTTTTTTAAAATCCTGTAATTAGGAAAGAATTCCTTTCCCCCACCAGTTTTTCCTTATCAAGATCAACCCTGGACACCTACAAATCCTCCAAGTCTGAGTTAGTAATTCAAACAACAAGCCATGCAAGTCTTTCAAGCATCTATCTTGTTTTATGCTCTGTAGCAGTCGCCTTAGCTTTGAATTCAATGATTTATTACTCTATAAGATAAGCCTCTGATGAGATTATGCTGCCAATTTGTGCCCTCTTTGTGAACAGAGGTCTCCTAGAACCCCGGTTTTGGACTAAATGCATTGAATTTCAATTAAAGGGTGACCTTTCACAAGGCAAGGGAAATGTTAATTCACACTCACCTAAATGGCTTTAACCCTAACTGAAAAGAGGGCTCCGTCCAGCTTCCCACTACTCTGTCACTGTAACATTTCATTCCAACATTATCAGATAAAACTCTTCAGGAAAAATAAAAAAAAAAAAGTCAGTCAGTCAAAGAAAGAAGGGAAAAAGATGCAAATACTAATACAGCTGCTACAGGTGCATTTTTTAAAAAATTCACCTTAGAAATCATGACAATGGTTTCATGTCCTTTATTTCTTTTTTTAACGGAAATTCAGCGCTGGTGAAAGGTATTGGAATGATATGGCTGAACATTAAACACCTCTCCTTATCCACTGAGCAGGTACAACACAGGACATTACCAAAGAAAGCTTCCTCTGTGTCTACACTTCCGGTTTTCTAAGTAATTCTGGTGAACCCCACTCACAGTACTATCTGGGTCCTGTTATGGCGTGCCCCAAGTTGGCCACAGAAGTACTATCTGAAGGAGCAAGAGGGCAGTTCAGTCTCCACGGCCAGTTCAATCCTTGACATTTTTGCTGAGATTGCCTATAAGAAAGCCAGTGGTGCTGCTGCTTTTTGTGGTAAGAGTGACTCACTGCTAGGAACTGGGCTAAGACCAATAATTTATTTCATGTGGGCTACAGAAAAACCATTAGGTAGAAATAATTTCTAGCCTGTAACCAGTGGGTTAAATTAGAATCATTAACCCAGAGATTAAAGGAGTTTAGTATTCTACTAGTAGCTGAAAGCCTGTGATCTCACACAGGTATAATTTATAAAGTCGTGCGTAAAAAAGCCAATAATGGCCAAGAACTTAAAAACTTAACAGTAACACACTACGAATCCCAATAATGACTAGTCCAGGTGATATTCTGAACAAAAAGAGTTCTCAACCACGCCTGCAGCTATTTCCGTTGCTTCACGCTGGCTCAACAGACTTTTGAGGCTTCAGAGTGATGTTTGGGGTTATTGTGTGTGCTGGTTGTGTTGGGAGATGTGTGTTGATTTGTACAGATGGCAGCATGGCACACTGATGTGGTGGCTGGGCCAAGTGATCCACTTTCTATCTGTACAGTGTCTCATACAATCTATGAAACTGTTGCATGCAAATTGGCTGGAGAGTAAGGAGATTTTTGGGTGAGTCACCTCTGATATCACAATGGTTTAAGGACTCTTGGCAGGCCATAGATATGTGCCTTACTGAAGTTGTACACTGCACAGATGTAATTTGTAAGTTGAAATAGTTGAGGATTTAAAAATCGGACGGTTACACAAACCACAAAACCCAGTGATGATTCAACCTGGTAATATTCTGAACAAAAGAGAGCTTCCAAATACGCTCGTAACTACTTCCATTGCTCCACAAAGACTCAACAGACATTCCAGGCTTCAGCATGACACGCAGAGTGACATTCCTGGAAACTTCTTATATAGATCAATAGTCCCAGAGGTGTCTGCTCCATTCATTCATGTAGAGAGTGCTCCTTCTCTGAGAAAACCAGAAAGACTGGTCATCATGAGACACAGAACTTCCTGTGGCTCCAAAGCTACAATGAACAACACATCTGGTCCCTTCTAAGGAAAGTCACACTAGGGAGTGTAAATGAGGACTGCAGGACAGGGGTAAAGCTGTGGCTGGAGGAAGCTCATACAGTATCTGCCCACACTCTCCATTTCTCTTGTAAGTTCAGACAGTCCATTTGTGGAAATGAGAGTAACCCAGAGGACAAATTATTTTAAAAAGGAAGGATTGTTTTTGAATTTCAGAATAGTACCTAGAAATGTGTGGCAATATACATCTATTTTCCTTTAAAATCCAAACTCACCTTCATCCAAGTGGGGCCATTCATCCACTGCTAGCAAAATACTTTTGTCTTCCTGTATTGAGTAGATTATAACAAATCAAGTTTTATGCAATGCTTTTGGGGCTCAATTCCAAAACCAAGAAAGGAAACGTAAACCTTAACTCTCTTAGTGACATCTGCTCAATCTGTACAATTAGAACCAAATAACTTTGAAAATGGTAAACACAACTTAGAAGAGAAATAAAAGCTATACCAAACAATAATGTCTTTACGGTTTTCTTATATAATTGGGGCAGCAAGAAAGACAGAAAGCTCCTGATCTTACAAGTGAGAACTTGTGACAACACAGAAACTTCCTGACTGCATCCATTACACTGGTCTACAATTTTTGAGAAGTCGTCTGCTTAAGAGATAAAATGTGCTATTTATTATGTATTTTGATGTGCTGAATTCAAATATGACAATTAAAACAACTGATTGGCTACTGTTTCTAAGATATTTAAGTTTTTACATTTTATGTCTATGTATATTGTGTAGATAGTAGAGTTTAATCATAAATTGTAAACCTAGGTCTTTCATGTGTTTATGGTTGCTTTACATGATAATATTTCACCTGTCCTGTTTATGTAACACTTTAAAAATCAGCAAAAGGGTTATATAAATAAAATTTATTATGAAAACAAAGGCAAAAAACTACTATGTACATAGTTTTAGTCCTCTTCAGTGTCTACTTCGGCGCTTCTTGGCTTGTCTCTTGTATTCATTAAATGGAGCATCTCTTGTCACTGTCCAGCAATAGTCTGCAAGCATTGATGGGCTCCATTTGCCCTGATAGCGTTTCTCCATTGTTGCAATGTCCTGGTGAACTCGCTCGCCGTGCTTGTCGCTCACTGCTCCGCAGTTTGGTGGAAAAAAAATCTAGATGAGAGTGCAAAAAATGTATCTTTAGTGACATGTTGCAACCAAGGCTTTTGTATGCCTTGAGGAGGTTTTCCACCAACAACCTGTAGTTGTCTGCCTTGTTGTTTCCGAGAAAATTTATTGCCACTAACTGGAAGGCTTCCATGCCGTCTTTTCCTTGCCCATGCAGTGCATGGTCAAATGCATCATCTCGAAGAAGTTCACGAATCTGAGGACCAACAAAGACACCTTCCTTTATCTTAGCTTCACTTAACCTTGGAAATTTCCACGGAGGTCCTTGAAAGCTGCTTGTGTTTTGTCAATGGCCTTGACAAAGTTCTTCATCAGACCCAGCTTGATGTGTAAGGTGGTAACAAAATCTTCCTTGATTCAACAAGTGGTGGATGCTGAACACTTTTCCTCCCAGGCTCGCCAATGACTGTCGGAGTGGCCAATCTTTCTTGATGTAGTGGGAATCTCTTGCACGACTATCCCAGTTCGCAGAAAAACAGCAGTACTTTGTGTATCCAGTCTGCAGACCAAGCAAGAGAGCAACAACCTTCAAATCGCCACAAAGCTGCCACTGATGTTGGCCATAGTTTATGCACCTCAAAAGTTGTTTCATGTTGTCATAGGTTTCCTTCATATGGACTGCATGACCAACTGGAATTGATGGCAAAAACATTGTCATTATGCAGCAAAACAGCTTTAAGACTCGTCTTCGATGAATCAATGAACAGTCTCCACTCATCTGGATCGTGAACAATATTGAGGGCTGCCATCACACCATCGATGTTGTTGCAGGCTACAAGATCACCTTCCATGAAGAAGAATGGACAAGATCCTTTTGACGGTCACGGAACATGGAAACCCTAACATCACCTGCCAGGAGATTCCACTGCTGTAGTCTGGAGCCCAACAGCTAGACTAGAGCCAATCAACAATTTTAAGCATCATTTTCGTTCTCAGTGACCCAGAATTAGTAAAGTTTGACTACATTTATTTTAGAAGCATTTTGGCTGTAGAGCAGTGTTACTTGTGATGCAAGACAGAATTCAACAAGATATCCCAAAGCACTGAAAAGCGAACTGTGGGCAGCAGCACAATATATAATAACTCATGCAAATAAGATGCCCCAGAGCTCTGAACTAATTCACAATTCAGATTAAAGACTACGCAAGCAGATATTTCATGCTAATACAGTGACGTGAGAATGAATTGAACATTTAAAGTAAAGCAGTAATTCTAGATGCAGCTTTTAGAATGAGTTGAATCCTTTTGCTCAAAGTCTTTCAGATGAGACTTAAATCAGAAGACTTGACCCTAGGTGGTCATTAAAGATCCCACTGTGCTTTCTGCAAGAGGAAGGTTATTAGCCCCAATGTCCTAGGCAAATTCCAACACAGGTAATTACATTCAGTCTACCTACACTCCCATTGCCATTTCAGTTGCATACTGTATTCTTCACTTCACTTCCTGAACTGACGTATGGCATTGCTGTGCACTGTTTAGCAGCTGCTGCACTCTACTTGACATGGATGCCTTTCTGCGATGGATGAAGTAATCCCTTATGTATCCTTCACTTTATCTTACCTCATAGCAGTGTTGTGAGACTTAATTAAAGCACTTAGAACTCTCCTGATGAAAGCACTATAGAAGTGCAAACTATTTTTGTCACGAAGGCCAACAAGGAGACATCTGCAGTGAGATAATACAGAGGTACCCAAAGGTGTGCAATGATAATTTGTATCAAATGATAATGAGGGCACAATCTAGTAACATTCCTCAAATGGTACTGAGAAGTCTTTGCAGTGAATGGCTCTCTAATGACAATTGAGACTCAGGAAAAGAGTCCAGATTGCATAGCATGGGGGACGATTATAACACACTACTGAATCAACCAAGGTTGGAAGACAAACTTAGTACCATCAACTTAAGCTGCAAGAAGCAGTTTTTTTTTCCTTAACTCAAGACTGCAGTCCGTGCTGATTCACGTAGCAATGGATATTCCCTCACAGATGGAGGGGGTATTAGAGGAGACTGACACACGATGCTGCACGTCAGCCTAGGGCATGAAGGGCCAGGTTGGTCAATGAATTATGTTCTTAAACACACAGCTGTTGCAAGTCCTGGTACATGAAAGATTTCTCTATCACACACCATACAAAAAGAACACACACATACTGCAGAAGAGAGAGTGAGAGTCCAAAAGGTTAATGAAGAAAAAGGAAACTTTATGAAGCTAAAAAGACTAAGATGCTTTTTCAAATTGCAGTAAGAGGAATCCCATGATTGACTGTCAGAAATAATGCCGTGCTTGCAGGCTGCGCTGAGGAAAGATCATTTTCCTTCTATAAAGAAAAACAACATTTACATGTTCCATTCTGGTTCAGCAGCCGGTGGGGAGTGGAGGAAGGAGAAAGATACATGCCAAACAACTAACTGAGTGCAGCAAAACCAATGGCTGAACACTATTTGACAGATCCCCCTCATGATACAGTCTAGCCAATCAGGCCTCCGCACTGGTTGCTGCATAAGGGATGCATGTATATTTGAAGGGAAAATCTTCACAGATTTTGGGGGAGACATACTACTGAAATGTATTTCCTTTCACCCCATGCCTTTTACAGCTGATTTAAGTCACAGATACCAAGATGCATAGCTATTATTCGCTTAGACTCCTCAATGTCCAATTAGACCCAAAAGAGGATGAAGACCCAAGTGACCTGATGGCAAAGGTGTCCAGGACGTGCACATCTTATGGACTTCCATGAAAGCTGAAGTTACTGAGCACCTCTGAAAAGTAGGCCATAAATAACTAAAAGCCTACAATAGAGGCAGGGCACGGCATTATCAGCAGCAGATGTATTTTCTATCTGCCAACTACCCTCCTAATTGTCTTACTAATCTGCACTACAGAGTAACAGATCATCTCTCAACATATTTTCTAGCTTCACCACGACATCACAATTCTTTACTAGACCCACCTGATAACAGTTAGAAGGAATGCAACTGTGAAAAAACTGCTTCAGACAGCTATACCATGCCAACACAAACCCACAATTGCAGAGGTCTACTACACAGCAGTACTAGTGTCACCTAGAGCTTCAGAAGCGGTTCTTTATAAATGTTGATCCACTGACCGTTTTGTCATTTGAACATTCCTTCAACATTCTCCTCCATACAGGGAAAAGAATGAAGCAGTATGTGACCAGCTGACTCAGGGGGGCTCATGAACCTTTAGGTTTCAATCTTAATTCAGCAAGCTCCTCTACTGATAGGACTTTTCTCAATGCACAGTACTCTTGGTATTTTAGTTTGTTCCCATCAAATGGCTGACGTACTTTGACTTGACTTGGAATAGAGGAGGCAATGCAGTTCAGAAATGAGGTATACCTGCAGAGCTGTATGGTAGGCCAAGGACTCGAACAGCAGGAGAAGCTGAAATTCAAGATTGAGGGACCTTATTTAGCAAGAGCATTATGGATATCCAGAAACAGAATAGCAGGGGATATTGCAGATCAGAATTAGAACGCATTAGCAAAGCAGTGGTGGGGAGGAGAGGTAGATTAGCAGGTCAGAACTAAGGAGAATTGTGCGGGGGCCAACACTGGAAGACAAGTGGTTGCTGCAGGGTAACGGGCATTGCAAGTCAAGATGGGATGCCCTGGCAGAGGTGATATGTGGGGGGAGCTTATACTGGGCCTTTTTGCATTCTGTCACTGTCAGCTAATTACTTTCATGCGCAACAATTTCATCCAAATATAAATTTTAAAAAATATCAAAAGATTAAACTGGAGTTAAATGGCCACTTTAAAATATAATTAGACTGGCAGGACAGGTGTCCCCTAATTCTTTCCCCTGAGGTAAGACATTAAATCACAGCTTTGGAGCACTTAATAATAAGCAGTGATTGATCAGCCTTCAAACGAGATTGATTTCTTCTTAGCCTTTCCTAAGATGGAGACACAAACTGAGGACTGAAAAGATTCCACAGCCCCAAGTCTGACTTTCATCACCTTGTGTCTCCCTGAACAGGGAGAACAATTAAACTAGAGATGGAAACGCTCAGTATTTTACCACAGTGATGAAGATGCTCTGCACCTTATCACAGACACATACGCCTGGCAAAGGTCAGCCTTTAATAAGCTGCAACTACATCCTCAGACACCAACAGCAGATCAGCAAATGGTTCAGGAAATAAACCGGCACACACAACACACATCTACTTAAAGCAACCCAGTGTGTCTACTGAAATGATCTTTTTCTCCTCCCCAAGGATATAAATATTTTGAATATTTAACAACTGCTGAAGAATCCCAGAAATCTGTCCATTAGAAAAGGCTGTATAATACAACAGTGCAATAAAAACCTGTTGCTGTGTTTCAAATGTAAAATATGCTGTAACTAAAATAGACAAAGACGGCACTTTGCATAGCAAGCAGGACACTAATGAAGCACAGAGACCTCTCCTGCCTCCATTTCTTTTCTTTTTTCTCTCCCTTTCCTTAACTACCTCTGAATTCACTGCTTCCTTAATGGCAATCTCAGAAGCAAAATCAAGAAACAAATTATTTTCTTACACATAATCCCCCTTTTGCTGTCAAGCGTCTGACCCTGGTTTGATAATCTCATTTCCTGAGAATCAAAATGCTGGAAATGTAAGCTTCCTAGAGTGTTAATTGCGGCCCTGCTCCATTGCTAATCAAAAAATTGGATGTTTTGCATGAAAATGCTGCTCTAATTAATTCTCAGTCATAAAGCACCCTGGTTTTAATAACCCCTTTTTGATTGGATAGCCTTTGAAGAGACAGTGCAGCTAATCCACTAAACTAGAAAAAACACACGCAGAGGAAATAAGTAGTGGGCTTACAAGGTCTGAACTAGATGATTGCATTAATACTGTCAAATCACAAAAGAGTGATTCTCTGCCCCCCACCTTCCTACACCCTCAGATAAAACCGTGAACCTTTGCATCCTGAGGAGACAAAGGCAGCCGCCAGAAAGAGGGTTCACCACGTCAAATAATTTCCCCCTTCTTAACACAACTGAGTTTCTACATCTCAGACTCCCCCCACCATCTCTCCTTTGTGGGGGTATATTTTTAACTAGGATTGTCCACTTGTCAAACTCTCTCTTTTAATAAGATAAGAATTCTGCCTCCCCCGCAAGCATCTGACTGACAACATATTATCATACGCATCTCTAAGAGGTGCTGAACTGAATTTTCATTATCCAAAATGTCAAGATTCGTTTTTGTCATCAGAGAACACAGCTGGCCTCCTCAGACAGCCCTTTGGTTAATTCAAATGGAACAAGGCACCTACACATAACTGCATTTTTCCCGGGCCTGGTCTAATGTACACGTTTTAATTTACCACTTGTCAGACTGAGATACAATTTGCTGCTGCTGCTGCCATCACTGTTTCTTCAGCTCTCAATGAGGAAAGAAAAATCTTAATTAGTAGCAGTTTGCTTTGATTTCATTAATTACAAAAAAAATGATAAGGAATTTCCAACTGCAGAAGAAGCTTAACCAATGGTACACATGCTGAGATTTAACCGGAATAATACCAATTTTCCAGTGCAAAGCAGAATCATGTTTATACTTGGCATATTCCACTTGTATTTACCACTTGACCAATAGCGAACATTCCACCTGGGTCCAAACCATAATAAGAATATTGATTTATTGACACTGAAATTTTAAAACTCCACCAAAGAGCATCCATCCAAGGCTCTGGGCACCCTCGAGACTCATTTATAAACATATTTATAATATGACATCTCAATTTCCAGGCTCTGCTCCCTGATGGTCAAACTTACCCACACACACCCCTTACATGAGCTCACATTCTTGTAGCTCTACTTCTGATCCACTTATGGGGAACAAAGCATGCTACAGTTGAGATCTTAAATGCATCAAAGTCAGAAAATTCTAAGATTTAATGACCCTTCCACAGCAATAAGTAACTCAGTCAAACCACAGACCTACATGAAGACAACCTTCACATCCTCCATACTGCAAGGGTTGGATATATCCCTATTGTAAAAGATTATTAATCTATAAAAACTGATGCTACACTTGATCTTTGGCAAAAGGTTGAGACGAAGTAATATACAAATATAGTATGAACATACTGCCTCACAATCTGGCCAGTTACTGTCTTGTAGCAACTTCAACGTTGAATCATTTGACTTCTGTAAATTGAATTTTAAAATGGGCTTTATTAGCCCCATCAAAAATCATTTGCATGTGTATCTCAATGGGTAGTGATCAATGGCTCGATGTCTAGTTGAGCCAGTATCAAACGGAGCGCACAGGGGTCTGTCCTGGGCCGGTTTTGTTCAACATCTTCATTAACGATCTGGATGATGTGATGGATTGCACCCTCAGCAAGTTCATGGATGACACTAAACTAGGGGGACAGGTAGATATACTGGAGGGTAGGGACAGGATACAGAGTAACCTAGACAAATTGGAGGAAAAATCTCAAAATCTCAAAAAAATCTCATGATGTTCAACAAGGACAAATGCAGAGTCCTGCACTCAGGACAGAAGAATCCCATACACTTGCTATAGGCTGGAACCAACTGGCTAAGCAGCAGTCCTGCAGAAAAGGACCTGGGGATTACAGTAGACAAAAAGCTGGATGAGTCAGCAGTGTGCCCTTGTTGCCAAGAAGGCTAATGGCATATTGGGCTGCATTAGTAGGAGCACTGCCAGCAAATCAAGGGAAGTGATTATTCCCCTCTATTTGGCACTGGTGAGGCCACATCTGGAGTACTGCATCCAGTTTTGGGCCCCCCTCTACAGAAAGGATGTGGACAAATTGGAGAGTCCAGCGGCGGACAACGAAAATGATTGGGGGCTGGGGCAAATAACTTACAAGGAGAGGCTGAGGGAACTGGGCTTATTTAGTCTGCAGAAGAGAAGAGTGAGGGAGAATTTGATAGCAGACTTCAATTACCTGAAGGGGGGTTCCAAAGAAGATGGAGCTAGGCTGTTTTCAGTGGTGGCAGATGACAGAACAAGGAGAAATGGTCTCAAGTTGCAGTGGGAGAGGTTTAGGCTGGATATTAGGAAACACTATTTCACTAGGAGGAGAGTGAAGCACTGGAATGGGTTACCTAGGGAGGTGGTGGAATCTCCTTCCTTAGAAGTTTTTAAGGCCCGTCTTGACAAAGCCCTGGCTGGGATGGTTTAACTGGGGTTGGTCCTGCTTTGAGTAGGGATTTGGACTAGATGACCTCCTGAGGTCTCTTCCAACCCCAATCATCTATGATTCTATGACCTGCAAATATTACAAGGGATTGGGCAAACATGCTGAGGTTTGTCCAGATCATTTTTAATTTTAATCCTATCCTCCAAAGTACTTGCAACCCTTCCCAGCTTGGTATTGTCCACAAACTTTATAAGTGCACTCTATGACATTATCTAAGTTATTGATGAAGATATTGAACAGAACCAGACCCAGAAATGATCTGTAGAAGTCTTCAGTTCTAATCCTGCCTCTGACTCAGACTAAGACCTTAGTTTCCTTATGTTCATAAGGTTACTGATAATTAAGGCTAAGATTTAGTTATGGGTATTTTTAGTAAAAGTTATGGACAGGTAATGGGCAATAAACAAAAATTGAAGGCCCATGACTTGTCCATGACTTTTACTATAAGTACCCCTGACTAAATCTTAATTGTTCCTGAGACCGCGGGGCGCAGCTGCTGTGTGTGTGTGGTGGGGGGGAGGGGCAAACCATGGTACCACTGCTGCTCGGGGAGAGGGAAAGAGCGCAGTCCAGGGAGCCGCTGCTGGTCTCGGGGGGCTCCAGCAGTGGCTGGTGCAGCTGGCCTTGGGCCCCCCGAGCAGCTCCAGCATCAGCCAGTGCAGCCGGGGCTACCTGAGCTGCTCAGGCAGCCCTGGCATCAGATGCACCAGCTGCTGTAGCTGCAGAAGTCACGAAGGTCCCAGGTAGTCATGGAATCCGTGACATCTGTGACCTCCATGACAGACTCGCTGCCTTAGTGATAATTAAGGCTACGTTTACGTCACGGAGGTCACGGAATCCATGACTTCCAGAGACCTCTGTGACATCTTCTGCTTCAGCCCCTGGGGCTGCGGAACTGGAGCTTGCAGCCAACAGCGCCCCAGCAGGGTTTCAGCGATGGGCAACAGCCTCCTCAGGGTCCCCCTGCAGGGTTTCAGTGATGAGCAACAGTATCCTCAAGGGGCCCTCCTCAGAGTTCCAGTGATGGGCCTTATGCAGGGGCGGCGGCGACCTCTTGCAGCTCCCAGCCACCATGGAGCCAGGAGAAAACGTGGGGGAGGAATAGCTCAGTGGTTTGAGCATTCGCCTGCTAAACCCAGGGTTGTGAGTTCAATCCTTGAGGGGGCCACTTAGGGATCCGGGGCAAAAATTGGTTCTGCTAGTGAAGGCAGAGAGCTGGACTCGATGAATCAAGGTCCCTCCCAGTTCCAGGAGATTGGTATATCTCCAATTATTACCTTAGAAGCAAAATCACAGACAGGTCATGGATTCTGTGAATTTTTGTTTATTGTCCATGAACTGTCCGTGAATTTTACTAAAAATAACCATGACAAAATCTTAGCCTTAGCGATAATACCAACTCACAGGACAGTTGAGAGCATTAGTCAGACTAGAACATAAAAAGTTCTCTATATTATAAGTATTATGTCTATATTAGTTCAGTTTGCAAAACCGTTCCACTGGTTAGGGCATTAGCCTAGGACTTGGAAGACCTGAGTTCAAAGTCCCTGTGCCCCAAAAGACTTCCTATGTGACCTTAGGAAAGTCACTTAGCCTCTCTGTGCCTCTATTCCCCATCTTTAAAATGGGGATGACAGCACTCATTGGGGTGTAGTGACGATAAATACACTAAAGATTGTGAAGAGTTCAGATACTATGGTGATGGGGACCATATAATTACCATAGACAGACAGATCTAGGCCAGCGGTTCTCAAACTGTAGGTTAGAACACAAAAGTGGGTGGTGATCCTCATTTTAATGGGGCCGCCAGGACTGGTGTTAAGACTTGCTGGCATCTGGGGCCGAAGCCAAAGCCCAAGCCCCAGCCCCACCACCTGGGGCCAAAGCCCGAGGGCTTCACCACTGGTTGCGGGGCTCAGGTTACAGGCCTCCCACCTGGGGCTGAAGACCTTGGGGTTTGTCTGCCCCCCCCACACATCCCCCGGCCTCGGGTGGGGGGCCTCAGGTAGGTTCAGACTTTGGTTCCCCTTCCCAGATCATGTAGTAACTTTTGTTGTTAGAATGGGGTCACGGTGCAATGAAGTTTGAAAACCCCTGCTCTAGGCACTTCCCAAACACTGAAGGAGGACACCCATTCTCCGAGGAGCTTACACTCCAGGGAATAATAGTGAAACTAGAACATATTTATCATTATACACTGCACATTATTACAGACTGAAATTTCAGAGACACACCATCTGGTGAGAATATCAGTCCAGCAAGTAGATCAATGGTGCGCTAATGTATACTTACACCTAGTCAGCATGCCCTAGTGTTCTGAACAACAAGGGACTCAAAAGTCAGGACTCCAGTAATTCTGCTACTCAGCCTGGACACTCCTGGGACAACTCACTCTGTGCTTCAGCTTGCCCAGCTATAAAATGAGAATAAAATACTGACCTTCAAATGCTTTGAGATCCTCAGATGAAAAAAATGAGGGTCCAAACTTCTAAGAGGTGCTGAGCAGCAGTGGATTCCATTAACTGTTCAGCAGCTCTTAACAGTTCATTCTTAAAATCAAAATCCCATACGCACAACACTAGCAAAGCTGACCTTGATATGAACTTCTATGGCCTGCACTAGCAGAGATAACTGAGAGGGACTGGATGTTATTGTTCATGTCAGTCCCCTCAAGGTTCTTCAGGATTTTCACAGCATATAAAAATTCCCTTACCAGTTCTGCTGATAAACTGAACTGAGACCACCGCTTCTACAGACACTCCAAACCACTACATAACACCCTGCAGCGACAGGGACCTGATATAACACCTGGTGTATTTAAGAGTCCATGACCAACAGCACTTTCAACAAAATGATACTGTGCTAGAAATTATTATCAAAACAAACATCATTATGGTATCTGCCTGCTGATAAGATGCTCCATGGCCTTTCTACCTCAGGTGTTCTGAATCCAGCAAACACAGGAATAGCCATTGATAAGAAAGATCAGCAGCTTAGGTTAGACTCCTTCCTCAGATCTATAAAACAACATGGATATAACCCACTGAGTTTTAATTTTTGGCTGCCACTGTTTTTCCCTTGCATTTTGTACTTGTGTGCTTTGAACCAGTTAGCAAGGTAGCTCCAAAATTCCCCGTGTTGCCTCCCTTCCATTCCAGCCACATACACACAAAGTTGAACCACGTCAATTATCATTTGTCTTTTGCAGAGCCCAATACATTCCACACTGTCCAGCTGTATTGCTGATGACAGCTAGAGAAACATGAAAAACAACTGACTGTAAACTCTTCAGGGCATGGGCTGTCTCCATATGTACATATCATGCCTAGCATAACAAAGCCCAGATCTAGGTTGGTGCCGTTAGGCATTACCGTAATACAATGGTAGTGTCCAGAATGTTTTCAACTAAAAAGCAAAAGAACAGAAAGCAAAGCGGGATGATGACCCACCTTTAAGGATGTATATTCTCTTTTAAGTCCCATCTACACTACAAGACCACTATTTTTGTAGCAGTTACAGCTTGGTAATCCAGATCCCCCAATACAGTTCAAATCTGCAGTTATGATGGAACTGAACTGTTTTAACCATCTTCTTAAATTATGCCAACCCTTAGACTTCAGATGGGCTATAGTTCAGTTCAGAGCTGTCTATCCAGCAAGACCAAATGGTGTGTAAGAACCTCCCCAAAATGGTGATCTTACTATTCCAAGTGGTATAACAATGTATGTATTTTACGGTAACTTTCTCCTCTGAATGGAAAAGTTATGTCCTCCAGGTCCAAATCTCACCCAATACAATGAGAACCAGAAGCACATGGCATTTGAAGAAGAAGCTGGCCTAGCAACAGTATCCCCAGCACCACCAACATTTTGCATCCCAAGGGATTCCGTTTCCAAAGCACTCTAAAAGCAAAATAAAATATAGCTTATAGATAGAAATCACTTCATTGACCACTGACATGCAGTCACCTCTGAGGTGAAATGCAGCAGCTTTTTGACAACGCACAGCAAAATACTATCTATCTAAGCCTATCAGTGAAGAGGAATATCCAACCCAACTGAAACTGCAGGAGAACTGTAAGAAGGAAAGTGTAATTTTCCCAGTTAGAATCTGACCAAGATACATTCGTTAACAACCCTGCATTTGCAGCTGCAGCAGCAGCAGATACATAGGTATTCTAATGCCCATAAGTGGTCAGGACCCATGTTTTATGTCTCATACAAAAGACAGAACTCTCCTCAAGAAACATTACACCCCATCACCATCACACTGGGACACTGGTTCTGTACTAACTCAGAGGGAGGAATACTATGTTTTCAATTTTTTTAAACGACAATTGATGTAACTTCTCTTGCAAACAATATGAGGTGTCCACCTTAAACAAAAGCAAAGAAAACTAGGACCTGATTTTTCTTCCATTGACTTCACTGGGATTAGACCTTGAGAATTAATGCTTCCATCCCTAACATTCTTGCAGCAGGGTCTCTTCCAATAGTGGGTGATACTGCAGTGCTTATGGCATGCATGATTTCAGACTAAATGGCGCCAGTTAACGACCAAGTGTCAGCCTGATCATTGTGGATTTTAAGGCAACTGAAATTAAAATCTTATTTCAAAATGTTGGCATGAAATGAACTTCAAGTTTTTCTTTTATGTGTTACTTTGAACATATTTTCAGCAGATTTTTTCCCTAGTATTCCACCCTCTCCCTGCTGCTGCTGAAAAAGTCATCCCCATGGATAAGGCTGTTGAGAAGAGCAACTCGTGGTGTTCAGAGGAGCATGATGTTGCAAGTCAGCCTTCCGCTAACCTGACTGAACAATTCAATTATATTTTAAGGGATAAACGGAAATGCAGATCTGGCTGTGATCCAGGGATCAGGCAGATAAATGGGCTAGCTGAAAGGGAACAACAGCACTTTATAATGGAAAGAGAGGCGGGGGAGATTTTTAAACACAGAAAAAAATTAACAGGGAACTTTTCCCTCTGGCTCAATAGTGATGATTTCTTACTAAATTCACCCAATCTATCCTCCCTGTTGACTCCCTGCACTGATTACTCACCCCCTATTGCATTAGAGTCAAGCTTTTCATACTCATACACAAAGGGATGCATAATCTTGTCTCCACCTACATCTATGACTTCTTTCTTGCTTGTTAAGTCTTGTGATTCCCCCTCCTTTCTTCCCACCCTTACATCCCACCCCTATGCTTGGAACAGTCTCCCAGTTCATCTCTCTTAAGCTTTCTTTCTTTTCTACTTCTAATGCTTCCTTAAAACTCATTTCTTCACTTCAGAAATCTTCATACTCACCCTTCTCTTGAACTGTTGAACATGATTTGTCTTATCTCAGGCTTGACTACATTCAAAACACTACAACGGCACACTTGCACCACTGCAGATGCACGGCTCTAACACATCAGTGTAGAAACTACTTATACTGATAGGAGAATCCCTCCCATTGCCATAGGTAATCCATCCCCCCAACAGGCGGTAGCTAGGTCGACAGAAGAATTCTTTGGTTTTTCACATGCCAGAGCAACAGTTATGACGACCTAGTCTTCTAGTGTAGGCCAGGCCTCATTTAGACTCAAATCCCTTGGAGGACGAGGGTAGTGGGTAGAGAGCTCTTCAGGGCAGGGAACATGCCTCATTAAATGTTCATATAGTACTATCACATAAACAAACAGCTATATAAAATAAACCATCAATTATATATGAAAAACCACAATCACCACAACGTCTAAGCCATAGCAGGTCGGAAACAGGAATTGCATGTGGGATCAGTTAATATTGTTTTCAATCCCCTTCTTTTCTGAAGGCTAAATAGGAAATTTGCCAGGTTCTGAGATGACATGGTGGTTATATTGGAAGATTGCAACTGAGATAATCCCAGAAGGCCTGAAATCACTGAGGAAGATATCAATACTGAAAGGAAGCAGCAGCAGCTCCTCTCACAGCTTTAATCATGTAACTCCTGTCAGGAATTCCCACTCTTGGATTTGGATCCTACTGCTCCATCTGATTTCTGGATGCAATGGGTGGCGTTGGCGGAGTTAGTAATTAAATCCTACAGCCACGTGATATGAAAAAATCAGACCGTTTATGACGAAAACGGTGAAGGTTGTGCGGACTGTAGTTTAGACACAGCAGGGTACGGCTTCTTAGAATTATTACTGGTACAAATTTTAAAAAAAAGGATTTTTCAGATTTGATACTGGAACTGCGTGGGTGTAATAACAAAATGAAACCACACCCTTTGAACTTCCCCAACTCCCTATAATAGGATAGTGCTTTACGTGCCCTATCTTTCTAAACTTCTTTGCACAGCCACTCACCACATGTCCACACACGTTGTGTTTCTCCCAGCACACAAGTACGTTGCAGGTTTCTACAGCTGACAATTTTAGCCTCTCAGACAAAAAGTAGTAAAATGAACATCCTATAATGTGCTTAGACCGTGATACCATACCTCAAATATAGACATTTTCACCTCTATCTTATTCCCATAAACTGGCAGACAATAGTGAAGGTCAAGTGTCAATTTAGGTATTTGTCTACCTAACTTAGGGTTTTCCGGAAAGCCAATCAACAGAGCATCCAAGCCTTGCTATATGGAAGTGCTCTGTAACATCAGCTAAGCTAGATATACCATAACCATCCAAAAGAACATTCTCCATACTTACCTACATGCCTCCAGCTTTCATCCAGACAACATCAAATAATCCATTGCCTATACCTAAGCTCTAAAATACATCTGCATTTGCTCCAACACCTCAGACAGAGACAAATACCTACAAACACATCTCTATCAAGTGTTCTTAAAACTACAATACTCACCTGCTGAAATGAAGAAACAGATTGACAGAGCCAGAAGAATACCCAGAAGTCACCTGCTACAGGACAGACCCAACAAAGAAAGAACGCCACTAGCCATCACCTTCAGCCCCCAACTAAAACCTCTCCAGTGCAATATCAAGGATCTGCAACCTATCCTGAAGGACGATCCATCACTCTCACAGATCCTGGGAGACAGGCCAGTCCTCGCTTACAGACAGCCCCCCAACCTGAAGCAAATACTTACCAGCAACCACACACTACATAACAAAAACACTAACCCAGGAACCTATCCTTGCAACAAAGCCTGTTGCCAACTCTGTCTGCACATCTATTCAAGGAACACTATCATATGACCTAACTGCATCAACCACACCATCGGAGTCTCGTTCACCTGCACATCTACCAATGTGATATATGCCATTATGTGCCAGTAATGCCCCTCTGCCTTGCACATTGGCCAAACCGGACAGTCTCTACGCAAAAGAATAAACGGACACAAATCAGACGTCAAGAATTATAACATTCAAAAACCAGTCAGAGAACACTTCAACCTCCCTGGACACTCGATTACAGACCTAAAAGTTGCAATTCTTCAACAAAAAAGCTTTAAAAACAGACTCCAACAAGAAACTGCAGAACAGGAATTCATTTACAAAATGGACACCATTAAATTAGTCTTGAATAAAGACTGGGAGTGGATGGGTCATTACACAAAGTAAAAACTATTTCCCCATGCTAATTTTTCCCTTACAGTTACTCACACCTTCTTGTCACTGTTGGAAATGGGCCAGCCTGATTATCACTGCAAAAGTTTTTCATTTTTTTTTTCCTTTCTCCTGCTGATAATAGCCCACCTTAATTGATTAGTCTCGTTAGAGTTAGTATGGCACATCCATTTTCTCATGTTCTCTGTGTACATATCTTTCTACTGTGTTTACCATTGCATGCTTCTGATGAAGTGGGTTTTAGCCCACGAAAGCTTATGCCCAAATAAAATTTGTTAGTCTCTAAGGTGCCACAAATACAAATCATTCTTTTTGCATTCTATGTAAGGGTCAACTTCTGGCTGGAGGATGGATGTAAGTCACTGGAGAGAGCACTAGAACTACAAATCACCTGATACCTCAGCTGTAAATATCTAGCATCTGTTAAAATCACCACAAAATTCTTGTGAATAGGATTTCAGGGTACAATTCTGCCTCTGCCCATCACTGCTATCTGGACAACAATGACTTCAACAGAGATCCCATAATGCATGTGCATTAGGGCAATATGAATGCTGTAAGAGACTAAACCAGATTATATAGAACCAATCTGGTCTTTTTTATACATATTACTATGAAGATTTTACCTAATATCTCACTCTCCCCTGCTGCTGAAAAAAGTTATCCCTTATGGATAAGGCTGTCAGGAAGAGAAATTTATAGTTGTTCAATGTTCAGAGGAGAGATGCACTATATATATACACATCTCTACCCCAATATAACGCGACCTGATATAACACTAATTCAGATATAACGCGGTAAAGCAGTGCTCCGGTGGGGCAGAGCTGCGCACTCTGGCAGATTAAGGCAAGTTCAATATAACACGGTTTCACCTATAACACGGTTAAGATTTTTTGGCTCCTGAGGACACCATTATATCGGGGAAGAGGTGTGTGTACACACACACACACACACACACTATATTGCAGCATACACACCCCATCTCTCACGAGCAACATAAACTAATGGCAACAGCTCAGCCTTCCAAATCTACCTTTTCAAAAAACATGTAACCCACATTAATACGCTGTGGTTCTTTGTCCCCGTCTAGTGGTTGGATCAGGTAAAGAGACTTGTGTGCCTGTTACTGCCTCAATGGCAAAAAAAGGTCTTTTAGCTCAAGCAATAGAGGCTCATGCTTTCAGATGCAGACTTCAGTCCCTGGAGATGACCCAGTCAGGGATATTACATGTGCATGTGCCAGTGCAGAAATAAATTTGAGGTAAGGAAACAAACATCAGCTTCAATCTTCAGAAAGCATCATTTAGAGTGAGATTTTCTTTTTCTTTTAAGTCATTGTTTTATGAGTTTCTTTTTAAACTCACACCTATAGAATGTGGGGCTAGAAAGGGAAAAAAGAAAATATGTTAGTGTTTGCCTTCCTACCTAGAGTAAACAAATAGAGGATATGAGCTGGCCAAGTTTACAGAGTCTTAGGCCATGTCTATACTTACAAGCTTACAGCTGCTCCGCTGTAAGAGTGCTCATGTAGCTGCATTAGCCAACATGAAAGCATTCTCCAGTCGACATAATAAAACCAGCTCAATAAGCAGCAGTAGCTATGTTGGCAGGAGAGCATCAGTACAGCGTTGCGCACATGAGGGCTTATGCCAGCAAAATCTATGCTGCTGGAGCAGGGGGAGGGGTTCCACACTCCTGAGCAACAAGTTTTGCTGACATAAGCGCTAGTGTAGACATGGCCTTAGACTATGACCCTGCATATGGTTTGCTAGAGAGGAGCTAACAACGGTTCTGAGCCATCCAGGCAGGGTCTGCAGATATTTGGCAAAGCAATCAACCAAATTAACGAGCTGTCAAGCTTCTCACCTTGAAGTTCTCCACTCCTGCTGTAGAGCTCCCTCCTCTGCTCACGCAAATAGGCACTCATGCTAATAGCATGGGAGGACGATTCAAACCTGCAATAAAAAGCATGCAGTCAGTCACACAACTCACGGTGACTTTTCTGTAGCCACAAAGATTGAGATACTGTGTTAGATTAAATAAGAAATTATTTGTTACTTAATTCCATTAACTCCGACAGCGAGGCGCTTTCCAAACAGAGAAGGCCCAGGAAACAGGTAGAATCCACAAAACCAAACCCACACACTAAGCACACACCTCAGCTCTTAACAAGGAAGTGCTGCAGCCAGTGATTAAACTCAATGCTCCCCTGGAAAGGTAGGAGTAACAAACTATTCAATTATTTATGACGTGTTGCCTCAGAAGCAGCCAGGAGGTGCCCATAGGGAGCTAACAATGGAAATCTCCACTGAAAGTCTTTCCTCAAAGCAGCCAGTACTAGATAGAGCTTAGGGGACAGGAAGTGAAAGAACCTTCCAGTCTCCCACCAGACACAGAGAAACCCACCAAGGCTCCAAGCTCAGAAGTCTTCTCTGACGGGGCATGTCAGCAGCAAGCCTTATAGCTCCTAGCATTATCATTCACTCTGCTCTAAGACCTGGAGACTGGATTCTTCCTCTCAGCTGCTGTACTGTCATTTGTTGTGAGACCCCCTACAGCACATCCCTCTCCTACTGCTATCTAACTTTACACTTCCCCTGCCTCACTTGACTTCTCACCACCCCTCCTCTCTATCCTTTCCCCTCTCTGCTCCCTGCCTCCAGTTTCCACTTCCTTCTCTTACTCATGCAATCCTTTCCTTTCCCCCACTTCAACCCCAAGTGATTCCAACAAAAAAGCCTCTAAAATTATGCTTTTATAATATAAATAAAACAAATATATAGTCACATGTGTTAAAAAACCCCAAAACATGAGCTTAACAAGTGGTGGACCCATCACCGCTTTGCTTATACATCCATCCCTTTCCCACACACCATGGGTATCGTTTTTGCTTGATGAGATTGACAGCTCTTCACAGTATGGACACTGTGTATGGAACCATGACTGACTAGGGCCTATGTAGTATAAATTATCATCTGAATTTATGTAGGGCCTTTCATCTGAAGAGCTCAAAGTTCTTTCCAAGTATTCATCAAGTAAGCTACGCAACAGCCCTGTTATGTGGGTATTACACTCACTTCAGCGATGGGAAAATTGAGGCACAGAACAATTAAATGACACCAAGTCAGTCTCAAAATCTCAAGAACAGAACCCAGACATTCTGATTTCCACTGGTGCTATTAGATCACACTCCCTCTACCCAGTATCTACAAAATTAGCTTCCAAGGAGCTATACCAACTGCTCACACATCATACAGCTCTATCCATGTATGAGAGCAAGGCTCCATCTCCTGTTCAAGTGATTTCCAAAGTCGGGACTCTAAACGCAGAGATTTTTATGACAAGTGGATGGCTTCTCTAAATTGGAAGCAGGTAATGGAAATACAAGGACGAGAGCCTCTCTGTCCAGAGAGAAAAACACTGAAGATGGAACAGATAACAAGAATATGACTTTATCAAACATGTGCATCCCTCAGCAGATAGAGAAATTCCATTTCAACAGAGAGATTTCCATGGATGTAGTGACAGCTGACAGGACACAGATAACAGAATAAGAGATCCTGATAAGCACCACTGTTACTAAGGTGCTAGCAGTGACTTAGTGACAAGAGCCTGAGTGGTAAAAGATGGCTATTCTTATGAAGTTAGGCACCATCACGTTAACCAATTATCCTTAACTTCATTTTCAGCTAACAGAAATGAGTACACAGGCTTAGAGTGTCGTGGGTGAAACAGAGCATATGAATTCATCCTCCTCACTCCTCAGAATGAGAGGGGCTGACACCACCTCAGAATTTGCATGCTAAGCAATGGAGAAAGGAGAGCAGTCCTGTGGTGCTCCAAAGCACATGTTTAAGTCAGCTTAACAACGGAATTAAATCCAAAGGGAAGTTCTGGCAGAGTAGACAGGAGTAGACAGAGAATCTCGAGAGAGAGAAATGTTGCTGATGTAAACCTAGAGCCACCCACTGGATCAACCACAGAATTCTTTGAAAAGTGAAAGCCTTTGATACCAGGGGATTATGTTTAATGATCTATAGTCTCTCTGGGGCTGGGATCATCTTTTCACTGTTTGTGTGTATTGTGCCTTGCACAAGGAGCCCTGATTTCTCATTTTCCCTTTAGGCCTTACCAGAGCACAGACAATAAAAACTTATAAGAGGCTGCCAGGGTCTGCTATAGTTAAGGTTTAGATAACATCATAGTTATTATTTGTATTAGTGGTTTGAAAAAAAAAGAATAAGGAGACCACTGGCTGGTTTTTAATGATTAAATAAGCTTTAGGGAGGGCTGGAAAGAGGCCCAGCACCCAATACCTCCCCACCACCACCAAACAGCTGCTTCAGCAGTGCAGGAGAGTGTTAATCACGATACATCTTCTCCCAACCTGTCCAACTGACAAAGTTAGTGCAAGCCATCCAGGAATATCAAGATCCTGTATTCTTCCCATTTCCACATGCTGAGCCAACCTAGCCAGGAGCACCCCACCTCCAACCCCAGCCGGACAGGCCTACACTCACAGTCATTTCCTTCCAGTTTCCTCAGAGCAACAGATTGACTGGCTTTGTTAAATTTGGACTTTACATTTTCCTTCTCTGCTAACCTGCTGTTCCTCCTCTCTGCCTGAAGTTCCTCCTCATTATTATTATGTATCTGTACTACAACAGCGCCCAAAAGCCCCAGCTGAGATCGGGTCTCCTTTATGTTAAGCCCCATACAAATACATAATGAAAGACGATCTGAGTCCCTCAGGGCTTACAGTCTAAATAGACAAGGCAAAAAAAGGGGTGAGGAGAAAGGAAGAATTAAGATTCCCATTTTACAGCTGGTGAAATGAGGCAGCAAGAAGTTAGAGACTAGAGCAGGAAACTGGTGACAGAGATGGGAATGAAACACAAGTACCCTCCTGACCCAGTGCCTTAACGACAAGGCCAATCTTCTTCTTCTATTTGCATTACTCCCCACACACCCCCAACCTCCCTCTCCCTGGAAGTCAAATTGCTTCCCCACATTTTCTTCCTCTCTCACATCCAACTCCCATTCCCCCCTCACTCTTATTCTATATTCCCCTCCCACCTGCTTCATTCTACTCCACACTTTCAACTCCAATTTCACTCAAAATTTTTCCTTAAAAACGTGATATGATTAACCACCTACTCTTTACACAATGATCTTGTTTGTCCTGTTCTCCTTTTCCCTATGCAGCCCTTTCATTTCTGCTCTCACTTGTGCGCTTTTGTGCTTTACTTTGACTGTAAGCACATCAGGGCAGGCATGATGTCTTACTACATGTTGGATAAAACCTAGCACAAGGGGGCCCCATTCCTGAGTGAAGCCTTTGGACACTACTATAATATAAACAGTGGAGAAGAATCAGCATACGGCTCTCGGATGACAGACAAGCTCCAGCTTTGATAGTTCATTTCCATCTGAAGTGTCTGAAAATGTTATTAACTGCTAGAAGTGCACAATACTTGATGCTCCAGAGACAACCTCAATGCTAGGTACTATTCCGGCATCATAACAACACTTACTTGAACAGAGGGTTTTTAGGCCTTTGAGGTTTCTTCTTTGCAAAGAAAGCAGCAAATTCTCTCCCAGAGCTTGCATAGCTAAGCTGGGCTGATGGTTCTGAAGCAGTCCGAGTGTTCTTCATATCCAAGTATTCTGTCAGCAGCATCTGAGAGCAGGGAGAAGAGGAATGCAACATTTGAAATAGAACAGCGATGCAAGTTTATTCACAAATCCTAAGTGTCCTAACAGGACACTGCTAAACTAAAAAATGACAAATGGTAAAATTTTCAAAAGTGCCTAAGTGATTTATGAGCCTAAGCCCTATTGATTTTCAATGAATCTTAGCTCCTAAGTCAGTCACCCAATTTAAGACCACCATAAAAGCACTGTCTACATTCCAGAAATTTTGCTAAGTTTTTCAGATGCTGTCAACACTGGTACAACTCCACTGATGTTAGCAACATTGAGAACCCTACTGTAGTTTGGCAGCTGGTGTTTACAGACCTATCATTACCAAAGTTCCATGTCACGGTGCTTAAAACACTAGCGACGGCCCATCTATACAAGGCCTCACAACATTGCTGACACCACTGAAGCTGAACTTGTTCAGCAGTGATGGAGAGGTGGTTACAAATTTCACAGTGTAGATAAGGCTTTAAAATATGTTAAAATGAAGGAATTAGACTCCCCTTCTGTTTATTATTTCCAGTGTTTGGTTCTACTGCTGCTGTGTTTGAATTTTCTGTAGCCACACTACCTCCCCCCAAAACACAAAATACCAATTCTGCTGAAATACAGTGCATGATTAAATTATTTGTTTTCAGATTGGTTTTTGGAAGACATGTTTCTTTTTTTAAAAAAAAATCTCAAATTTAGGGCATAAACTACACCATTATATCCATTTAAATATACGTACCACACACCTGGAATATTTAAATGGATATATTTAACAGGAGAGATTTAGAAGTGCTGTTAATTCATATAGTTGAATCACCAACTCAATTCAAGCTGATTACAGGGAGAGAGGCTTTATGGTCTAGTGGACTGAGCACAAGTGTACATACTTAGATACTACAGGGATGGACACAAATACAAGAGGAGAGTGTGCACACAAGCCTATCTAATAGCAAAGAACCTCTCAATTTTCATCCTGCCTATGCCACTTACTTGCTGTGAAGCCTCAGGCTTTCCCAGCAGAGCCTGTAAAATACTTGAATTAGAGAAAGAAGAAGGATGGTCCAGTGGTTGGTACACTTCTCTGGGACTTGGGAGACATGGATTGTTGCATACGACTTAAAATAAGGGTCCAATTTTTGAAAAAATATGGCATGATTGTCTCTCTGTGATTACCAGATCAAATGTACTTTCTATTCAAATAAGAATATGTATTTCCCCTCCCTTGCTACCAGCCAAGCACACGCAATTTAGGATCTTTCAGTCGAGCTAAGTTTTCTTCTAGCCCATCATCAATGATAAAGGTTCTCCAGGGCAAACAACACCCTCGGTGAAATCTGTGCAACCCCAATAGCTTCAGCGGAGCAGTAAAGAACTAACTGATTGGCCCAGGAACTATTATTTAGTAATTAATTCTGTTCATTATGAAAAAAACAGGATTACACTCCAGCTCATTCACTTTTAGCTGTGCTGCCTCTGGAGAGATAAAGGAAGCTAATGTAGTTTAAGAAAACAAAAACAAAACAATAATCTTACTTTTGTCAAGAAATTAAACTCCCTGAATATACTCAAGAAGCTTTAAGCATCTTGGAGCTATGGATAACGCATTCCACATTCCATTCTATTATGAGCCAGCCAAACCCAATCAAAGTGTTGAGTGTAATGAGAGGAATACATCAGGACTGTGCTGTCTATATTTAAACAAATTACTAAGAAGTAATATCTAAGAAATAATATCTAGGCAAATGATATCATGCTACTAATTAGAAACAATTGAGAATTGCTCTAAAAAGATACAACACAATTAAATAAAGGTAACTTGATTTCAATTCCCAAAATATCTCAATTAAAACTTCATCCGAGAGAAGGTTTTAAAATACAAGCATGATTCTTGCCATATAAAAAATAATCACTACACTACGATTATTGTGGGGAGAGGGGGGGTGGTTCCCAGTAATGTACCAGTGCTGCTCTGTATTCTCTGGTTAGGTGTTTGCTTTGCTTACTTGAATTCATAACCTTGAAAATAACAAACGCTCATTTAAAATCTTTTCCAGAAAAAAAAGCTTGGCATTTTTGCTCATTTCATGGACAGAACGTACTCATAATGGGCCCCCATTTTGAAACTATCCTAAATCTAGAGCTAACATGAGTAGGATATCTGAAGTGAATCATGCAGTATTTTACTCAAGTATTACAATATGTCAGCAGAGAGTTAAACTAGAACCACAAAGAACTAGTCTTGCTACAAGATCATCAGACAAACACCAAAACGTACGGCACTACGGTTATACAGTCTTAAAAGAGGTTTGAAGACTACCACAAACCATAAGGGGAAATAACATGGGTGGCTGTGATGTCACCAGAACCTAGAGACAGGTAACATGAGCTTTTTATATATGACTGTTCCTTTCGCTTTTGGTTAGTTCAATGGAAGAAAAGGGCTGGCTCTCGCTATGTATGGATATTGAAAAACAGATACATTATACCAACATGCACATAGGAGAAACCACACTGGATCAGACCACTGCTCCATGTGGTTCAGTGTCCTGACTCCAGCAGGAGACCAAGTTCTTAAAAGCTATCTTTAAATGTAACTGACCAACTGTAAAACACAGCATAATGGGGGAAATTACTTCCTGTCCCCAGCAGGGGATCAGCTGAAGCTCTTGTAATTTTTAACAAAGCAGATCTTATTTACATGAACGAAAATGTCTTTTTTTTTTTTAAAAAAAATCTTACTCAGTTATTTGCCTCAATACCATCCTGCTGTATTACTTCCGTAGGCCAATTGTACCCTACATACTTCTCAGCTTGTCTTTATCCATCTCAATGTCTTCTACATCTCTTCGACCCCAACATCTCCAACAATTCTGCCCCCCTGCAATCCTCACAACACAAGGCCTTAATAAACTCCATATTTCAGTGTCAAAAATTATTAGCCTGGGCATGTACTTATAAAAGCCTCAGCCAGTTTAAACTTTAAAATCAATAAAACCACATTGTTCTGCCTACCAAATTGAATAGGAGTTTCACCACAGGATGAAGTAAGGATTTCAGGATTTGTTCCTATAACATTTGATTAACAGTTGCTAGCCCATCAATCAAAAAACTCGTTAGACATTACTCACATGCACATATAGCAAGATTTATGAGTGACAATAAAGTTTGCAACATCCCATTCATCTATTAAAAGGACTTTTGACTTCCTGCTCAACAGTCAAATTCTATGATCCGTGTATTATACTCACATCAATGTCAAACAAACCAATCTGCACAAGGAGAGAACAAAGCAGTTCTTGCGCTAAATGATCTACTGTACAGATGTTTTGCAGCTTTGGAAAAGACGATTTATACAAACTAAAGAATCTTTTATAAATATAAGCATGTTTATATTTTGGGGATTTTATTTAACCCTCACAAAATGCATATGGTCACATCACCACAGACCATTTACCACTGATCTTTTAACAGCTCTCGACATACAGTGTGTTTGAACCAAATTGCAATGTCCTTGGGACAAGAACCATACTTGTCTGTATGTCCAACATGTGCTGAACACACTGTTGGCACTTCCTATCTCGTGCAGAGGAAGAACAGTCTCATGGATTATCGCACAGGACTAGGACTCAGGAGACCTGGATTTTATTCCTGGATGTGCCACAGATTTTTCTTAAGAACGTGCAACTCCCTTCACTGGGTTGAATTTTCCTCATGTGTAAAAACAGCAGTAATAATACTTGTCTATCCCAAAGGATGCTGCCAGGCTAAGTTCATTAATTACCAGTACTACTTTCAGTCTTTAAAATATCCAGGGCTCTGGGCACCTATGTCCTCAATTCAAAATCACAACGTAAGCCAACAGACTGTAAATATATCTCCACCCATAACTACCTCAACAGACTTAAAGAGGGGGACAAGATGGGCTTTGCAATGTGCCCAGAAGAGTAATAAGTTGGGCACCAGCAGACAAAGTGAGGGCGTGAGTTCCAAAACAGAGCAGCCAGCAGCTCGCTCTCTCATTTATACTGAGAGAGCTCCAGCTGAAGCGTTGCTGCTGACTTCAGCTGCAGTAATGTATCACAAGAACAAAGTGATCACTAAGGTAACCAGCTCCCATAAAATTCTGGGTTTTATAGGGATGGTAAATAATGAAGAGGATGGTTCACTGATACTAGATCACTTGGTAAACTGGGCACAAGCAAACAATGTGCATTTCAATATAGACAAATATGAAGTCCTACATCTACTAAGAAAGCATGAAGACTATATTTACAGGATGGGGTCCTCTATCCTGGGAAACTGTACCTCTGAAAAAGACGTGGCGGTCATGGTGGATAGCAGCTGAAAATGAATTCCTAGTGCAATGCTTTGGCCAAAGTGCTAATGCGTTCCTCGGATATATAAACATGGGAATGCTGAACAGGAGCAGAGAGGTTTGCATTTGGCACTGGTGTGATCATTGCTGGAATACTATGTCTAGTGTGGGTGTCCATAGAGAGTGTTAAGGGATGATCTGATCATAGCCTATAAGTACCTACATGTGGAACAAAAATTTTATAATAGAAGGCTTTTCAATCTACCAGACAAAGGTGTAACAAGATCCAATGGCTGGAAGATGAATTTGAATAGGTTTAAACTAGAAATAAGGTGTCCATTTTTAACAGTGAGGGTAATTAACCATTGTAAACACTTACCAAGTGCTGTGATGGATTCTCCATTGCTGAAAATTTTTAAGTTAAGATTGGACATTTTTTCTAAAAAGCATGTTCCAGTTCAAACAGGAATTAATTCAAAGAAGTTTTGTTCCCATCCATAACTTAAAATTATAGGCAAATAATCACATTGGTTCTGTCTGGCCTCATACACTATGAATCTTGATAGCAGGCTTCATTAGCTCTGAATCCCATGATGAAGGCACTCACAGAAGTTCAAGAGAACATAAGAAGTTACGAACACGAGATACGACTGACCGGTCAATGCACACACCTCATTTGGAATTGAAGTTCGACAATAGGCTGCACAGGACCAAAAAATCAACCAACCCAACAAAAAAAAACCAAGTACAGTACTGATGTAAACTAAACAACTAAAAAAGAGAATGTTAAAAGAGAATGACAAGTAAGAGGAAACTGTTTCTGTGCGCTTATTTTCATTTAAATTCAGATGGCTAAAAAGCCACTTTTCATCTCATATAAAGTTTCAAAGCTGTATTAAGTCATATTTCCGTGCGTCGAGCTTTTTGAAAGAAGCTATACAATGTTTGTTTCAGAAGCTATGAACATTTCAGAGTTACGTAACAACCTCCATTTCCTTGAAAATGCCTCTTCTGTAATCTGAGGTTTTACTGTATTAATTACTGTACAACTCCTTTAATTGTCATTTCCATCGAAACTTGAAAAACATTATCGGGGGGATGTTGTGTGTGGCTTAAGGATGCTGTGTTACAGAGGCTCCTCTTTCCTGTTCGCTTCATGCCTGATTCTGGTGGTTCTCTCTCGCATACCCTGCCCTTCCAAACAGTAGGTTTTTAATGAGTCAGATCCCCAGCTTGAGTACATCTGGTATATGTGATGGAGGTGTGAACCCTACGCATCCACTGCAAGGGCTCATAGGTTCATTTTTCTAGACACTTTAATCCTTTTTGTTACTCTCCTCCGACTTTCTCCAATTTGTCCACTATCTTCCGAATGTGATGCCCAGAAACTGGACACAATTACTCCAGTTTGAGGCCTTAATCACGAAGTAAAAAAAAGAATTGCTTCTCATGTCTTGCTTACAAATCTGCTAACAGAGCCAGAATGTTTGCTTTTTTTTTTTTTTTTTTTTGCACAGTGTTACATGCGTTGACTTATATTTAGCTTGTCATCCACTATGAAACCCAGAATCCTTTTGCAGTTCTCCTTCCTAAGCAGTCATTTTCCATTTTGTGTGGGTGCAATTGTTTATTTGTTCCTAAGTGGAGCACTTTGCCTTTGTCCTTATTGAACTTCATCCTATTTATTTCAGACCATTTCTCCAGTTTGTGCAGATCATTTTGAATTTTAATCCTGTCCTCCAAACCCCTCCCAGCTTGGTATCATCTGCAAACTTTATAAGTGTACTATGCTGTTGTCTAAATCATCGACGAAGATATTGAACAAAACCGGATCCAGAACTGATCCCTGAGAGACCCCATTCAATATGTCCTTCCAGCTTGACTGTGAACCACTAGTAACTACACTCTGAGAAGGTTTTCCAATCAGTTATGCACTCACCTTATAGTAGCTACATCTAGGTTGTATTTCCCTAGTTTCTTTATGAGAAGGTCATGCGAGACAGTATCAAAAGCCTTACTAAAATCAAGATATACCACATCTACCGCGTCTCCCCATCCACAAGGCTTGTTACTCTGTCAAAGAAAGCTATCAGGTTGGTTTGACATCATTTGTTCTTGACAAATCCATGTTGACTGTTACTTATCACCTTATATTAACCTGTAATTAAAGTAACCTGTATCTAAAAGGTGTCATGTAAGATATCAACAGATAGGTAATAACATAATGATCATTAATATTATTGTGTGGTATATGTACGGAGGACGAATTCAAAATTACATATGGGAATTATGTATCTACCGTGGGAACATGGGGCGGGGGGCGCTAAAGTTACTCCATGCTAGACAAAGGAATGTGATTCAGTCACCAGGAAGGGATTGCCAAAGTACACTAAAAGACAATGGAAATGCAAATTAAATAGAAGGTAAATAGAACAATCAAGACAGCAGGGGGAGGAGGCTGCAGGTAACAGATCAATTTGCATTTTAGCAAACACCAGTGGGGAGGGCGGAACAGTGTAGAACTTACTTCACCAGAAGATTCCATGTGGCCTTCTTCACCCCTAGAATTAACTTTACTTTAGGGGTGTAATCTTCAGAAGAATCTATTTCAAAGGTTTACTGGACTATAACAAGAGAGAACCCCAAGCTATCTTTCACCTAAGATGACAAAGGAACCAAGCACACTGCATTTGGTGGGAGATCCTGCCTGCTTGTTTGTTAAGTCTTGGCCTCTTGAAAGTTTCACTTTTATCTGCTTGTAACCATTTCTAACTCTAATCTTTATGCTAGAACTCATTTAGAATCCTCTCTCCTTTTGTTAAGAAACTTGTTTTATTTTTAATCTAAACCACCCAGTGCTGTGTTTGTTTTAAGTGAATGTTCAACAGCTTACCACATTAACTGGAGTGGATATTGTATTTTTAAAGGAAAAAACAAAGCTTAAAGCTCTCCCAATGGTCCAGGAGAGAGCTGGACATAGCAGAGCACATGGTTTGGGGGAAATTAAGGACTGCGAGTGTGTTTGGCTCATCTTGCCACAAGTGTAGCTTGGAGGTAAAAAGCAGGCTGCTGGAATCAGAATTGCTGAGTCAGAGCTGCTTAACCCACAGACACTCAGTACAAGGTTTATATGGCGTCTGGAAGCATCCAGACAACAGAACCACAGCAGCAGAGCCCTTTGAAGCACTTCAGGTTACAGAGGAGACAAGGGACACAAACCCTCACTGGTCTCGATTGCACCCCAGAATACGACAGTAAAATTCCACTGTACTAGATGCAGCTACACTGATTTACATTACCTGATGATCTGGTCCTGTGTTTTTAAGGAAATTGTTAATGGTGATAAAATGGAAGAACAGGTGGTGGAATTCTCCTCTTCAAACCCCTGTGAAGATCTCCAGCATCACATTACTTGGAGCTTGCATTAGGAACAAGATTTGCTCCCAACTTATCATTGCCTTTCAGCATGATGGATGGCACCAATTCATTTAGGTTATTTATTACTGCAGCCAGTACTCATATGTTGCTAACTTTATTTTGTGCAGAATCTTTCATACTAGATATCCAAAAATGTTTTGGAGAGTTAAATTTTAATTCCAGAATTAATAAGACAGAAAGAGAAGCCAAGGCTACAAGCAAAGAGAAAGCAAGTTTTACGTTGACATTTGCAATTAGCAAAGGTCAGTGGAAAGCACTTTCTAGATGCCAGTTTACAGACGGAGCCCTGGCACCCACAGATGCAAAACTGCATCCAAGTGCAGAGAGTTGGCTGGTGAAAGCAAAGCAAAGGGAGCAGACTGGAGAGGACACACTGTCTGTGAAGGCTGCAAAAGCAAGTTCATGGAAGATTTTATTAACAACCAAGGCAATGGCAAAACAGATCTTCAAGTGAATGGGGTGTTTTAGTACGGTGTGTGGCCCGTCTTTGTAAATGCAGAAAGACGGGCAGCAGCATTATTCACATACTGGAAAGTTGGGTCTTTGTGAGGCCCTCAAAAGAGGAGTAGCCAAGGTGAGGTGAGAATTCTGTTGGGAGATGTTCTGAGCCAATAGCACATACAGCCATGGGCTAATTAGCTGTATCAAATCTGTATTATCTGCATTTCAGTAATCAAACACCACTGTCACCCACAAATCCTGTAAAGTGTCAAAAGAAAACTCTTTGACTATTTTAAAACCCAGTTTTCTGCACAAAAATTGGGTGAAAAATTGAACAGAACAGAGGCTGAATATGCAATGGACTGAGACTTAAAACACAAATAGATAGGATGAGGCAAACACAGTAAGCCCAAGAGAGAATAAACACAGTCTATAAGGTGCAATGAAGACTGTTAAGTGCGATTTAACATGTTCCATATAATCCTGATGCTCCCCATGAAATTAACTACAACATGATAATAAAAAAACTCAATTAATTTTCTCAGTGTACTACCCAGGTCTATCATCATACAAGGACTAAATTTTTTTAAATAAACAAAAAACAAAACCATTTACGTAACAGAACGGCTGCCAACTCTACTGCATTCATTATCAATTCCAGTTGTTCAGTTAGCACAGCCATTAGCATAGACCTGTGAATATTTTCATATCTCACTGGGGGAGGGGGGTGGAATTAACCCCCAAACTATTTTATACTCAACTCTTTAAAGGCAGTTTTATTAGGTACTGAATCATACACCTGCTTAGACAGTTTTGGAAGGTTTAAAACTGCAATCTTTTTATTTCAAAAGTCTGATGTGGTTGTGAGTTCTTTCTGCAGCTCCCAAGAACAATTGCATGGACCTTTTCCTACACACAACACGCAGAACCATATTTGGTTTTACTGTACTTTGTACAGGGATGTGCTGTGTATCTCAGAATATTTTACAAATTAATGAAGTTCCATATTTATTAGCAGAGCAAAAGGAGAAGGCTTTAGACCAGTGATACTAAGAACACAGTGGTTCAAGGGTCAAATTAGCGATCAACATTATCCAAAATAACCACAGTACTGTGAATATATATAGTGGCCAAAGCATGAAGGGGCATACAAATGTTTAGCATATCTGGCATGTAAATACTTTGCAATGCCGGCTACAGAACTGCCATGCAAATGCTTGTTCCCACTTTTTGGTGACATTATAAATAGGAAGAGAGCAGCATTATCTCCTGTAAATGTAAACAAACTTGTTTGTCTTAGCGATTGATTGACCAAGAAGGACTGGGTGGACTTGTGGGCTCTTAAAATTTTACATGGTTTTATTTCTGAGTGCAGTTATGTAACAACAACAAAAAAATCTACATTTGTAAGTTGCACTGTAGTAAGTGAAGGCTCTGATAAAGGCCCAGTATGAGGCCTGAGGCCTGAACTAAAGTAATAGTCAAGACTTTGCTAACATAAAGCAAAGTGAAGCTGTGAGCCAGAGGCAGGCCCTGCTCACAGAAGCTGGCAAGGAAAGGGCTGATGCTGCAAGAAGATACGTACCTAAAAGGTACTGAACACTAGAGATCAGAACATTCACATACTTGCACATTCCACACAGATAACAAGGAACAGACTAGGCTTGACCCCATCCCTTCCAATCGACTTAGGGCCATAAAGGGATATATGGTATACTAGTTGCTCTCATTTGTACGCATTACCAAACATATGAACAAGGTGAGAGGCGGCCTTGCCTAACGTAGAGAGTTGTCCTGTGCTACGTAGAGGAATCACCTCAATACGTCAGAGCAGTGATTGATAATTGTTTGTACTTGAGGTGTATAAAGAATGTATCTCGGACGCGCGTGCCTCCTTTGCTCCGGTCAGGGGGACAGTGGAAAAGTCCCCCGCCACTACGATTGAGCAAGTCCAATCTTGCCAAGAGCACTTTCTCGTAGTGAATGCCCGTGAGCCTTAGGCTAAGCAACCTACCAGGAACTGCATTGTGTCCTGAGAGCCAGCCATAAACCTAGGAGACGTGACCTCACTGAGCTTACGGAGTCTGTTGGGTTATCTGCCGGGATTTCGTCGGAGAGGCATCTGACTGCATGCAGCTAGTTGCAGGAGCTGGGGGCCAGCCCACGAAACGTTTCGGCGTAGCACAATCCACCTTGCGCGAGTGGATTACCAAACAAGGAGACAGCAGAGCTACCACACCAGGTTTTTAAAAACATAGCCCCGCCCTGGTTTCTTGTTGGGATACCCCACCACCTCTTTGACAACATGCACTTCACGACAGAGATTGACTACAGTAACTTGTATGCAGGTAAATTGTAAAATACTATTTCTTTTCATATCCATTTATTCCACGTGCAAAATATTTGACTAATCCAAAAATAGACACTTTTGACTTAGTTACACACAGAATACAATATATTGAAATTTAGAAAAACATTAAATTTTATTCAATGTTCTGGAACAAAATCTCGGCTATCCTATTGTCCTTATAAAGTAAGCATTAATCACAGATTCATTTTTATGCAACATTATTTTATTTTGAAGTTAATTGCATCGAGTTTAACTGTGGATGACAGCCCCTAAATAACCTATATCACCCTTAGCAGTCAAACCACAATACATTCTCACAGCAAATGGACTGACCATGTTAGTGCACACTACTGCACAGTTGGTTCAACTCAATTTGGATCTCAGGTGAAAAAAGTGGGTAAGCCAATGCCCATTAAGGTTAATAATTACATCACACCACGTTTAAAATATCACCATCTGCAAAAGAGTCTGCAGGAAGACTGCTTAGAGAGAACTCGACAGGGAGTCTCCTGAGCCTCAGTCTGAGTACAACTGCCTAAGCCATTCAAAAGCCACACTGTTAAGATCTAAATATCATTCCAGCGCAAAGACAGCGGAGCTCCAACCTTCAACCAAGAACAGAAGTCTCGACTCAAAGTAACTAACAACATACACGACATTATATAGCAATTACATAGTGGTGAATGTTTCTGTCAAAACTCGCTAATCTAATTAATAATCAACACCC